>NC_091282.1:882133510-882442171 GCF_032444005.1 Ranitomeya imitator | reverse complement strand
TGCGGTTGGAAAGGTACGAGGCGATCCAGGATACATATACAGATGTTTCTCACAAAATTAGAATATCATTAAAAAGTTCAGTTCTTTAATAAAAAGTGAAACTCATATATTATATACAGTAGAGTCATTACAAACAGTGATCTGTTTCCAGTGTTTATTTCTGTTAATGTTGATGATTATGGCTTACAGCCAAAGAAAACCCAAGAGCCATTATCTGGTTATGACTAAGGGGCATATTTGGCCCTGAAACGCGTAAACCGGTGTCTGGGATCCCTGCTATTTGTGCCATTTTTTCTATTGTCGGTTGTCTATGCTTTTATTTGAAGATTTTAGAATAAAGCTTATTGGAGTGCAACCTCTTGGTGCTGGATTTTTTACTACTTGAGTCATTATCTCAGTAAGTTAGAATAAATAAAAAACACCTGCAAAGGCTTCCTAAGCATTTAAAAAGGTCCTTTAGTCTGTTTCAGTAGGTTCCACAATCATGAGGAAGACTGTTGACTTTACTGATCCAAGAAAAAAAGACAGCTGACAGCACATGAGAAAAAAAATGCATGCTCCAAGTCCACAGACCCAATTGTACATAGTAACTCCAAAATAAAATAAGGAACAGCATCCAGTCCAGGTGAAAGATTGGAAAAATTTTCCAATCTTTCACCTGGACTGGATGCTGTTCTATATTTTATTTTGTTGACTTGACAGATGTCCAGAACCAGAAGTCAGTCATTGACACACTCCACAAGGAGGGTAAGCCACCAAAGGTCATTTCTAAAGAAGCCGGCTGTTCACAGAGTGCTGTATCCAAGCATATTAATGTAAACTTGAGTGGAAGGAAAAAGTGTGGTAGAAAAAGGTGCACAAGCAACCGGGATAAACGTAGCCTTGAAAGGATTGTTAAGAAAAGGCCATTCAATTCTCTTCCTGATATCTTGGCTGATTTCTTACGACTTTTCCATAATCCTGCACAAATAAGCAATGTGTTTCAGGTGTGCATTAAAATACATCCACAGGTGTGTCTCTAACTCAGAAACTTCCAAACACATGACATCATCTTATGGGAAGTCTAGAATTTATAATACTAGATCGATGCCGCGCTTGAGGATAAATCAAAAAGGAATACTTCAGAGGAGCCAAAAATAAATAACCTAAAAGACCCCAATTCCACTCAGGTTTATCAAGTGACCGTGTAAATGGCTAAAAAGTCCATCTAGCGAACAGAACCACTATAGTGCCCTTGTGGTATACTTATCCACCTGTCAACAAACATGTAGCTGCCAGCTTGCCTATATATATTGTGTGCTGCAGCGTGCGGGGCAATTATGGATCTGCTTGATGCAGGCTCACTTGCTTAGTACAGACGTCCAGGGCTGCAGCGCTGTCAGCATCAGATAGTTGGGCGCGATGTAGAGCCAGGGATGCTCCGGCTGGTAGCGTCCCTGGATATCGTGTGGAGCAAAAATAGATGGCTGATAGGCTTCCCCTACTTGTCACATTCAGGATGGAGCGCTATGGTGCTCAAAAAGGAATGGGGAAACTAACCGACGCGTTTCAAAGAGCCACGCTCTTCTTCATCAGGGTTACCACTCCCTAAAATATACCTTCCATATATACTCTCTAGCTGTGTACACCGCCCATCATTTTAACCCCAAACTGCCCGTGCATCCATGCATTCACACCCAGACATATCAATCCTATATGATTAGTAAAAGGCTAGGGTATATACCCACATGTGTAAATGATGAGTATAGGAAATACATACTGTACAATAATTGATTGCATTGGTCTATGATATGAGTAAGTTCGTATATGTGTTTTGAAACCAAGGTTTAATTATAACATTAAAATTAAAAATGTGAATACTCCTCATAAATCAATTATAGTTACAGCTACAAAAAAGTGTTTTTTTTTTGGTATTTATAATTATTATTGTTCAGATTTAAGATTTAAGAATGGGGAGGGAATCAATTATAGTTGCAACTACAAAAAATATTTTTTAGTATATATAATTATTATTATTTAGATTTAAAATTTAAGAGCAGGGAAGGGACAACCAGAGTCCTTGACCCTGAGGATTTGAAAAAATATAAAAAAAAATTGGGGACCCAGATGGGACCTGTACATAATTTTTTTTCGATTTTATATATATTTTTACATTTTTACATTTTTGTGTATCATATAAAAATCCTGAAGGTCTCTATACCAATACTTTTCCTCACTAATGCCTACTGAACAATATATTGGTTTATGGTCCTTAATATGTTTAAAATGCAAATAATGGATGGAAAAAGTGCTGAATGGAAGGAGAGCAGCATGGGGGCGACCCCTGAAACAATTCATAGAATCTTAGAATGTTAGAGTTGGAAGGGACCTCAAAGGTCATTGTGTCCAACCCCCTGCTCAATGCAGGATTCACTAAACCATCTTAGCCATATGTCTGTCCAGCCTCTGTTTAAAGTCTTCCATACACCCTTCAAAGCACCAACTGTAGCGCCTCATTTAAATAGTGTGAACAAAGTATAGTTGTTGTACTTCCACACATAAAAGGTCTGTATTCAGTGCAAAGCCTGCCAAAAAAACAAGTAGGGTCATCCATGCACCCTTTAAGGCACCAAATGTAGTGCCTCATTCAGATATTAAGAAAGTGCAGTTGTGGTACTCCTACACTCATAATGGCTCTGCACACAGTGCAAATCCAGAGAAAAATTATAAGGAGGGCCATCCATACACTCTTGCAGGCACCAACTGGAGTGCCTCATGAAAAAAATTATGAAAAATATACCCTCTTGCGAGTACACAAACATGAAACAACTCCCAAAACAGGGCTAATTTTTGGAGTCCCAAATTTTAAAACAAATTCAGCTAAACTATATTTCCCAATCAAGCAGGTCAGGCATTTCCTCTGCTCTGAACACTTGGAGCACAGCAAGATAAATGTAAGAAGAGATAAGATAAGATCCAGCAGAAGGAATCATGCCTTGATAAAATGCACCTTTTTTATTGTAGATCAGTAAAACAACTCGGAATAAATCATACAGTAGCTGGAAGACTCAAATGCGTCTGTAATCATGAAGCCAAATGAACTTGACGGTGTCATTTTACCCACAATTCTTGTTGCATAAACCACTTATGCCTTCTATTTTACTCAACCTTAAAGGGTTAGTCCGAAATCCAAAAGTAAATTTCAATTAATAAATCCTTAAAAACAAAAAACATTTGTAATTTAAGTCATGGTAAAATTCCCTACCATTCACTCTGTACTTCACTTTAGGATTCTGTATTAATCACTTCCTATCAAGGGCATGATGGGATAAGCAAATGAATCATCATCTGCTGACTTAAACTGCTGTCACTCCCCTATCCATCCTGAAACAAAGCGTTATCGTGGGGGGACTGTAACATCACAACATTCCTCTTGCTTCATTTGCCTCTATGAAATGAAGAATCATCAGTGATGCTCGTTTCCAGGGGCTGGTCCATGCTCTGTCTCTGAGTGTCTCCCTTGTGCAGTGTCTCCCCTGTGTGTATTCTTCCCCAGTACCCTGTGTGATGAGCACAGCTTATGGCTCCTTGTCTGCTTAGCTGAATAGTAATAAGACGGAAGCAAAGCGGTGTCACTATACCGAGTGTGCAGGAGGACTAGCAACACCCCTCGAAGGTGATGTCACTGGTCTCTGTCGGGTATAGTAATGCAGATGGACTCTTGAGGAATCTCCTCCCAGACCTGGACTAAAGCATCCGCCAACTCCTGGAGAGTCTGTGGTGCAACGTGACGTTTGTGGATAGTGCGAGACATGATGTCCCAGATGTGTTCGATCAGATTCAGGTCTGGGGAAGGGGCATACCAGTCCATAGCTTCAATGCCTTCATCTTGCAGGAACTTCTGACACACTCCATCTCCATGAGGTCTGGCATTGTCCTGCATTAGGAGTAACCCAGGGCCAACCGCACCGGTATATGGTCTCACAAGGGGTCTGAGGACCTCATCTCGGTACCTAATGGCAGTCAGGCTACCTCTGGTGAGCACATGGAGGGCTGTATAGCCCTCCTAAGAAATGCCACTCCACACCATTACTGACCCACTGCCAAACCGTTCATGCTGAATGATGTTGCAGGTACCATATCCCTCTCCACGGCATCACCAGACTCTGTCACGTCTGGCACATGTGCTCAGTGTGAACCTGCTTTCATCTGTGAAGAGCATAGGGCGCCAGTGGCGAATTTGCCAATCATGGTGTTCTGTGGCAAATGCCAATCGTCCTGCATGGTGTTGGGCTGTGAGTCCAACCCCCATCTGTGGAATTCGAGCACTCAGACCATCCTCATGGAGTCAGTTTCTAACCGTTTGTGCAGACACATGCACCCTTGTGGCCTGCTGGAGTTAATTTACAGGGCTCTGGCAGTGCTCCTCCTGTTCCTCCTTGCACAAAGGCTGAGGTAGCGGTCCTGCTGCTGGGTTGTTGCCCTCCTTTGGCCCCCTCCACATCTCCTGGTGTACTGTCCTGTCTCCTGGTAGCGCCTCTGGACACTATGCTGACAGACACAGCAAACCTTCTTGCCACAGCTCGCATTCATGTGCCTTCCTGGATGAGCTGCACTTCCTGAGCCACTTATGTAGGTTGTAGAGTCCGTCTCATGCTACCACGAGTGTGAAAGCACAACCAACATTCAAAAGTGACCAAAACATCAGCCAGAAAGCATTGGTACTGAGATGTGGTTTGTGGTCCCCACCTGCCGAACCACTCTTTGATTGAGTGTTTCTTGATAATTGCCAATAATCACATATGTTGTCTATTCCATTTGCACCACAGCATGTGAAATTGATTGTCAAACAGTGTTGCTTCCTAAGTGGAAAGTTTGATTTCACAGAAGTTTGATTTACTTGGAGTAATATTCTGTTGTTTAAATGTTCCCTTTATTTTTTGAGCAGTGTATTTAGTTTCTGTGTAGCGATATCTAGCTAATTTTTGGAATGGCTTGCTGATAACAAGTCACTACTTTTTCACTTTATCAACAGGTAGTCTGTTTCTACTTCCTAAAAAAGGGATATTTTTGTGCAGCTTGATAAAATACCTTTGCCATTGCTTAATCATTTTGTGAATAGCAAATCTCTTGCAGATCCTAAAATAGGGATATTTTTTCACTCTTTTTTGAGAAGCCATTACTTTTTCATGTTCAAAACAGTACACCTGTTTTGTCTCCTTAAATAAAGGAATAATCATTGGGCTGCCTGTGAAAAAGCTATGGCTGCATCATTGAGCAAATAATTGAGCTCTTGATAATCCCAAAACAGGGATAATTTTTGTGCTGCACATATGATAAAGCCATGGCTTTTTCTGTTTGCACTGCTTGTGTATAAAAACAAGCAAGACAGGCATTTGCTCCAAAAAGGGATCATATTTGGACAGTTTATATAATTTAAGTAGCTTTCAAAGTCTGATTCTGCAGGGTGATTAATCAAGATGCTGGATTTTACTGTTTAACACATTTTTTCCCTTACCCAGATAATTTGAGGTACCGTATTTTTTGGATCGTAAAATGCATTTTTCCGCCTCAAATTTGGGAGGAAAATGGGTGTGCATCTTATAATCCAAATGTAGCAAGGTGGCTGCTGCAGGAAGCTGGTGATGGGACAGGAGTGTGGCAATGCTGTGGTCCCCGGACTGGGAGGAGGGGCTGTTCATTGGTGCGAGACGGCTGAGGGAATAGGGATTTCACAAAATGTCAGCAGAGTCCCCGCACTTCCCATTGTTTTTCCTACAGTAGAACTCGGGAAAATGGCAGCCGGAAGCAGTCCATGCGTAGATAGAAATCTTAGCTCCCAAGATCTCTGGAGCCGAGATCTCAATCTGCGCATTCGGCACATGACAAGGAATTGCAGTATCGCTGAGTTGTGTGGAACATACTGATGGTCTTTGTCACGAGAAGTCTAAAAACCTCATAAGCCTTGGGCCAGTAGGAGAGGCTGCGATTGGCAAGAATATTCCTTCGCTACCAATGACTGTTGCTGTGTCCGTGGCATGTGGAGGTTTCGGTCCGGTGGGAAAGTTTGTGTTGCAAGCCATGAAGAGTAAGTGTCAGATTCCCATCTGACAGCTCCAGAATCGGGTCAGGGTGTTATCAGGTGAAGGATGAGCCTTACCAAAAAACAGTCAAGCAATTTCTAAACAACTAGAACCCCAGATTAGAGCAGTGCATAAGGAGAAGATTGCCTTCCATGCGCTGTCTGGTTTTCCCATAAGTCATCCAGAGCTGAGAACTTAAAGGGACACTGTCA
This sequence comes from Ranitomeya imitator, assembly GCF_032444005.1. NCBI lineage: Eukaryota > Metazoa > Chordata > Amphibia > Anura > Dendrobatidae > Ranitomeya > Ranitomeya imitator. The sequence continues at coordinate 882,435,897 of NC_091282.1, read as the reverse complement.
CCTGAATTTGGAGGGAACAATCTTCAGCCATGGAGGCGGGGTTTTCGGGTGTTTGATTCACCCTTTCCTTACCCGCTGGCTGCATGCTGGCTGCAATATTGGATTGAAGTTCATTCTCTGTCCTCCGTAGTACACGCCTGCACAAGGCAATCTTGCCTTGCGCAGGCGTGTACTATGGACAAGACTGAAGATGAGGTATTATTAAAGAGAACATCAAGGTGGTGGCATCTTCCAAGTCTCTGCCATCCACCAACCAGGCAGGGGAACTCTGGTGTGATTGCTTATCTCAACAAAAGGAGAGAGACCTCCCAATTCCCAGTTCCTGGTACTATGCCTGTTTTGTTATATGCTGAGGATGGTTTCATGGAGAGAGAAGCATCCTAGTTGTGAAAATGGTAACATGTGTCACTTTTCTTTTAGTGGACAGGAGAATTCATGGCCCTGAAGAGAAGTCGTGGGAGTCCGTGAAGAGGTGTCGGCTTCCAACATCTCTGCTGAGTGATGCTTGAAGAAGTGGGGGTGTAAGAGGGGGTATTGTAACACTATTTGTCAGCATCCCTGCATTGTTTTCCTTCCTCCTTCATGCAGAGATGCCAACATACTCACTGCCCTGGCCACGCGGCATAGTGAACATGTGCCTATCCGAGTACCCAGTATATCCAACTGCTGCAACCAGTCTCCAAACCAGCCCTGTCTAAGACTTTGTGTCAGTAACCATTCTGTAGTGGATCATGAGCCGAGGAATTTTAATGGAGCCAGAGTCCATGTCCGTGACAGTAACCAATCTCCATAGGATCCAGAACTTAGTAGTTTGAACGGAGCCTTATTCCTATCAGTGTTTGCGTACCTTACCCATGGAGTCAGCAGCTGCAGTGCAGGGGACTGCCTAAGAGTGGTAACTGGCAACTAACAGAAGCCAAACCTGACTCCACTATCAGGACCTTCAGTGAACACCTGCTAGCAACTTAACTACACCCCTCTGAAGTAAGCCCAGCCCTGAGGCACAGTGGGTCTGCGAACCACGTGCAACACGTGCGTGCGTAAAAAATTTTACCTCCTGAATTTGACCAGGCATCAAGTATATTCTGCTAAGTTGCACCACAGAGTTTAAAGCTTTAGGTAGTTAAAGCATACCTGTCATTAGAATTTTGCTAAGTAAACTACAGGCATTGTCAGGCTGGCACTGTTACACTGATTAAAATTATACCTGGGTTGAAGAAAACCATCTTGTGGTTAATATTTAATCTTTGCAGTTTTGAGTTAATGAGATGTTCATGCTCCTTGGCGGCCCTATAAGTGCGTCTTTTTTGGCACTTTTTCCTCATTGTCATTATTCTGGCTTAAATGACAGGTCTCTTGACCTTCAGTGACCTGACTGCTATTTTAAATATCTTGAGAAAGGTTCAGTTGGACTGAAATGTCGCAATGCCACATAGGCTAAATAAAGTCCTCCTGTCCTTTGGTAAGTACTTGGAGTGCTGCCTACCTTCTTTATTTTTACATTCTATAACAAAACTTGGATATTTAGAGAGGATTTTGCACCCACAGTGAATTTTTTCAAGTGTTCTGTTCCATTTCTTCAGGATAGATAAATAGATGGACAGATAGATAAATAGCAAGGCCGGCATCATCACCTGGCACACCCGGGCAAGTTATGGTGCCCTGAGCAAGCAGGTGGTCCGCATATTGTCAAGGACACTGACACACTATGGGGCCGGTGAGTCTGGGAGCCTAGTGCCAGCACCCGCAAGTGGACTCCCTCTTGCTCAGGGTCCTGACACTTGCAATAGTTTCCACTCTCTGGTGTCTTCCGCATTCTCTGACTCTGTGACTTTTCAGGGTAGAGGGCGCAATGATGTCACTACCGTGCGCCCTCTGCTCTGAGCAGTCACAATGCAAAGAGCTGGAAGGCGGCGACGCTGAGGAGTTCAGATCTGTGACCAGCGAGAATAGGTGAGTATTTGATTTTTTTAAATGTATGAAGCAATATATGGGGCCCATTCTGCATGGAGCAATATATAAGAGCCATTTTGTATGGAGAATTATATGGGCCCATTCTGTATTCAGCAACATATGGGGCCCATTCTCTATGGAGCATAATATACGGCACATTCTGTATGAAGCAATATATGAAGCTAATTCTGTGTGGAGCATTATATGGAGCCAATTCTGCATAGAGCATTATATGGGACCCATTCTGTATGGAGCAATATTTGGGGCTCTTTCTGTACATAGTATTATATGGGACTCATTCTGTATGGATCATTATATGGAGCCCATTCTGTATGGAGTATTATATCGGGTCCATTATTCTGTATGGAGAATTATATGACGCCCATTATTCTGTATGGTGCATTATATTAGGTCCTTTATTCTGTATAGAGGACTATGTGGTCCCCAAAATACTGTATGGGGGACTATGTGGTGCCCATAATACTGTATGGCGGACTATACTGTCTGGTCTAAAATGAAAGCTTTTCAATCCCCCCAGGACATGCACTGTGCGCTGCGAAATTTCTCCGGTTTCTGAGCTATTGTGCAATAGATATCACTCATGTAATGTAAGTATTAAGTGAAATATTTGGCATTGTACTATATCTTTTTTTTCTGCCATATCTGTGCATCATGAATCATGTTATGTGTTAAAGGGGCCCACTGAGACTCTTTCGCCCGGGTCCCACGAAAACTTGGAGCCGGCACTGGTAGATAGATACCATACCCAAACAGTGGGAGTAACCGAAGAAGAGCACAAGGTCTTAATTTTTATTTTCAAGGACTGGTTATTAAATAGTTTTTAGCAGCTCTTCAAATATAATGAAGTGGTACTTCCGAAATTATCCTGGAAGTAGAAAGCAATATCAAGTACACTTAAATGATTCAATAAGAGAGAATTTTATTTGCCCCAATAAAATCAGAATATATTACAGCAGCCATATGATTCTGGAATGTAAATTGTTCATACTGTTTATCATTATCAGCATTCAAGCCATATCTTTTTTTCAATTAGCCTGAATACATTTATATTTTAGATTGAATACTTTAATACTTGGGTCTTGGGTCAGAAAAACAACCCGTACATACCATCGGTTGTTATCAACTTTTTTTTTTTTTACTGTGAATTTTATTCTTGAGTCTTTTTAATAGAAAATATTAACAACACACAGTATATTGGATCAGACAAATTATTAGTATTGCACAAAAATTGACTTGTTTCAGGCATGCTTACTAAGAAACTTCAAATAGAATGAAAGAATGTGTCTGCTCACTAATTTTTATTTTCTGTTTAGAAAGTGGATGGGACAAACTTGTTTAACTTTAACATTTCTTTTTAAAAATTTAATTATGCAACACTTAATGGTGTTTTGTAGTTTTAGAAAACATCTGTCCACATGCACAGTTTCTGTTAAAAAAAAATGTACTTTAGACCTATTTACACACTATTTATTTTGTTCGTATGTAATTAGTTTGTTTAAAGACCGCAAATATGGACATACGCGCACTCATTGTATTCAATGGTAGTGAGCATGTCATTTTCTTCACATGGACCGTATGTCGGTCTGCGTGCCACACAGGTGCACACTGACGACACACGGATGATATCCGAATGAAAAGCTCTGGCAGCTGGTAAAAGCAGTGCAGTTAGGGCTTTTCCCCGCGCCGTGTGCTAACAACAGCTTTCATGATCCTCTCCTGGTCTCCCTGCAATCAGTGAGACCAAGTGATGCTGATGATAGTTGTGGTCAATGAATTAAATAAATAAAAAAATAAATAAATGTAAAAAAAGGCGTGGGGTCCTGCTTTTGGCCAAGCTTCTTGCTTTCGCCATCTTCCAACCAATGAGCCGTGCTTCACACTGAGCCATGGCCTCCTTAGCTGCACATCTACTACTCTGGGCTGGATTCTGGTGGCAGGACACATTGTCGGCTTTCAGATGCCATCCATGCCCACGATAGGCCGTCTTTCTTCTACTCATCACCACCGCCATCGCCTTCTCAGAGTCCATGCATCTGCCCATCATCTTGGGCTGTATGTGTTCTGGCACTCTTTCTCTTGCACCACGGGTCTTCTGTACCCTGCTCTCTTAATGCGAGGATGCTGATGATTACGCCAAATGTAATGGTGGTCAGGGTGGCAATCAAGTCCGAGCATCGCTTCTTTGACATGCCGGCCCTCTACATGAAATTATGTACTGTGGGGTTGCATGTGCAACAATGCTTCGAGATCTGAGATCTCCACATTTTTCGCTAATGCACTGGGTGTAGAATCGTCTTGTTTAACCCTTTCAGTCAAGATGCCAGAGCAGCTCTTATAAAGAGTGTTCTTTTTATGCACCGTCAAACAGGTGACCAGGGAGTAATAGGTTACAGTTACAGTACACAGTATACTGGCTCCATTTTCAGAGCTACAGTTTGCAATTAGTTTTTGTCAACAGGTACGGCACAGTAACGAGAAGAGATCTTTAATGCATGCATTTTCCTTAGGGGTAGGATCATACTGGTCCACATGTGTCACTATAGCTCAGCTCAGCAGACAGTATCACACAGGATAAGATTAGATACATGGCTCAGTATACAATATCACATAAATACATGGCTCAGCAGACAGTGTCACAAAGGAGAGGATTAATTACATACACAGCTCAGCAGACAGTATCACACAGGAGAGGATTAAACACAAGGGTCAGCACTGCAGTCAGCATCACAAAGGAGAGGGTTACATACACAGCTTAGCAGACAGTATCACACAGGATAGGATTAGATACACAGCTCAGAGTCAGTATCACACAGGATAGGATTAGATACATGGCTCAGAAGACAGTATCACACATTGAAGGATTAGATACACGGTTCAGCAGACTGTATCACACAGGATAGGATTAGATACACAGCTCAGAGTCAGTATCACACAGGATAGGATTAGATACACAGCTCAGAGTCAGTATCACACAGGATAGGATTAGATACATGGCTCAGAAGACAGTATCACACATTGAAGGATTAGATACACGGTTCAGCAGACTGTATCACACACGAGAGGATTAGATACACAGCTCAGAGTCAGTATCACACAGGACATGATTTGATACAAGGCTCAGCACTGCAGTCAGCATCACAAAGGAGAGGGTTACATACACAGCTTAGCAGACAGTATCACACAGGATAGGATTAGATACACAGCTCAGAGTCAGTATCACACAGGATAGGATTAGATACATGGCTCAGAAGACAGTATCACACATTGAAGGATTAGATACACGGTTCAGCAGACTGTATCACACAGGATAGGATTAGATACACAGCTCAGAGTCAGTATCACACAGGATAGGATTAGATACACAGCTCAGAGTCAGTATCACACAGGATAGGATTAGATACATGGCTCAGAAGACAGTATCACACAGGATAGGATTAGACACATGGCTCAGCAGTCAGTATCACACATGGAAGGATTAGATACACAGTTCAGCAGACAGTATCACACAGGACATGATTTGATACAAGGCTCAGCAGTCAGTATCAGACAGGATAGGATTAGATACACAGCTCGGCCAACATTATCACACATGGGAGGATTAGATACATGGCTCAGCAGACACTATCACACAGGATAGGATTAGATACACAGCTCAGAGTCAGTATCACACAGGATAGGATTAGATACATGGCTCAGAAGACAGTATCACACAGGATAGGATTAGACACATGGCTCAGCAGTCAGTATCACACATGGAAGGATTAGATACACAGTTCAGCAGACAGTATCACACAGGACATGATTTGATACAAGGCTCAGCAGTCAGTATCAGACAGGATAGGATTAGATACACAGCTCGGCCAACATTATCACACATGGGAGGATTAGATACATGGCTCAGCAGACACTATCACACAGGATAGGATTAGATACACAGCTCAGAGTCAGTATCACACAGGATAGGATTAGATAGCCTACCCCCGTCGATACTTACCTCACCACTCCGCTGCTACTTTCTCCCTCTTGTCGTCCTCATCCTCCTTGGTCTCCTCGGTCTCCACCTATAACTGCGCGGCTCCTGCGATTGTAGGGGGAAAGTGGAGCTCACAGTATACACTGTGGGTTCCAGAAAAATGACACTGTTCTCCTCCCTTTGCTGTATTTTTGTATTAAAAATAATTGTTTATATAAACAACTACATGGTGGCCCGATTCTAACGCATCGGGTATTCTAGAATATGCATGTCCACGTAGTATATTGCACAGCCCACGTAGTATATTGCCCAGCCACGTAGTATATTGTCCAACCACGTAGTATATTGCACAGCCCACGTAGTATATTGCCCAACCACGTAGTATATTGCCCAGCCACGTAGTATATTGCCCAGTCACATAGTATATTGTCCAGCCACATAGTATATTGCCCAGACACGTAGTATATTGCCCAGCCACGTAGTATATTGCCTAGTCAAGTAGTATATTGCCCGGTCACGTAGTATATTGCCCAGTGACGTAGTATATTGCCCAGCTAAGTAGTATATTGCCCAGCCACGTAGTATATTGCCCAGCCACATAGTATATTGCCCAGACACGTAGTATATTGCCCAGTGACGTAGTATATTGCCCAGCTACGTAGTATATTACCCAGCCACGTAGTATATTGCCCAGTCACGTAGTATATTGCACAGCGACGGAGTATATTGCCCAGCCACGTAGTTTATTGCCCAGTTACGTAGTATATTGCCTAGTGACGTAGTATATTGCGCAGCCACATAGTATATTGGCCAGTTACGTAGTATATTGCCCAGTCACGTAGTATATTGCGCAGCCACGTAATATATTGCCCAGTTACGTAGTATATTGCCTAGTGATGTAATATATTGCGCAGCCAAATAGTATATTGGCCAGTTACATAGTATATTGCCCAGTCACGTAGTATATTGCGCAGCCACGTAGTATATTGCCCAGTTACGTAGTATATTTTCCAGTGATGTAGTATATCGCACAGCGTCGTAGTATACAGCACAGAGCCACGTGCTGTATAGCCACGTGGATCAACATGTTAGGGCATGTTAGGTTAGGCTATGGGTTGAACTAGATGGACTTATAGTCTTCCTTCAACCTTAATAACTATGTAACTATGTAACGTAGTATATTGGCCAGTAACGTAGTATATTGCTGAGTGACATAGTATATAGCACAGAGCCACATAGTATATTGCACAGTGAAGTAGTATACAGCACAGAGCCATGTAGTATATTGGCCAGTCACGTAGTATATTGCCCAGCTATGTAGTATATTTCCCAGCCAGGTTTGTCACAGGTGAAAAATAAACATATACTCACCTTTCCGAGGGCCCCTTGTAGTCCACGGCAGCTTGCGGTTCCAGGGTTGGTATCAGAGCGCAGGACCTGTGATGATGTTGCGGTCACATGACCGTGACATCATGGCAGGTCTTTCTAGCGCAAAAGGTTGAGAATATGTTCTTCCAGTTCGTTTCATCAATAAAGCCAAAAGATAAAACAGATTAAAAATCTACTTCATAAAATCTGGTCCAGGAGAAGGAGAGAGAATACCAACTCATATCTGTCATCGTCAGGCGCGCAGGGCCTGTGTTGACGTCGCGGTCACATGACCGTGATGTCATGGCAGGTCCTTCTGCCAGACCATCTTTGCCACCGGAACCTGCAACGGAAGATGTCGGCCGGCGGGAGCGGCTCAGCGCACTACGGAGGATGAGTATAGCAGGTTTATTTTTTTTAAATTATTTTTAACATTACATTTTTTACTATTGATGCCGCATAGGCAGCGTCAATAGTAAAAAGTTGGGGGCACACAGGGTTAATAGCAGCGGTAACGGAGTGCGTTACCCGCGGCATATCGCGGTCCGTTACCGCTGGCATTAACCCTGTATTAGCGGTGACCGGAGGGGAGTATGCGGGCGACAGGCACTGACTGCGGGAAGTAAGGAGCGGCCATTTTCTTCCAGACTGTGCCTGTCGCTGATTGGTCGCAGCAGCCATGACAGGCAGCTGGCGAGACCAATCTGCGAATGAATAACCGTGACAGACAGACAGACAGACAGAAGGACAGATGGAAGTGACCCTTAGACAATTATATAGTAGATCAGTTTAATGCAAAAAAAAATTGCCGCACCTTCTCTTTAAAGATCTCTCCTCATTACTATGCCGTACCTGTTGACAGAAACTAATTGCAAACTGTAGCTCTGAAAATGGAGCCAGTGTACTGTGTGGGAAGTGATGAAGAATCCATAACCTGTTATTCCCTGTTCACCTGTTTGTGCATAAAACATTGTTTCTAAGAGCTGGTCTGGCTTCTTGACTGAAAGGGTTAAACGACCAGAAACTATGAGAAAAAGACATGCATAAAAATGTGTACACCTACGTATATCCCCCCTAATCCGAACCTAGCACCTCCGTCTCCAAGACTTCTCTCGTGCTGCGCCAGCTTTCCTAGCCCCGACCTATTCAAGCGCGCTTTAAAAACCCATCTCTTCAAACAAGCCTACCACATCAACTTCTCAGTAAACTAACTTTGTCCTGTTCCCTCCTTCCAAATATTATCTGCATGTGAATCTGCACCCTACTATTCATCTGTCTCCACACCCTCCATAGACACGATAACTGCACTTGATACTTGACTCTTGCACTTAAGCACACGGGCTGATGACCGAATCATGCATCTTTATATGAAAATCCCTATTTATTATAATTGCCAGACCTGAAATAACAAGCACTTTTCACGTATTGTGTCCCCCTATTTCCTTGTAGATTGTAAGCTTGCGAGCAGGGACCTCACCCCTAATGTCACTGTTTAAATTGTCTTAACTTGTACTGAATTTATTGTCTGTACATGTCCCCGCTTAATTGTAAAGTACTGCGGAATATGTTGGCGCTATATAAATAAAAATTATTATTATTATTATATATCATGTGTAGAAAAACATCTTTATTAATGACAAGACAGCAAGATAAAAACAATTAAAACCAAAAAATGACAACACCCCCTATTGCAATTAGTGTCCATGTGGGTATGATAAATGGTACAAAATCATAGAATCCAAAATGGATCCGTATAGGTGCAACTGGGTGCAAAAAAAGAGCCAGAGTCAATCAAACATAGAATGCAAAAATGACATACTCTAATGCATTATTATGGCAGAAAGACATAATATAAATAAATTACATGAATGAGGGCAAAGTAGGCGTCCCCACAAGCCTGCAAAATCATAGCCATGGATCCAAACACCACACAAGGACAATAAGCCCATCTCCCGTACATGTGCAATCACCCCAAAAGACCTCTAAGAAAATTAGCATAATGCCATAATAATGCATTAGAGTATGTCATTTTTGCATTCTATGTTTCATTGACTCTGGCTCTTTTTTTGCACCCAGTTGCACCTATACGGATCCATTTTGGATTCTATGATTTTGTACCATTTACTGTATCATACCCACGGACACTAATTGCAATAGGGGATGTTGTGATTTTTTGGTTTTACTTCTTTTTAACTTGTTGTCTTGTCATTAATAAAGATGTTTTTCTACACATGATATATGTAGGTGTGCACATTTTATACGTATGTCTTTTTCTCATAATTTATGGTTGTTAGTCTTTCCATGCGTATTGTAGCACCCTATTCTGATTTACCTCAATATATTGCATAGTGCACCCTACCCCCTCATTTGGTAGTGAAAGGGTTAAACTGGCTGGTTCTGCACCCAGTGCCTTAATGGGAACTATGGAGATCTCAGATCTCGAAACGTCCACAGGCTGGACATCATAGAGGAGATCACATGACAGGCAAGTGGGTGTTCAGCCTATCCTTGGCTGTCACAGCAAACTATCGGTCTCCTGTTATTGTGTCGGAAGAAGTCGATGGCTGTCCGAACTGATGTCTGGCCCTTATCGTGGTGCTTAATTGTCATTGTCAGCAATTGACAGCAGAATCTAAGATGTTAACAGCAGTAGTTGGCAGGCATTCCATATTAAAGGCTGATGTCAACTATAAAATATAGCTGACATCTGCCTTATGTGGTGCGGACTTTGTTTTGAGCCCACAACAAAGTTCCCAACTTGCTCCATGAAGAATATATCCATCATAACACGTTAAGGTGTTAAAAATAAAAAAATAATGGCATGGCCCCTTTCTCACCTGATCTAAACCCTACTGAGAAATTATGGTCTCTTCTTAAATGGGAGATTTATGGTGGAGGAAAACAGTCACCTCTCTGATCAGTATCTGTTGGTGCTGCTCAAAAAGTTGATTGTCAACACATTAAGAAACTGACAAGACTCCATGATTATGATTGTTTTTGAAAATAAAGGGGCTATATTTCTCCCTGATATTTTTATAAATGTCATAAATGCATTTTTGTATATTTTGAGTTTTATATTATTATTCTCACTTTAACAGATAAAACTATACAACTGAGATGGGACCGTTTCTATTTTTCATTTAGGTACATACCGTAATAATTCTGCATAATAATATTGATTCTCATAAGAAAGACAAAACATCACTTTTATTTTCCTAAATATTCAAGTTTCAGTTTAATTAACCTTTTGAACTGATTGACAGCACTGTAGTTGTTCAATAATAAAACGAATAACCAAAAATACATATTTCTTAATATTAGTACATACTTTGTGTAAATGATGAGCAGTCAATGCTTTTTAAACATGGAGGTTGAATTTCAGCCAATGTTATACTGTACATTGTTGTTTTTTATTTGTAAGATATTTTCTAAATGTGTGTAATTGACTCGCACATTAGCATATTTTAGAGCTGATTAAAAAAAAATTATAAATTAAAACAGAAATTACTTCAAAGTATATCATCATTTTTTTTTTTAAACCTTCGTATTTCTTTATTTTCACGGCCTAGCTTACTTTCTCCTTTGCCCCTTTCTTTATATATTTTAAACCAAAATCTAAGCAGCAGTGGGGGAAACATTATCACTTACCATGTGTGACTTGCCATCTGGACAGTCTCTCTCGCATTGACGAGCCCAATCACATGCAGATATATGTTTCCTGACATAGGAAAATATATAAATTTTAAAATAATGATAAAACAGAAAAAGATGTTTTATCCAAATCTCACGTTCTCTTAGACTTTCTGTTAGTCACTAGGTCCTTAAAAAATAATCAACTTTATATTTATCCAAAAACTGCAGTTGACAAACTTCTGTCTGTAAGAAAATGACTCAAACCTATCACTATTAAGTTAAATTTTCAAACATTAACCCAATTCACGACCTATGATGTAAAGGTACGTCATTGGCCATGTTCCTGCCTTTGATGAGAGCTCCGGCACTGAGACCACATTTTTCCAGGCACATGACAGCCGATTTGATCAGCAGTCATGTGCCTCTAACAGCCAAAGATGGAATTGTGATTTTAGAAATAATAAGGATTGACTCCTTCCCAACATGTGCTGTACTAGTACTGCAATGCGGGAGGTATGTTCCCACAAACAGCAGTACTAGTACAGTGCACCGATCGCGCGGCCTCACGCTGAGCGCCGTGGTGATCGTGTGTGGGTGTCAGCTGTATGTGACAGCTGACACCCCGCAGCAACGCCCGCGATCGTTAGCACCGATTGCGGGCATCTAACCATTCCGATGCCGCTGTCAGTAGTGACAGTGACATAAAGGGACATCGCACGCTTCCATCAGGACAATGCGAATGCGTTGTCCTGATGGTCTCCACGGTCCCAAGATGGCCACGGGGTCTGTATGTGTCCTGCGGGGAAGGTGGCTTGTGAGCGCCTGCTCTCAGCAGGCGCTGGCATGCCTCCTTCCCTGCCTGTCAGCGATCTTACTACAATTACGGTATGTCCCATCCTGGGACAATATAAAAAAGAAAAAGAAAAAGTTTACAAAGTGTAAAAATATTTTTAATAAAATCCCTAATTAAAGAAAAAAATAAATGAATATTTTTCCAATAAATACATTTATTTATGTAAATTAAAAAAAACAATAAAAGTACACATATTTGGTATGGCCGTATCCGTAACGACCCGCTCTATACAACTGTCCCACTAGTTAACCACTTCAGTGATCACCGTAAAAAATAAAAAACTAGTCAAAAAGCAATGCTGTATCATCATACCGCCGAACAAAAAGTGCAATAAAACGCGAACGAAAAGAGAGACAGTAAATAAAAATGGTACCGATGAAAACTACATCTTGTCCCGCAAACAAGAACCTGGAATACAGCTCCATCAGCAGAAAATTAAAAAAGGTATAGCCCTCAAAATAAAGCGATGCAAAAGTAATTATTTTTTTCTATAAAAGAGTTTTTATTGTGTAAAAGCGGCAAAGCAAAAAAAATATATAAATGAGGTATCGCTGTAATTGTACTGACCTGAAGAAAAAAGCTGCCTTATCAATTTTACCACATGCGGAACGGTATGAAAAAACAAAACAAAAAGCAATTCCTGAATTGCTGTTTTTTGTTCATTCTGTCTCCAAAAAATCGGAATAGAATGTGATAAAAAAATGTCATGTGCCCAAAAATGGTATCAATAAAAACGACAGCTCGTCCTGCAAAAAACAAGCCCTCACATGACTCTGTGAGCCAAAATATGGAAAAATTATAGCTCTGCAAATAAATGCAAGCTATATTATCAAAGAAATTTTGCTACTTCATAAAATACAATATGTCATCATGAGAAAATAATCTCAGAAAAGTGACAGTGTTCAGAATTGTAAAAATTGGCCTGGTCAGGAAGGTGAAAATAAGCTTCTGGGTGAAGGGATTAAAGGGGTTGTCTAGTCTAGATCGACAAGTCTGCAGTCACTCTATGTGATTGCACACCTTTTAATCCTCACATCGAGTGCAGTGAACGCTGTGAGATTTCTCCAGTCTCAGTGCTGGAAACAGTGGTCACATTACCGCAGAATTCGACTAGACTATTTCTGGCCTCAGTCAATACATTTCTATTGTGCAAGGCTGCAGAAATCGAGTCCGAATGTGGTCACGAGTATACATATCACATACTTGCATGACCGCTTTTCCCAGGGCTGACACTGTGGAATCCTCAAAGCGTTCACTGCGCTTGATGTGAGGATTCACAAGTCTGCAGTCACATAGAATAATTGAAGACTTGTCACTATAGACCAGACAAGCCCTTTAATTTTTCTTTGCAGATTTCCAAACTCCAAGATGTCAATTATTTCAGTGTTTTTCAACTATTCTAATGGATGGGGAAAAAAAAGCAAAAAAGTGGCAAAAAGTGTGTATTTTTGGTGCGGAAATGTATCACAAATTACCGCACACTCAGAACTGCTGCAAAAAATATTCTACAAGTTTATTGTGTTCACAAATCCAGTTGCCACAAAGAAAAAAAGTGCAGACAGAAACCCAATGTTTCGACCCTCCCGGGTCTTATTCATGGGGTTACTTGGCAGGGAATAAACTGGGGATATACTGATTCCCAATGAAACGTTGTATTTTAATACAGAGGCTGTCACGTTCAGGGTGGGCCTGTATGTTTCTGGATGATCTGTGAGGGCAGCGTTCCTGCGTCCTGTGCACTGTGGCATGTAAGGGAAGAGGGTGACCCGTATGAGTGGGAAGTGGAAGGGCCTGCTGTTTTTGTTTCACCGAGCACATCACATCTTTCTCAATTCACCATAACATCTCCGCCTGCACTTCACTCTCAGTCCAGCAGTTTGTCGTGTTCACCTTACTCCACTATCTCTCAGCACAGCAGCCAGCCCTCAGTCCTGCAGTAGTGGTCACATAAAAGAATGTTTCCTCCACATGCCAAAGCTAAGAGCTTGAACTCCACCATTTCTCATATGTTGGCCACGGAAATGCTACCTTTATGCCTGGTGGATACAGACGGTTTCTGAGAGCTGATGCCTATTGCAGTCCCCCAGCACCAGTTGCTCAGTTGCCTTTACTTCTCTAAGAAAGCTGTGCCTGTGCTACACCAGCATGTCGCAAACAACATCACCTGTTCCTTGAAAAAATCTATGTCTGCCAGGGTGCATTTCACCACTGACACCTGGACTAGCAAATATGGCCAGGGGTGTTACATCTTGCTGACTGGGCACTGGATGACTCTGGTGACCGTGGGGGCAGCCGGACAAGGGGCTGCTCCACAAGTCTTGGAATCTCCAAGGCTTGCAGGTCAAATCTCTGTATATAACACTTCCTCAGCTGCTTCTGCCCCCTCCACCTAATCTAGGGCCTCCAACTCCACCCTCAATCTCTCCCTTAATGAGACACATGTTCCAATAATGCAGATGGAATCCCCACCTCTGTACTGGACAGCCATGGCTCACTGCAATTAGGCAGCATTTAAACTAATAGGTCTTGGAGATCGCAGTCATACAGCTCAAGAGTTGTGGACACCTATCCAGGCTGAGTTTGAGTAATGGCTGTCTCCACTGGTCCTGGAGCCAGGGAAGGCCACGTGGGATAACTGTGTGAACTTGGTGGCCGTCTTACGCTGGGGAATCGTCACACACATGCCTTGCATAGCTCACATCTGCAATCTGGTGGTACAGTAGTTTCTCCACCACTATCTCGGCCCGGATGCACTGCTGCAGAAAGCACAGTCACTGTGTGTTCGCTTTTTCTGTTTGCACCCGACAGGTCATACACTTGCATTGCTGCAGAGGTTTTTCAGCCTATCGGTTAACAGTTTGATATGCAACTGTGGCAGCAGCAACGAGCCAGTTTTAGTTTGGAAGTGCTAGTCAGTTTTTTGCTATTTGTATATCAGTCCTCTGACCAATCACTTCACCCTCTAGCCTGTGGTGGTTTTAATTGCAGCAGGATCTTTCCTATCCAGAAATTCAGGCTTCAGACACATAGGTTCTCAGCAGATCGGAGACCACCTTGTCTTTGGCTGCTGTGCATGCATGAATTGGCCAAATTATGTGCTAAGCACCTCCATTTTTTCTTATTACACAGATCAGTAAACTATTTATATTTCATATATTACATATTTATATGCTTTAGTCTACAGAGTGCAACTTTATTTGTGTATTGTTCCTGAAAAGCCAAACAAGTGTCATGCAAGTGTCATGCATTTTTCATGCCAGTACAATCTGATTTTAACCACCTAGCATCCAATTTACATCAAATTTCAATGCAAATGCGGTCCAATTGCAATGCAATTTTATACAATATGACTATGGTGTTAGTAATAGAGGCATCTTATAGATGCCTCTCCATTAGTAACCTCTGGGCTTGATGTCACCTGACAATACTAAGGTGACATCAACCCCCCAACTATCACTCCACTTGCCAGCTCTGGTCAAAATTACTGTTATTGTGAAGAGTTAAGCAAGATGAAATGATCTCTGAAAGGCCTAATGTTATAGATGACACATTTCCTTTGTATTTTAGGGAAAAAAATAGTAATTTTTTTACATTTTAAAAAGGAAAATTGGTCAATGCAAAAGCTTGGACACTCTTGGAGATTGGTGTGATTAGATAACTTTGACCAAGGTTTCAGACCTTAATTAGCTTGTTAGAGTTATGGCTTGTTCACTATTACCATTTGGAGAGGCCAGTCGATGCCATTTTCCCTGCTTTATAAAAACCCAGTCACGTCTAACCTTGTGCCAAAAAACAGCAGCCATGGGTTCTTCTAAGCAGTTGCCTAGCACTTGGAAAATGAAAATGGTGAAGGCTCACAAAGCAGGAGAAGGATATAAGAAGATAGCAAGGCATTTGCAAGTTGCCCTTTCCTCAGTTTATAATGTAATTAAGAAATGGCAGTTCACAGGAACAGTGGAGGTCAAGACAAGGTCTGGAAAACCAAGCACAATCTCAGTGACAACTGCTCATATGATTGCCAGAGAGGTAAATCAGAACACAGGCTTGAATGCAAAAGACCTTCAGAAAGATTTAGCACACTCTGGAGTTGTGGTACGTTGGTCTTCTGTGCAGAGAATAGAATTCTTTTGTCACAATGATCAAAGATATGTGTGGAGAAAAAAGGGAATAGAATTTCAGTAAAAAAACATCTTAGCATGGGGGTGTATCAATCATCCTTTGAGTTTGTGTTGTAGCCAATGGCAGGGGGAACATTTCAGCAGGAAGAATGGATTCAAGTAAATTTCAACAAATTCTTGATGCAAACATAGCACCATCTGTAGAAAAGCTGAAGTTGAAAAAAGAATGGTTTCTACAAATGGGGGCATTCTCTGTATCTGGAAGAGAGAAGATTTTTCCACAAACATAGAAGAAGATTCTTTACTGTAAGGGCTCATACCCATTTGTGCGAGACTCGGATGAGTCTCACTCGGCAATACCCAGCGCTGCTGCTGGAACTCAGATCGGAGTGTGCGGCCGCATAGGAATACATGCAGCCGCACGCTCTGCTCCTGAGTGCCGGGTGCAGTGCCGGGTATTGCCGTGCGAGACTCATCCAAGTCTCGCGCAAGTGAGTATGAGCCCTTAGGGTAGTGAGAATCTGGAATTCCTTGCCTGAGAAGGTGGTGATGGCGAACTCAGTCGAGGGGTTCAAGACAGGCCTGGATTCCTGGAGTGTAACAATATTGTATCTTACAGTTATAAGGTTCTTTAGAAGGACGTAGATCTAGGGATCTATTCTGATGGAATATAGGCTGAACTGGATGGACAAATGTATTTTTTCGGCCTTGCTAACTATGTTACTATGATACTATAATGATCCAACACACCTAAACACATGTCAAAATCCATAATAGACTACCTTAAAAGGTGCAGCTGAAAGTTTTACAATGGCCCTCACAGTTCCCTGATCTGAACATCATTGAAACTCTGTGGCTAGACATCAAAATGGCAGTACTTTCAAAATGACCCAGAAATCTCATAGAACTTAATTTTTCATGGGAGACAGGATGAAAATTCCTCAAACAAGAGTTGAAAGAATCTTGTCTGACTACAAATAGCATTTACAAGCTGTGATACTTTTAAAAGGGGGTGTTACCCCTAACCATGCCGGGTGGCAAAACTTTTGCATTGGTCCATTTTGCTTTTTGTAAATTCTAAAATGCAAAAGATGAAAAAATATATTTTGATGCCTAAAATACAAAGGAAATATGTCATCTCTAACTTCAGGCCTTTTAGAGACCATGTCATCTTCAACCTGCTTAACTGTTCACTATAACAGAAGTTTTTATGACCAGGGGTGCCGTGTGTATATATATATATATGTGTGTGTGTTTGTGTGTGTGTGTGTGTGTGTATATACAGTTGAAACTGCATGTTCTCAATATCTGGCAGAATAAACCTTTCCCGTTTTAGGTCACTTAGGATTAGAATGCCAGAATAATGTGTGAGAGAGATGTTTTAAGGCATTTTTATTACTGCAAAGCCAAAAGTTTAGATACACTAATATTACTATTATGCATATTACTAATTTGCATATTCCAGGTGCCTTCTGGGAAAAGCGAAGAGTCTCCCTAAGCTAGAAGATCGTTGGGTACAGCCGGGACCAGCTGCTTGGAAAGAATCACCAAACCAGGGATTCAAGCTTGAGGAGGCTAATTTGCATATTCCAGGTGCCTTCTGGGAAAAGCGAAGAGTCTCCCTAAGCTAGAAGATCGTTGGGTACAGCCGGGACCAGCTGCTTGGAAAGAATCACCAAACCTTTTTTTGCCTGTAGGACATTATTGCAAGAGAGCTTGGCTGAGTAGATTACACAAGAAGGAAAACACACAGCAAGTCAGCAGGATCTAGGAGCAACATGGCAGATGTGACAACCTACATGGTGAGCTGCAGCATGTGCTACATGTTCACAGATCGACCAGAAGAAGAATTAAATTTCACCTGTCAGAAGTGTAGACTAGTGGCCCTTTTAGAAGAAAAGGTGCGGGGTCTGGAAGAAAGAATAGCAACTTTGAAACTCATCAAAGAGTATAAAGACTTTCTAGACAGAACAGAAGCATCTCTACTGGTCACAGAGGGTGAAAAAAGTGTCAGAGAACCTCCAAAAGCAGATGAGTGGAAGCATGTGACCAAAAGAAGCAAGAAGACCATGGAGAAATCACCAACCACACAACTGAAGAACCGATATCAAATCTTTGTAGAGGATGAAGATGGCGCACCTAAGGATGAAGCAAAACCAGCAAGCAAAAAAGAAAAGGGCACACAGCAACAAGTGACAGCAAAAAGTACAGCCAAGAAGCAACGAAGAGTGGTGGTGGTGGGAGACTCACTACTGAGAGGCACAGAAGCAGCCATCTGCAGACCGGACATAACTGCAAGAGAAGTATGCTGCCTTCCAGGTGCGATGATCAAGGATGTGACCGATAGGATACCAAAGCTCTTCAACTCCAAGGACGTCCACCCATTTCTTCTGATACATGTTGGCACCAATGACACGGCAAGGAAGGACCTACCGACAATCTGCAAAGACTTTGAAGAGTTGGGGAAGAAAGTAAAGGAACTGGATGCACAGGTAGTTTTTTCTTCTATCCTTCCAGTAGACGGGCATGGCACCAGGAGATGGAACAGGATCCTTGATGCAAACAACTGGCTAAGACGATGGTGCAGACAACAAGGATTCGGATTCCTGGACCACGGTGTGAATTACTTGTACGATGGACTCCTCGCCAGAGACGGACTACACCTCAACAAACCTGGGAAACACACATTCGCCAGAAGACTCGCTACACTCATCAGGAGGGCGTTAAACTAGAAGAAGAGGGGACGGGAAGAAAAACATTAGACTTGAACAAAGAAGATCCAGGAAAACATACTCAGAAGGGAGGTAAGAACATTTCTAAAACAATCCACAGCGAGGAGATTGGAACAAAACAAAATCCTCTAAACTGCATGCTCGCAAACGCCAGAAGCCTGACAAACAAAATGGAAGAACTAGAAGCCGAAATATCTACAGGTAACTTTGATATAGTGGGAATAACCGAGACATGGTTAGATGAAAGCTATGACTGGGCAGTTAACTTACAGGGTTACAGTCTGTTTAGAAAGGATTGTAAAAATCGGAGAGGAGGAGGGGTTTGTCTCTATGTAAAGTCTTGTCTAAAGTCCACTTTAAGGGAGGATATTAGCGAAGGAAATGAGGATGTCGAGTCCATATGGGTCGAAATTCATGGAGGGAAAAATGGTAACAAAATTCTCATTGGGGTCTGTTACAAACCCCCAAATACAACAGAAACCATGGAAAGTCTACTTCTAAAGCAGATAGATGAAGCTGCAACCCATAATGAGGTCCTGGTTATGGGGGACTTTAACTACCCGGATATTAACTGGGAAACAGAAACCTGTGAAACCCATAAAGGCAACAGGTTTCTGCTAATAACCAAGAAAAACTATCTTTCATAATTGGTGCAGAATCCAACCAGAGGAGCAGCACTTTTAGACCTAATACTATCTAATAGACCTGACAGAATAACAAATCTGCAGGTGGTCGGACATCTAGGAAATAGCGACCACAATATTGTACAGTTTCACCTGTCTTTCACTAGGGGGACTTGTCAGGGAGTCACAAAAACACTGAACTTTAGGAAGGCAAAGTTTGACCAGCTTAGAGATGCCCTTAATCTGGTAGACTGGGACAATATCCTCAGAAATAAGAATACAGATAATAAATGGGAAATGTTTAAGAACATCCTAAATAGGCAGTGTAAGCGGTTTATACCTTGTGGGAATAAAAGGACTAGAAATAGGAAAAACCCAATGTGGCTAAACAAAGAAGTAAGACAGGCAATTAACAGTAAAAAGAAAGCATTTGCACTACTAAAGCAGGATGGCACCATTGAAGCTCTAAAAAACTATAGGGAGAAAAATACTTTATCTAAAAAACTAATTAAAGCTGCCAAAAAGGAAACAGAGAAGCACATTGCTAAGGAGAGTAAAACTAATCCCAAACTGTTCTTCAACTATATCAATAGTAAAAGAATAAAAACTGAAAATGTAGGCCCCTTAAAAAATAGTGAGGAAAGAATGGTTGTAGATGACGAGGAAAAAGCTAACATATTAAACACCTTCTTCTCCACGGTATTCACGGTGGAAAATGAAATGCTAGGTGAAATCTCAAGAAACAATGAAAACCCTATATTAAGGGTCACCAATCTAACCCAAGAAGAGGTGCGAAACCGGCTAAATAAGATTAAAATAGATAAATCTCCGGGTCTGGATGGCATACACCCACGAGTACTAAGAGAACTAAGTAATGTAATAGATAAACCATTATTTCTTATTTTTAGGGACTCTATAGCAACAGGGTCTGTTCCGCAGGATTGGCTCATAGCAAATGTGGTGCCAATATTCAAAAAGGGCTCTAAAAGTGAACCTGGAAATTATAGGCCAGTAAGTCTAACCTCTATTGTTGGTAAAATATTTGAAGGGTTTCTGAGGGATGTTATTCTGGATTATCTCAATGAGAATAACTGTTTAACTCCATATCAGCATGGGTTTATGAGAAATCGCTCCTGTCAAACCAATCTAATCAGTTTTTATGAAGAGGTAAGCTATAGGCTGGACCACGGTGAGTCATTGGACGTGGTATATCTCGATTTTTCCAAAGCGTTTGATACCGTGCCCCACAAGAGGTTGGTACACAAAATGAGAATGCTTGGTCTGGGGGAAAATGTGTGTAAATGGGTTAGTAACTGGCTTAGTGATAGAAAGCAGAGGGTCGTTATAAATGGTATAATCTCTAACTGGGTCGCTGTGACCAGTGGGGTACCGCAGGGGTCGGTATTGGGACCTGTTCTCTTCAACATATTCATTAATGATCTGGTAGAAGGTTTACACAGTAAAATATCGATATTTGCAGATGATACAAAACTATGTAAAGCAGTTAATACAAGAGAAGATAGTATTCTGCTACAGATGGATCTGGATAAGTTGGAAACTTGGGCTGAAAGGTGGCAGATGAGGTTTAACAATGATAAATGTAAGGTTATACACATGGGAAGAAGGAATCAATGTCACCATTGCACACTGAATGGGAAACCACTGGGTAAATCTGACAGGGAGAAGGACTTGGGGATCCTAGTTAATGATAAACTTACCTGGAGCAGCCAGTGCCAGGCAGCAGCTGCCAAGGCAAACAGGATCATGGGGTGCATTAAAAGAGGTCTGGATACACATGATGAGAGCATTATACTGCCTCTGTACAAATCTCTAGTTAGACCGCACATGGAGTACTGTGTCCAGTTTTGGGCACCGGTGCTCAGGAAGGATATAATGGAACTAGAGAGAGTACAAAGGAGGGCAACAAAATTAATAAAGGGGATGGGAGAACTACAATACCCAGATAGATTAGCAAAATTAGGATTATTTAGTCTAGAAAAAAGACGACTGAGGGGCGATCTAATAACCATGTATAAGTATATAAGGGGACAATACAAATATCTCGCTGAGGATCTGTTTATACCAAGGAAGGTGACGGGCACAAGGGGGCATTCTTTGCGTCTGGAGGAGAGAAGGTTTTTCCACCAACATAGAAGAGGATTCTTTACTGTTAGGGCAGTGAGAATCTGGAATTGCTTGCCTGAGGAGGTGGTGATGGCGATCTCAGTCGAGGGGTTCAAGAGAGGCCTGGATGTCTTCCTGGAGCAGAACAATATTGTATCATACAATTAGGTTCTGTAGAAGGACGTAGATCTGGGGATTTATTATGATGGAATATAGGCTGAACTGGATGGACAAATGTCTTTTTTCGGCCTTACTAACTATGTTACTATGTTACTATGTTACTATGCCTTTAAACAATCATGTGTTTGTAAGCTTCTGATCGGCCAAGATATCAGGAAGAGAATTGTAGAAGTCTGGGTCAACCTTAGCAGGGGTGAACCTAGCCTCTCTGCTGCCTGAGGCGAACGGAAAAATGGCGCCCCCCCCCCCACAGTCCCTGCCTCACTGCCTGTGCACACACATCCCTCCACCGGACCCGGTAATCGCCGCTCGCAGTAACATACCAGCAGAGGTGTATCTAGGGTTTCTGGCACCAGGGACAAGAATTCATTTTGGTGCCCCCCCTCCACCAAGGACATATGCGATTTGCACACTTAGTCATGTACCCACGAGCTCCTCTCCCTAATGCTCTCAATATTCAGTGAAAAACTGAGAGAAGAAGAAGAGAAGCTCGTTGTCACAGGACCACAAGTATGAAAATCGCATATGAGTGAAGTGTCCATGTGACGACTACTGGAACCTGCAGAGCTGAATCCTGACATCGCAGCTTCTGAATTCTCACAATGCATGCTCTGCACACTACTAGGATTCTCCCTTGCCGGTGGACAGTCATGTCAGCACAAGCATGTGATTGGTATACTTCTGACCACATTCCGACTAGACGTGCCCGGCCTCGCTTAGTTCATTTTCAATGACGGAGGCTACACATGTCTAGTCAGCACATGACCGCGTGTATGTAAATCACCAGCACGAGAGAATCCTGACAGCGTGCAGTTCGCACTGTGAGAAGTCAGAAGTCTGCAGTCACAAAGAATGACTGCAGACTCATCACAAACCTGGACATCCCCTTTAACGCTCCTAACATAAATAAAAACATGAGAATTAGTATCACAAATAACATTTACATCCAGGTACCCTATAGATGGTGTCGCCTCTGGAGCCGTTCTCCTTCTTTTCTTCATCTTGTCCAGACCCCATGATGAGTTTTCTCAGCCACAGCCGTCTCTGCAGACTTCCATCTTTTCCGCTCTTTTGCAGAAAGTCTCCACAAGACGCCCTTAAAGATGCAAGTGTCATTATAATGCTCTGGAATAAAAAATTGCCCCTCACTATATTGTCTGCACAAAATATGACCCCCACACTGTCCCTCTTATGGTACATGCTCTTCACACTGACCTCTCCTTTCTATACTGGCCCCTTCTTCACACTGTCCTCTCACACTGTGTCCCCTTTATAGGCCCTAGTATTTATACTCCATATTTATACTCCATCCTCCCACCCTGTGTGAATGGCTCCCCCATCCTTCTCCCCTGCGTGCATGGCTCCCCCATCCTTCTCCCCTGCGTTCACAGCTCCCCATCCTTCTCCCCTGCATTCACGGCTCCCCCATCCTTCTCCCCTGCGTTCACAGCTCCCCATCCTTCTCCCCTGCATTCACGGCTCCCCCATCCTTCTCCCCTGCATTCACGGCTCCCCCATCCTTCTCCCCTGAGTTCACGGCTCCCCCATCCTTCTCCCCTGAGTTCACGGCTCCCCCATTCTTCTCCCCTGCGTTCACGGCTCCCCATCCTTCTCCCCTGCATTCACGGCTCCCCCATCATTCTCCCCTGCGTTCACGGCTCCCCCATCTTTCTCCCCTGCGTTCACAGCTCCCCATCCTTCTCCCCTGCGTTCACGGCTCCCCCATCCTTCTCCCCTGAGTTCACGGCTCCCCATCCTTCTCCCCTGCGTTCATTGCTCCACCATCCTTCTCCCCTGCATGCTTGGCTCCCCTATCCTTCTCCCCTGCGTGCATGCCTCCCCTATCCTCCCACCCTGTGTGCATGGCTCCCCATCCTTTTTCCCTGCGTGCTTGGCTCCCCTATCCTTCTCCACTGCGTGCATGCCTCCCCTATCCTCCCACCCTGTGTGCATGGCTCCCCATCCTTTTTCCCTGTCATAGGGGCAGGAAGGAGGGAGGGAGGAGGGGGGGCGGACACTTGACCCCGGAGTTTAAAAAAAAACAAAAAACCTAGCAGCGTAAATCCAGTTCGGAATCTGCCGCCCCCTCTCTTCTGCCGCCTGAGCCAAAGGGCTCAAATCGCCTAATGGAAGCAGCGTCCCTGAACCTTAGGTACAATTTCAAGATACCTGAAGTGCCTCGTTCATCTGTACAACAATTATATGCAAGTACAAACAAATGGGAGAGTCCAGCCATCATATCGCTCAGGACAGATAAGGGTTCTGTGTCCCAGAGATGGAAGCTCGTAAGATTGTGTCAATATCCACAGTGAAATAAGTACTGTATCAACATGGCCTGAAAGGCCATTCTGCCAGGAAGAAGTCTTTACTCCAAAAGAAACATAAAAAAAGCCAGATTAATGTTTGAAATTGCACACATGAACATAGACCTTAGTTTTCGGAGACATATCTTGTGATCTGAAGAAATTAAAACTGAAGTTTTGGGGCATAAAGACCATTGTTTCATTTGGAGGAAAAAGGGAGAAGCTTGGAAGCCTAAGAATGCGATTCCAACTGTGAAACACGGGGTGGCAATATGATGTTGTGGGGTTGGCTTGGTGCAGGAGGGACTGGTGCACTTCACAAAATGGATGGCATAATGAGAGAAGATTATATGGTAATACTGAAGCAACTTCTCAAGACATCAGCCAGGAAGTTAAAGCTTGGGTGGAAATGGACAATGACGCGAAGCATACTGCCAAAAAGTCATTTTTTTTAAAGGGAGAAAAGGGAGTTATTCCAAGTTTATATACTTTTATATTTTTTTAAACATTTTTAAAGTGTACTTTATATTTGGTCCCCTTAGATTAACCTGATGAATACCATATAACAGAATTGTGGTTCTCATATGAAGCCAAGCTTGTGGCTGAGCTTCACATGAGGACTAAAATGGCAGATATGAGCACCTTCAGCATGCTCCCAAATATTGTAGTAACCCATGATTTTCCATGATTGCGTTGTGGGGTGCCCATGTAATCATTTATTAACAGTAGCATTAAAACAGTTAAACTGCAGCAATTGGAGCTAGCTTTCATCACTGTATTTACAGCCACATGATGGCTATGAAAAGCAGCTGGCATATGCCTGGTATTAGGCAGGCTTCGCTTCTGAACCAGCTTCATGCGTTCCATAGCATCGTATGATGAAAATGTCATAGGAGTCATAGGTCATTAAGGAACTAAACACTCAAAGAGACAGGAAAACTCTTTGAAGTGAGTTTGTCATCCCCAAGGCTCAATGTTAAATAATAATTATTTATACAGTGCTATCAAGCAGCAAGTAGCCAGTGTGTGATCCTTTATGCAGCAAGTGAATATTGCAGACAGGTGAGAGGGATGAGAGCAAGGCCAAATTGGCATTGTGTCTGCACACCTGTTCGACTATTGCATTGTCAGTACGGATGTGCAGGGCCAGGGGTTAAATTCAGGCAGCGCTACTATCGGCAAGCAAGTGTAGTCAATCAAGGGGACATGATCAGGATGTCAATTATTTGCATGTGAAGGAAAACAATTTTTCTGCAGTATTTTTACAGGATTCTATTAGACTATATAAATACTTTAACCCCTTTACCCCCAAGGGTGGTTTGCACGTTAATGACCGGGCCAATTTTTACAATTCTGACCACTGTCCTTTTATGAGGTTATAACTCTGGAACGCTTCAACGGATCCCAGTGATTCTGACACTGTTTTCTCGTGACATATCGCAATTCATGATAGTGGTAAAAATTCTTTGACAGTACCTGCGTTTCTTTGTGAAAAAAACGGAAATTTGGCGAAAATTATGAAAATTTCGCAATTTTTTATACAACTTTGAATTTTTATGCAATTAAATCACAGAGATATGTCACACAAAATACTTAATAAGTAACATTTCCCACATGTCTACTTTACATCAGCACAATTTTGGAACAAAATTTTTTTTTTGTTAGGGAGTTATAAGGGTGAAAAGTTGACCAGCAATTTCTCATTTCTACAACACCATTTTTTTTTAGGGACCACATCTCATTTGAAGTCATTTTGAGGGGTCTATATGATAGAAAATACCCAAGTGTGACACCATTCTAAAAACTACACCCCTTTCACAAAAAATTTAATTCAGCTCCAATTTGTTTTATTTTACCAAGGGCAAGAGGAGAAAATGGACCCCAAACATTGTTGTACAATTTGTCCTGAGTACGCCAATACCCCACATGTGGGGGTAAACCACTGTTTGGGCGCATGGCACAGCTCGGAAGCGAAGGAGCGTCATTTGACTTTTCAATGCAAAATTGACTGGAATTGTGATTGGACACCATGTTTCATTTGGAGAGCCCCTGATGTGCCTAAACATTGAAACCCCCCACAAGTGACACCATTTTGGAAAGTAGACCCCCTAAGGAACTTATCTAGAGGTGTGGTGAGCAATTTGACCCACCAAGTGCTTCACAGAAGTTTATAATGTAGAACCGTAAAAATAAAAAATCATATTTTTTTCACAAAAATTATCTTTTCGCCCCCAATTTTTTATTTTTCCAAGGGTAAGAGAAGAAATTGGACCCCAAAAGTTGTTGTACAATTTGTCCTGAGTACGCTGATACCCCATATGTGGGGGTAAACCACTGTTTGGGCGGATGGGAGAGCTCAGAAAGGAAGGAGCGCCGTTTGACTTTTCAATGCAAAATTGACAGGAATTGAGATGAGACGCCATGTTGCGTTTGCAGAGTCCCTAATGTACCTAAATAGTAGAAACCCCTCACAAGTGACACCATTTTGGAAAGTAGACCCCCTAAGGAACTTATCTAGATGTGTGGTGAGCGCTTTGACCCACCAAGGGCTTCACAGAAGTTTATAATGGAGAGCCGTAAAAATAAAACAAAAATTTTTTCCCACAAAAATTATTTTTTAGCCCCCAGTTTTGTATTTTCCCGAGGGTAACAGGAGAAATTGGAACCCAAAATTTGTTGTCCAATTTGTCCTGAGTGCGCTGATACCCCATATGTGGGGGGAAACCACTGTTTGGGCGCATGGGAGGGCTCGGAAGGGAAGGAGTGCCATTTGAATGCAGACTTAGATGGAATGGTCTGCAGGTGTCACATTGCGTTTGCAGAACCCCTAATGTACCTAAACAGTAGAAACCCCCCACAAGTGACACCATTTTGGAAAGTAGACCCCCTAAGGAACTTATCTAGATGTGTGGTGAGCGCTTTGACCCACCAAGGGCTTCACAGAGGTTTATAATGGAGAGCCGTAAAAATAAAACAAAAATTTTTTCCCACAAAAATTATTTTTTAGCCTCCAGTTTTGTATTTTCCCGAGGGTAACAGGAGAAATTAGACCCCAAAATTTGTTGTCCAATTTGTCCTGAGTGCGCTGATACCCCATATGTGGAGGGGAACCACTGTTTGGGCGCATGGGAGGGCTCGGAAGGGAAGGAGCTCCATTTGGAATGCAGACTTAGATGGAATGGTCTGCAGGTGTCACATTGCATTTGCAGAGCCCCTAATGTACCTAAACAGTAGAAACCTCCCACAAGTGACACCATTTTGGAAACTAGACCCCCTAAGGAACTCATCTAGATGTGTTGTGAGAGCTTTGAACCCCCAAGTGTTTCACTACAGTTTGTAACGCAGAGCCGTGAAAATTTAAAAAAAAATCTTTCCCAAAAAAATTATTTTTTAGCCCCCAGTTTTGTATTTTCCTGAGGGTAAGAGGAGAACCCCCAAGTGTTTCACTACAGTTTAAAACGCAGAGCCGTAAAAATAAAAAATCTTTTTTTCCCACAAAAATTATATTTAGCCCCCAGTTTTGTATTTTCCCAAGGGTAACAGGAGAAATTGGACCCCAACAGTTGTTGTCCTATTTGTCCTGAGTACACTGATACCCCATATGTTGGGGTAAACTCCTGTTTGGGCACACGGGAGAGCTCGGAAGGGAAGAAGCACTGTTTTACTTTTTCAACGCAGAATTGGCTGGAATTGAGATCGGACGCCATGTCGCTTTTGGAGAGCCCCTGATGTGCCTAAACAGTGGAAACCCCCCAATTATAACTGAAACCCTAATCCAAACACTCCCCTAACCCTAATTCCAACGGTAACCCTAACCACACCTCTAACCCTGACACACCCCTAACCCTAATCCCAACCCTATTCCCAACTGTAAATGTAATCTAAACCCTAACTGTAACTTTAGCCCCAACCCAAACTGTAGCCCTAGCCCTAACCCTAGCCATAACCCTAACCCTAGCCCTAACCCTAGCCCTAACCCTAGCCCTAGCCCTAACCCTAACCCTAGCCCTAACCCTAGCCCTAACCCTAGCCCTAACCTTAGCCCTAACCCTAGCCCTAACCCTAACCCTAGCCCTAACCCTAGCCCTAACCCTAGCCCTAACCCTAACCCTAGCCCTAACCCGAGCCCTAACCCTAGCCATAACCCTAGCCCTAATGGGAAAATGGAAATAAATACATTTTTTTAATTTTTCCCTAACTAAGGGGGTGATGAAGGGGGGTTTGATTTACTTTTATAGTGGGTTTTTTCGCGGATTTTTATGATTGGCAGCCGTCACACACCGAAAGACGCTTTTTATTGCAAAAAATATTTTTTGCGTTACCACATTTTGAGAGCTATAATTTTTCCATATTTTGGTCCACAGAGTCATGTGAGGTCTTGTTTTTTGCGGGACGAGTTGACGTTTTTATTGGTAACATTTTCGGGCACGTGACATTTTTTGATCGCTTTTTATTCCGATTTTTGTGAGGCAGAATGACCAAAAACCAGCTATTCATGAATTTCTTTTGGGGAGGCGTTTATACCGTTCTGCATTTGGTAAAATTGATAAAGCAGTTTTATTCTTCGGGTCAGTACGATTACAGCGACACCTCATTTATATCATTTTTTTATGTTTTGGCGCTTTTATACGAAAAAACCAATTTTATAGAAAAAATAATTATTTTGGCATCGCTTTATTCTCAGGACTATAACTTTTTTATTTTTTTGCTGATGATGCTGTATGGCAGCTCGTTTTTTGCGGGACAAGATGACGCTTTCAGCGGTACCATGGTTTTTTATATCTGTCCTTTTGATCGCGTGTTATTCCACTTTTTGTTCGGCAGTATGATAATAAAGCGTTGTTTTTTGCCTCGTTTTTTTTTTTTTTCTTACGGTGTTTACTGAAGGGGTTAACTAGTGGGCCAGTTTTATAGGTCGGGCCGTTACGGACGCGGCAATACTAAATATATGTACTTTTATTGTTTTTTTTATTTATTTAGATAAAGAAATGTATTTATGGGAATAATAATTTTTTTTTTCATTATTTAGGAATATTTTTTTGTATTTTTTTTTACACATTTGGAAAAAAAATTTTTTAACTTTTTTACTTTGTCCCGGGGGGGACATCACAGATCGATGATCTGACAGTTTGCACAGCACTCTGTCAGATCACCGATCTGATAGCAGTGCAGGCTGCTTCACAGTGTCTGCTCTGAGCAGGCTCTGTGAAGCCACCTCCCTCCCTGCAGGACTCGGATCCGCGGCCATCTTGGAGCCGGGTCTGGAGCAGGCAGGGAGGGAGGTAAGACCCTCGCAGCAACGCGATCACATCGCGTTGCTGCGGGGGGCTCAGGGAAGCCCGCAGGGAGCCCCCTCCCTGCGCGATGCTTCCCTGCACCGCCGGCACATTGCGATCATCTTTGATCGCGGTGTGCCAGGGGTTAATGTGCCGGGGGTGGTACGTGACCGCTCCTGGCACATATTGCCGGATGTCAGCTGCGATAGGCAGCTGACACCCGGCCGCGATCGGCCGCGCTCCCCCCGTGAGCGCCGCCGATCGCGGTGGACGTACTATCCCGTCCGTGGTCATAGGGGCCCACCCCACCTCGACGGGATAGTACGTTCGATGTCAGAAAGGGGTTAAATCAAGTTTTGGGAGTCGCAGACTTCTTTTAAGAGACTCATATACCACAGACTGCTCTTATTCCAAGACTCATGTGTTTTCTATAGGGAGAGCAGGGTGTGCTGCTGTCTGGCACCTTTGACAGCAGCTTCTCTAGCTTCAAAACAAAAGTATCAGGTGTTTGAATTCAGACTGACACTCCTTGCCTTTAGTCTCATTATCTCCAATTATGTTTCCAAAAATCAGCTCAAGGAGACGATACTTTCTTCATTTCTTATTATTTCAAGATTTATGCCCAAAACATAGACGGGTGTGTCTTGTGTTTTTCCGAAATGTAACATTGCAAGAAGAGAAAGACAACCAAGTCGACCAAGTGTGAACACGAGATTAGAAATATTGATTGCACTTGTGGAGCATTTCTTTAAGCGTAATGCAAATACAATTCTCACAGACTCTGTAACTCTAAACCAAGTAGACGTTCCTAGCAGTAATCCTTAAAAATCAGTTTCCTTTTTCCTTTTTACTGTAGCTGACACTTTCCATCATAAGAAGTGTTACTTTGACTTTGGCCTGTGTTTAAAAATACAACACCCCATGAACTTTTATCACAGAACTTAAGAAGTGAGATGGAGCTAAATTAAGAGATTTACCTTCTGTAACATTTCCTGACAGCGCTGTTAAACCAAACACTGCGAGGTTTGTGTTTTGGGTTCTCAGTCAATGAACAAAGCTCCTTTTATCTGTCATCCAGACATCGAATGAATTTTTCTTCAGCACCATTGAAGCCTAGGGGAACAATCATTAGCTGTGATATTAATCAACATGGAAATAGCTTCCTCTCCTACAGGAATGCTTCGGCTTTGCCTTCCTTTGATGGCAGACGAAATTTGCAAGTGTCCCAGATTTCACCTCACTTTAAAATGTAATTTGTATAAGACAGCGCACAGCTAATCTATTAATTAATATTTATGATGAATATCATACTTGCATGCATGATACTTAATAGCACAACTCATTGGCTTGATAAGGTACTGATCAAAATATTTATGTAATCTTTTTACTGCTGACAGACAGTATGCAATTTGCCTGCGTAAATGTATGTTCCCACAGGCAAGAACAGGCTCTTCAGAACTATTTCTAGGTAAAAGTCTAATGTAGTGATATATCAAAGTTTCATTACAGTTCTATGTAGGAAAAAAAATGCCTTTCCTTTTCTCCTCATATATTCTACCTTAGTAAACATTTCAGACTCTAGGGCAAAATAAATGACAACTCAATTTTGAGAAGAAAAGTAGAGACCAATGCTATGCAATTAAAACATTCAATATTCACAGAAGCTATACAAATTTGGATAAAGGCTATGTACTAGTCTGTTGTGACTCTGGATGAATAGTCAGCCACAAGTACATATAGGAACATTTTGCATTGTGCTGTCCTTGAATATGAATTAAATGCCTTTTTTTATATGAACTATGATAATGTATTTTTGAATGCATTGTTGCATTTTGTAAAATTAGATGTTAAAGGGTTTTTGGAACATCTACACCATAGATCTAAATATATTTAAAGTCCTCATAGAATCAATTTATTTCTACGCCTTTTAAAATGTTATTTTGAATCGTACTTTTAACATTTAGTTATACATATTTTGGGAACATTAACATTGTTCATTGCAAACTTTATCTGACATGTACGTGTCAAGGGGGTTGGACACTTTATCTTACTGTAACAAATGTTTTGAAAATGCAATTTTGTGGCTCCAATTAATGTACCCATTATCGTGCAAAAGATTTAGGCAGATGTGGAAACAATTATGTAAAATAGGAATGCTTTCAGAAGTGCCGTTAGTTTTTTATCAAGTGAACAATAGAGAAATCTAAATCAGATCAGTATTTGGTGTGACCATTCCTTACCTTCAAAACAACATCAAAGCATCAATTCTTCCAGGTTCACTTGTGCATAGTTTCTGAAGGAGCTCAACAGGGTGGTTGTTCCAAACATCTTGGAGAACTAACCACAAAATACAGGCAGATACTTATCCGTAATGCAATGCCATCAGAAAAGTGTCTGATCCGCTCCTAATTCATACTGCAATGGAACAGTGTTATTAATAACTATTCTAAGAGCTGATCTTTGTTCACCATGTGATCACATGGGGCCTAGCCAACAGTAGCTCCAGAAGAGAAATGATCTGGAAGTGGCTGTTAGGTGTCGAGTTCCCCCCGCTGCAGAAGGGGAATCCCGAACCATGTCCTCTGCGGTCTCCCATTCTGCCCCAGCAGCAGAGGAGCCTGCTCAGCAGAGACTTCGGTCCCGGCGTCTTGCACAGGCTGATGCTGAGCATCCGGTTGCTGCTGCCATCCCAGGCTCAGCTATTGTAACTAGCATTAATCAGCGGCGAGCAGATGCTCCAGGGACTAAGTCCTGCTTTTTGTCAACTGAGCATGCCCGTGGGATGACCTTTCATTGGAGGTTGAGGGTCACATGCTCAGGTCCTGAAGTGGCCCTGATGGACCACTGGGATTGTCCAGGAAGGACGCAACTATAAAAGGGTCGCATAGCTTGGCCATGCGCTAGTATAAACCTAAATCATGTTTGTGTGGATGTGTGTATGCAATCTGATGAAAGCTCCTAATTGATTCCCTTCCCTAACATCGTTGTCTGAGTGTGGGTGATTGGAGCTAAATAGCTCCAGTTTGTGCCATGCAGCACTAGGCAGGACAGTACTGTGTCTAAAGCATCGTCCATCAGAGTGGCGTCATGCACAAATAATGTGCTTTCATGGCCCAAGCTTATGGTGGTTAGTGGCATCCGTCAGAGAAGTGCTGTACACACGTAGTGCAGTAAATCTTTTGTTTATTTTACCTCTTGCACTGCAGTTGCAGCGCTGAACGCTAGTGAGTCTAGAGGGACTCTAACCCTGTGTCTTGGGGCAGGGTCCTGTGACCAAAACACTAGCGTTCACTCTGCAGTATTGTGGCTCTGTGACGCAACAGGGTTCACCTCCTACATTCTGGGTGAGGTTAACCTACGTGTGTCCACATTATGCCACCATATACTGTCCTTCATTACTAAGCAGCAGGTGTCATCTCTGCACGGTGGACCCCGGGCTGCGAATGCACCTTATATCCTCTTTCATATTATTTGGTGAGTTCCGCCAGCCCTAACAGTGGCTGAAAGAAGTTTAAAACCAAAGAGGAGACACTTGTATGCCCAGAAGTGGATGGGCAAGTATAATGGATAACTTTGCATGTGCTTGTCTAAGCCTTTCCTTAGTCACCAGAGTGCTGTGGTCTAGGCCACTAAATGTCTATGAAGACAAATATCATTGTGAGAATTGAATGTCCACATTTGAAAAAATAGCAGAGGAGGATGAATGTGCAGAACACTAACTCAAACTGCCGGCATCACTGTCAGAGATAAAATCATCCTGCTGTGACAGAAAGGAATGATGTACTATACATGTACTATACAGTCAATAAAACCATCCGCTTCCTCTAAACTAATTCTCAGGCATGAGGCAAAGGGAGACAATTGTGACCAGAGTTTGGTGGAATTACTGCCCAGATGGCTGATGCTGATAGTGATGATGATGCTGCTTCCTGGGTCCCTGACATTCTTATTGACAAATGCCATGATATAGCTTTTTTTCTCTTACATAACCCCGTGAATTACCATTGCCACTTTTTCATTTACCATACATTTTTTGCTACACTTGAATTAACTTTTGTTTTTTTAACCATATTCCCCCTATCGCAAAAAGGAACAAACAAGAAATGCTAATTTAACAATGAAAAATTATTAATGTTTGTGACATGCACACTTTGTGTGGGAGACAGTCACAGAATTAAATTACTATAATTTTTTATTTCTATTTTCAAAAAATAGCAAACAACAAATGTTAGGTTTGCCATAATTAAAACAGACATGGTATTCATGTGTCATGTACATATGTCATATTAAACAAATAAAGCAAGTGTGTAAAAAAATCCAAACTTCCTAAAAACGCCGCAGCCAAGAAATGCTAGGTAAATAAAAAATCTCAGATTTATTTTCTATTTTAATCTTACAACTTTTACTTTTTTAGATCTGCAACTTACTGGCACTTTAAATCTGAATATAATTACATCTATGTATCGAAAAGTAACCATGGGGAAGACAATTCTCCAGGCAACTAGCAGTCACCCGAAACATACTATCAAATCCATATCGGTGGGTGAATACATTATAGTTTCCCGCAACTGTAGTGATGATGTGAATCGTAAATATAAGATAAATATTACAGAAACTAGACTGATTGATAGGGGTTACCCAGGAGGACACTCAAGCGTGCCCGCAACATTGCAAATTCAAAAAATAATTAAATATTATAAATTTGCAATAATTCTTTAAAAAACAGTACCAATTCCAAGAAACCTATCTATCCAGTTTTGTTCCAAATTTAGTACCATTAAACAAATTATTACAAAATGTATTCCTGTGCTATGTGAAGAGAAAATACTTTCCCTTACCTTAAAGTCTGGTTGTAATGTGATTGCCAAAAAAGCTCTTTCTCCTGGCTATGTCCTTTCACCCACTTATTTGAGCTCTGAGAAATCTAATGTCGCCTGGCTCAATTTAAAGCGGCGCAACACATCGCAAAAAGTGCAATTTCTCATGTCACAGGACCACATTTGTAAATTCCGACATTAATCAGACTTATCAGATAAAACAGTACATCAGCTGCAATTCTAAAAAAATGTATTGTATCTGCTGTACTGCTTGTCAATTGCTCTACATTGGGTGTACTAGCCTCAAGCTGAAAGTCTGTATCAATGAGCATTTAAATGATATTTCTAAGTCAACAATTTCTTTAACAGGAACATTTCTTCTGTGGCGAAACACTTTATTACTTGCCATTGGAGACAATTATCTTCATTTGAAATTTGTGGCATTGAAAGAGTGAAGGAACCTCCCCGTGTTGGAGATTTAAGAAGAAAGTTGTTTCCTGAAGGTTTAAATCTGTGCCGGGATATTAAGTTTCATTATTAAGGCTTTTCTCTGCACCTATATATATAATTGTCTACGGGGTACTTCCGTCTTTCTGTCCTCAACTTCCGTAACAGAAATCCCGCGTCGCTGATTGGTCTCGGCAGCTGCCTGTCATGGCTGCTGCGACCAATCAGCGACGGGCACAGTCCGATTAGTCCCTCCCCTACAGTCACAGTGCCCGCCACCCGCTCCATACTCCCCGCAGTCAGTGTCCCCGGCACTCCGCTCCATACTCCCGCGCTCTCCGCAGTCAGTGTCCCCGGCGCTCCGATTCATACTCCCACGCTCCTCACAGTCAGTGTCCCCGGTGCTCCGCTCCATACTCCCCGCAGTCAGTGTCCCCGGCGCTCCGCTCCATGCTCCTCGCTCCCCGCAGTCAGTGTCCCCGGCGCTCTGCTCCATACTCCCCGCTCCCCGCAGTCAATGTCCACAGAGCTCCATACTCCCCGCAGTCAGTGTCCCTGGCACTCCGCTCCATACTCCCACGCTCCCCGCAGTCAGTGTCCCCAGAGCTCCGCTCCATACTCCCCGCAGTCAGTGTCCCCGGCGCTCCGCTCCATGCTCCTCGCTCCCCGCAGTCAGTGTCCCCAGCACTCCGCTCCATACTCCCCACTCCGCGCAGTCAGTGTCCACAGCACTCCGCTCCATACTCCCCGCAGTCAGTGTCCCCGGCACTCCGCTCCATACTCCCGCGCTCCCCGCAGTCAGTGTCCCCGGCGCTCCGCTCCATACTCCCACGCTCCCCGCAGTCAGTGTCCCTGGCGCTCCGCTCCATACTCCCACGCTCCCCGCAGTCAGTGTCCCCGGCACTCCGTTCCATACTCCCCGCTCCCCGCAGTCAGTGTCCCCAGCGCTCCGCTCCATACTCCCCGCAGTCAGTATCCCCGGCGCTCCGCTCCATGCTCCTTGCTCCCCGCAGTCAGTGTCCCTGGCGCTCTGCTCCATACTCCCCGCTCCCCGCAGTCAGTGTCCACAGTGCTCCGCTCCATACTCCCCGCAGTCAGTATCCCCGGCGCTCCGCTCCATGCTCCTCGCTCCCCGCAGTCAGTGTCCCTGGCGCTCTGCTCCATACTCCCCACTCCCCGCAGTCAGTGTCCACAGCGCTCCGCTCCATACTCACTGCAGTCAGTGTCCCCAGCGCTCCGCTCCATGCTCTTCGCTCCACACAGTCAGTGTCCCTGGCACTTCACTCCATACTCCCACGCACCCCGCAGTCAGTGTCCCCAGAGCTCCGCTCCATACTCCCCGCAGTCAGTGTCCCCGGCGCTCCGCTCCATGCTCCTCGCTCCCCACAGTCAGTGTCCCTGGCGCTCCGCTCCATACTCCCCGCTCCCCGCAGTCAGTGTCCCCAGCGCTCCGCTCCATACTCCCCGCAGTCAGTATCCCCAGCGCTCCGCTCCATGCTCCTCGCTCCACACAGTCAGTGTCCCTGGCGCTCTGCTCCATTCTCCCCGCTCCCTGCTGTCAGTGTCCCCGACACTCCGCTCCATACTCCCCTCTCCATTCTCCCTGCAGTCAGTGCCCGCTCCATAATCCCCTCCAGTAACCGCTCACACAGGGTTAATGCCAGTGGTAACGGACCGCTTTATGCCGCGGGTAACTCACTCCGTTACCGAGGCTATTAACCTTGTGTGACCAAGTTTTTACTATTAATGCTGCACAGGCAGCATCAATAGTAAAAAGATGTGATGTTAAAAATAATAAAAAAATAAAAAACCTGCTATACTCACCCTCCGTTGTCCGATAAGCCGCTTGTGCTGGCCGCCATCTTCCGTTCCCAGAGATGCATTGTGAACTTACCCAGAAGACTTAGCGGTCTCGCGAGACCGCTAAGTCATCTGGGTAATTTCGCAATGCATCTGGGGAATGGAAGATGGCGGCCGCATCACACAACTTTGCTGGATCCCAGGGGTGAGTATATAACTATTTTTTATTTTAATTCCTTTTTTTTAACAGGGATATGTGCCCACACTGCTAAATACTGCATGGGCAGTGTTATATACCTACATAACTGGGCAATATACTACGTGACTGGGCAATATACTACGTGGACATGCATATTCTAGAATACCCGATGCATTAGAATCGGGCCACCATCTAGTACTATGCATATTCATTTTCCCTATTTCCTTTTTTTCTTGCTTCATGTGCAATTCTTGTGCTTTGTGGATTTTATGCAAATGTCTTAATTATACTTGAACATTTGTTTTAGTTGTCATGTGATTTTGTTTGTCTAATTGGAATGACTTATTATGGGTAATCAATTCCCATCAGGCCTTGATGAAGAACACTGTTGCGTTTGAAACGCATCGCCATGTTGTTTTCTTGTCCCCCATTTTTATCTGCATGGAAATTTTAATCATTTGAATAAACTTGGATCAACTGTACCAAACCAGAAAACTGGAACTTCTCCCTTTTTTTGCGAACCCCAAAAATAAGAGCAGCAGCAGGCAGCTGTATTTATATTGTGGAAATGTACATCAAGTTTAAAGTAAAATGAAAAATCCAGCAACCACAAAAGAAAAAAATATTTTCTTTTAAACTTTACAATTAATTAAACTCAATTAAACACATATTGAAAGGGAATAGGAAAAGGGACATAAAAAATTAGAGAAGGGATGATGCGTTTCGAACCAGCATGGTTCTTGCTCATATCCTAGCATATGTTTCTTTTCATATTCTCTTTCAATATGTTTTTAATTGAGTTTTATTAAATTCATTTAAATACAGTCATTTTTTTCTTTTGGGATTGCTGGATTTTTCCTTTTGCTCTTATGCCTCACCCATCCTGCATCCCTAGCTCGATTGAAAGATCTCAGGGCTACATTATACTTCAGGAGAGCTTCTCTTTTTTTCTATCAATTTTAAATATCAGTACTGATTGAACACACAAACTTTGAGGCAGTCACAGAGTTAAATGTTTGCTTTTGCTTTCAGCAATATTGGTGGCATGCTTCTGTATACATGCACAAAAAATGTAATTGAGTTCCAGCAACAGAACTACAGTATACTGATCACAAAAACAGCCACCAGCCAATTATGTAGCCCTCCCTGGCCTTGCCTTCCATATTTGACTTGCTCTCCTATCTCTCTCCATATCAGTTACATTTTTATTATTTTTTCCCTCAAATACTAATCCTCATTGCTGTGTTGTCACACAATAGCTGTACAATTTTCAGAGCTTTATGTTTTTCACTCCCAATCTCTATGGCTAAGCTGCGAGTTTTGACATCCTCTCACTAACATGATTAACCAGAATCCGTCCTTTCCTCAACCCACACTCTACCAAAATGCTTGTGCATGCCCTAATCATCTCCCGCCTCGACTACTGCAACATACTCCTCTGTGGCCTACCTTCTAACACTCTCACATCCCCCCAGTCCGTCCTTAATGCTGCTGCCCGACTAATTTATCTATCTCCTCGCTACACTCCTGCTTCACCTCTTTGCAAATCCCTTCACTGGCTCCCAATTTCCCAGCGTATCAAGTTTAAATTACTAACACTGACCTATGCAAATTGTCTCTTCAGAGAGGAAGAGGACTAGAACTCTAGTGACATCTATTGGAAGTAGCAATCCTAACAGTTAATGTCGACCCTTTAACGAGCCTTGTAACAGGACTTAGGATAATAGCCAAACCAGAATCTCAATTTGCAGACACTGTGCTTCGGGGTACTGCCCCTCGTCAGTGCAAAGTG
This sequence comes from Ranitomeya imitator, assembly GCF_032444005.1. NCBI lineage: Eukaryota > Metazoa > Chordata > Amphibia > Anura > Dendrobatidae > Ranitomeya > Ranitomeya imitator. The sequence goes on along the minus strand of NC_091282.1, from coordinate 882,397,685 downwards.
GAGATCTGGTTTGGCTGCTTGAGAGGCGTCTGACCGGGATCCAAGAAGTATCATTTCTCCTTGCGGAGAGTGACATGATAAGCATGTCGAGGTGAGGAGCATCAAGTGAGCATCCCGGTCAGACGCCTCTCAATCAGCCAAACCAGATCTCCACTTTGCACTGACGAGAGGCAGTACCCCGAAACACAGTGTCTGCAAATTGAGATTCTGGTTTGGCTATTATCCTAAGTCATGTGACAAGGCTCGTTAAAGGGTCGACATTGACTGTTAGGATTGCTACTTCCAATAGGTGGCACTAGAGTTCTAGTCCTCTTCCTCTCTGAAGAGACAATTTGCATATTTCCCAGAGGAGCATTGCGGCTTTAAGTCCCCTCACCTCAACATGCTTATCATGTCACTCTCCGCAAGGAGAAACGATACTTCTTGGATCCCGGTCAGATGCCTCTCAATCAGCCAAACCAGATCTCCACTTTGCACAGACAAAGGTCAGTACCCCGAAACACAGTGTCTGCAAATTGAGATTCTGGTTTGGCTATTATCCACGTGTGAGCTCAGAGTTTATCTGCCGTTACTTTGCAGCAGATATCTCTGCACGGTGGCCCCCGGGCTGCAAAAGCACCTTGTAGCTACCTATCTATACTCAGTTTGTTCCGCTAGCCCTAACACATAGTGCATAACATATTTACAGGAAGTACACTGAGGGTCATACGGAGGAAGGAGAACATAACTGTGGGGACCTGCAACCTCCTTACATATATTAGGAGGTACTGGATGGGAGATAGTTTCAGGGCCTTCCACATATGTGAGTAGCCCGCTCGATACTTGCAGACATTGGTCCTTAGGCTTATACTATGACTCGTATAATTTCACTTAATGTAAGGGGTCTTAATTCCTCTAGGAAGAGAAGACTTGCCTTGCAAGAGATAAAGTCTCAGAAAGCAGAGGTAGTGTTTCTACAGGAGATGCATTATGACCATACAGGTGCATTTTAGTTTGCACTAAATTATTTTCCTTGGGCCTACTTAGCCTACAATGACATACTTGTATACCTGTATATACACACTGGGATGCATTGACAGAGTGCTGGCCAGCCTGCCTAATCGAATAGTAGGGTCGTGACTAATAGGCTCAGAACCAAACACTATGCATTTCCTTTATGTGAACAGCGTCCTATACAGGCCTTTATTGTGAAAATGTATACTAAGCAGTCACCCCCTCCATGAATGGGTATGTGGTGAGTGTCTGTCTATTTAGCATTTTGCACCTGTGTTGCCAACGTCTTGTTATATGGGCTGGCTGCATAGACATGGGCAGGTAAGCGGTGCTGCTTGCAATATTTGGACTGAAATAGTAAAGATATGGTTGGATCCGATCCACCCAAACTCCCTTGTATGGTTGATTAAGCCTATGAAGATACCATTTACTTTGTTGGGCCCAATGCAGTTTACGAGTGATCTTTGGCTCTCATGTGCAAGGTGTTTTGGGTTGGTCTCCCCCAATTCCCCAATGATATCTTTTATATACCAGCCTATGACACCAGATAGTTTGGAACCGACAATGGTCCACCCGTGGATTTCAGCAGGATAATTTAGATTTGCGGATTTGTTGGATGGAAACACATTGGAAATTCTCTAATTTGATGCTATAAAATCTAAATTTGCTATAACTAATTGATAGTTCTTCTAGTTCATGCATTTTAAGCATTTGGCGTCTTCACTATATGGTTCATTGATGGTTTCTCAACCAACGGAATTTGAGAGGGCTTGTCAGAAAGGCACATCAACTAAAGGGTTAACATCAGATTTTTACAGAATCTTGGATTCTCCTCTGACTGCCCCCCCCCCCCTTGAAATATCCGTATATGATTAGATGAGAGTCTCTCCTAGGAAGGACGCTGTCTCCCCAATGCTGGCAGACTATATGGGAAGAGGCGGCCAACTTCTCTATCTGCACAATTATAAGGAAAGCCAATATAAAATTTAGATGTTTTGGTATCACACTCTGGAACACCTTCATAGATGGAACCACCAGCTCACAAATATTTGCTGGCGTTGTTGCTCAGCACCGAGTTCTCAGTTCCATATTTTCTGGTCTTGCCCTTGGCTGGCTGGATTTTGGGAAAAGGTGAAAACCTTAATAGAAAAGGATCTATATGTGGAGGTTGAGCTGGACCATGCTATATACTTACTAAATGTTTACCCTAGAGGCACGGGAGGAATTTGACCAGACTGCTGTTACATCTGTTGATGGAAGCTAGAAGTTTGATTGCCCATTAGAAACAGACTACTCCCCCCTCTTATCAGAAGGTTTTGGATAGAATAGCCTACATCCCCAAGATGGAGACATGACATGACCTTATTGAATATAAGTTTGGACAGATTTGAGACTGTCTGGGCTCCCTGGGACTATTTAATTGTGAACAGTTAAGCAAGTTGAAGATTAAATATTTCTAAAAGGCCTAAAGTTTAAAGGTGATACATTTCCTTTGTATTTTAGGCAAAAATATATATATTTTTCATCTTTTATATTTTAAAAATTAAAAAAATGAAAATGGACCAATGCAAAAGTTTCGGCATCCTACATGGTTAGTACCTACCAGTACCACCTAATGAAAGTATCACATAACATAGGAAAATGTATATTCTACTCTGTTCAAATATTAAAAATGTATGAGAATAATCTCACCAATGTCAGAAAAAGATCCTACGTGTTCGCTAAAGGATCCTCATCAAGATAAAATGGAGAGTAGGTATGAACCCAAGTAATCCTGACAACAGAGGGAGATTGTAATTTGATCCTCTTTTGTCAGGATTACTTAGGGCTCAGACCTTTTTTTACTACAGCTAATTAACAGTTAGTTTTTAAATCTACACTGTTGCTATGACTATCAATGGCACATGACCACTGCAGCCAATCACTGTCCCCTATAGTCTTCATGTGGATGTGCAGTATGTACAGGATGTCAATTTTTCAGGAAATAACCAAAGACTAGTGGGGACCACCAAATCATTGTTCCTGGAGGTCTGTAGTATTTAAAAGGTGAGTAATATTTATTTTATTTGTAACATTTCTTGTAGTTAAAGACATTTCTTTAACTTTGAAAATCCTTTAAAAATAAATATTTAAAGGGAATCTGTCACTTTGGAAATCACTTGCTGCCTTACTGAAAATGCAGTTACTGGGAGATAATGAGCTCTGTCATGAAGCAATTACAGTCGCCGCTCGCAATACTTTTTGGTTCTCAGATGGTTGATTCCATACTTTTCCAGGGTCAGCTAGCTTGCATTCGTCTTCAGTTTGACAATTTATACAGGCATCTGTTCAGTGTGAGTCCCGGGGCAAGCTAACTGCCGCCGCTCACAGTGGTGGTAAAAAGTGGTGCTGTGGGCAGTCACTTTAACCGCTTTGGGCACACCCTCATGACTGAAAGCCAGCAGCTTTAGAGAGGAAATAAGTTAATTTTCTGTTGGTATCCGCACTTTCATTAACCTCTTTCTGACCTCGGATGGGATAGTATGTCCGAGATCAGATCCCCCTCTTTGATGCAGGGCTCAGGCGGTGAGCCAGCATCAAAGCCGGGACCTGTCAGCTGTTTTGAACAGCTGACCTGTGCCTGCAATAGCAGCAGGTGAAATCGCGATTCACCCACCGCTATTAACTAGTTAAATGCCACTTTCAAACGCTGACAGCATCATTTAACCGGCGCTTCCGGCCATCCGGCCGGAAATGAGAGCATCGCTGACCCCCGTCACATGATCGGGGGTCAGCGATGCATCAGAATGGTAACCGTAGAGGTCCTTGAGAACTCTATGGTTACTGATCCTGGCTTCTGTGCGCGCCGACCACAGGGAGACGCTACGGGTATTGGAAAATTGTGCAATTTCTATTTATTTATTTTTTTAGGAAATTTTGGAATAGTTTTTTCACCACTTAAATAAAAGAGAATCTAGACATGTTTGGTGTCTATGAACTAGAAATGACCTGGAGAATCATGATGGCAGGTTAGTTTTAGCATTTAGTGAACCTAGTAAAAAAGCCAAGCAATAAACAAGTGTGGGATTGCACTTTTTTTGCAATTTCACCGCACTTGGAATTTTTTTCCCGTTTTCTAGTACACGACATGCTAAAACCAATGATGTCGTTCAAAAGTACAACTTGTTTCACAAAAAATAAGCCCACACATGGCCATATTGATGGAAAAATAAAAAAGTTATGACTCTGGGAAGGAGGGGAGCGAAAAACGAACACGGAAAAACGGAAATTCCCAAGGTCATTGTTAAGGACTGGCGGAATGCACCAAGTACAAGATGAAGTGGAACTAGGTGCGTTCGCAGTCCGAGGTCCACCGTGCAGGTAAAAACCCCGCTGCTAGTAAAGACGGACTATATGGTGGTACTATAAGAATACACACATGGGTTAACTTCACCCTCTGTGAAGGAAGCGACCCTGTTGCGTCACAGGACCGCGGTACCGCACATAGAGCGCAAGCAAGGAGTCACTAATCTCAAACCCGAGACTGAGGATTTGAGTTCAGAAGACCCCATGCGCTCGACACCGCAACTGGGGTGTCAGAGGAACATAAATAAAGGCACAAGAGTGCGTGCGGTGCCGCACTGACGGACGCCACTAACCACCCAGGCTTGGGTCAGGAAAGCGCAGAGCAAGCGCACGGCGCCGTACTGGCGGACACAGCAACTGGTAGCTGTAATGTGTGTTACGTGCTGTTGGATAAGTCGGGCGCTAGATAGCAAACATACACCTTCCGCGAACAGTCATTCAATAGGGAGGGTTATTTAAAGAGCGACTTTCACTCACAACACACACACATAATTACAAGACAATACTAGCGCATGGCCGTGCGGTCATGCGCAGCTTATATAGTTGCAGCACAGGAAGCTGCTACCGAAGTTTTGCCCTTTCAGGACCTTCCAGGAGGACCAATGGGATGTGCTGCAATACCTGAGCATGTGACCCTCGATCTCCAACGGGAGATCCTGCCCTGGGCATGCTCAGACAGAGAAAAGCAGGACTTAGATCCAGAAACGTCCACTCGCCGCTGCCCAGCACTGGCTTCAATGGCAGAAGCAGGAAAAGCAGCAGTAACTCTTCGCACAGAGTCAGACTGAGCGAGATGCTGGGATCGACGTCCCTGCTGAGCAGACTCCACTGCGGCTGGAGAAGAATGGGAGACCGCAGCGGAGACGGATCGAGATTCCCCCTGTGCAGCAGAGGAAACTCGACTCCTAACAGTCATGAAGGGGATAAGGTGGCCTTGCAGCATTGTAATGCTATCTATCTACAGATTTACACTATATCTGTAAGTAAATTGCATTTTCCAAGGTACCACGTTGATTTTAATGTTTTTTTTCACCCTTCCATTTGTAAAATAAATGACAAAATGACTCATTGACTCAGCCAAATGCGCTCTCACCCCCTATTGTTATAACAATGCTTATAATGGCATACTCATTACCTGCTAAAACACTCGGGAAAACTGCAATTTAAAATCTAATAGACTAAAATCATTAACTATGTTATTATTAGCTGGTAATTGGTGTGTAAAACATGCGTGCATTCAATTAATGAAAATCACAAGAATTTATAGCTATTAGCAGAAATTGTCAGTGAGCTATAAATAATTACTATCCAGCTCCCATCATTGTCTTTATTATCAAATAGCAGAAAGTAAGCATCATGGTAAACTTATTTTTTTATATTTCAAACAATTTCATATGGACAATTTAAAATAACTGATAAGTAAACAAGCCCTATGGTTACTTGTCCAAGTCACGCCAGCAAAAAATGTGGAAATTTACAGTAAAACCATGTAGTTCTCAGCCACGTGGCAAACTGGTATGTACAGTGAAGGAAATAATCATTTGATCCCTTGGTGATTTTGTAAGTTTGCACCAATGACAAAGACATGAACAGTCTATAATTTTAACCCCTTAGTGAAAGAACCAATTTGCTGCTTAATGACCATGCCAATTTTTACAATTCACTGTCATTTTATATGGTTATAACTCTGGAATTCTTCAACCGATCCGATTTCCCAAAATGGAAATGTAGCAAAAATTTTGAAAATGTTACAATTTTCAAACTTTGAATTTTTATGCCCTTACGTCAGAGAGTGATGTCACACGAAATATTTAATTAATAACATTTCCCACATGTCTACTTTACATCAGCACAGTTTTTTAAACAATTTTTTTTGTTAGGAAGTTATAAGGGTTAAAAGTTGACCAGTGATTTCTCATTTTTCCAACAAAATTTACAAAACCATTTTTTAGCGACCACCTCAGATTTGAAGTGACTTTGGGGGTTCAATATAACGGAAGTTACCCATGAGTGACACCATTCTAAAAACTGCAACCCTCAAGATGTGCAAAACCACATTCATGAAGTTTATTAACCCTTCAGGTGCTTCACAAGAACTAAAGCAATGTGGAAGGAACATTTTACTTTTTTCACAAAAAAATTACTTTGGAACCAATTTTTTTATTTTCACAGGGATATCAGAAGAAAATGGACAACAAATTTGTTGTGCAATTTCTCCTGAGTACATTGATACTCCATATGTGGGGGAAAGCCACTGTTTAGGTGCATGGCAAGGCTCAGAAGAAAAGGAGCACCGTTTGACTTTTTGAAAGCAAAATTAGCTGGAATCAATGGTGGCGCCATGTCACGTTTGGAGACCCCCTGATGTACCTAAACAGTGGAACCCCCCAAATTCTAACTCCAACCCTAACCCCAAAACACCCCTAGCCCTAATCCCAACCCTAACCATAACCCTAACCACAAACCTAACTTCAGCACATCCCTAACCCTAATGCCAGCCCTAACCATTACCCTAACCATTACCTTAACCAAAAACCTAACCTTAACACACCCCTAACCCTAATCCCAATCCTAAGCCTAGCCCTAACCCTAGCCTTAACCCTAGCCCTAACCCTAACCCTAGCCCTAATTGTAGCCCTAGCCCTAACCCTAACCCTAGCCCTAAACCTAATTTAAGCCCAACTCACTTTAGCCCAACTCTAACCCTAATGGAAAAATGGAAATACATTTATTTTTTTATTTCATTATTTTTCTCTAACTAAGGGGGTGAAAAAAGGGGGTTTTATTTACTATTTTTTTTATTTTGATCACAGTGATAGTGTCTACCATTGTGATCAAAATGAACCAATAGGAAAATTTTCATATTGTTGTCGGGTGCCGGTTTTCTCCTGGTAGAAGACATTGGCGGTCCAGGGGACTTAGTGGGAGGATGCCTGGCACCACAGGTACCGGGGGTGATCGGAGGACCCTCTGATGTGTGATCATATCAGAGGAGAGAGAAATGAAATGGAAAATCTGACTTTTTTGTGGTCGCCGTCACACTGTTACTAACGGAAATCACAACACCGGGGTCAGTAAAAACTGAACCGAATTAAGTTATCTGGGGTCTTGGCTACCCCTGTTAGCTGAGACCCTAGAGAAATTCTGACTCTGGGGGACGCTATACACTTTTTCCACAGCGCTGTTGTTTAAGTACCCTTAACTGCTGCCATTAAAAGGCGTATCGGCTGTCGTTAATGGGTTAAAGGTAGGTTAATTTTTAACATTGAGAGATAGAATATCAAAAATAAAATCCAGAAAATCACACTGTATAAACTATATAAATGCATTTGCATTTTGCAGTGAGAAATAAGTATTTGGTTTGGCTTTTATCTTAAGACATGTGACAAGGCTCGTTAAAGGGTCGACATTGACTGTTAGGATAGCTACTTCCAATAGTTGGCACTAGAGTTCTAGTCCTCTACCTCTCTAAATAGACAATTTACATATTTCCCAGAGGAGCATTATGGTTTTAAGCCTCCTCACCTCAACATGCTTATCATGTCACTCTCCGCAAGGAGAAACGATACTTCTTGGATCCCTCTGGCAAGCAAGACTTAATACTTGGTGGCAGAGCTCTTGTTGACAAGCACAGCAGTCAGATTTCTTTTGTAGTTGATGAGATTTGCGCTCATGTCAGAAGGAATTTTGGTCCACTCCTCTTTGCAGATCACTGCTAAATCATTAAGATTGTGAGACTGTTGCTTGGCAACTTGGAGCTTTAACTCCCTCCATATGTTTTCTATGGAATTAAGGTCTGGAGACTGGCAAGACCACTTCATGACCTAAATGTTCTTCTTCTTGAGCCACTCTTTTGTTGCCTTGGCTGTATGTTTTGGGTCATTGTTTTGCTGGGAGACCCAGCCGTGACCCATTTTTAATATCCTGGCGGAGGGAAGGAGGTTGTCACTCAGGATTTTACGGTACATGTCTCCATCCATACTCCCATTGATGCGGTTAAGTAGTCCTGTGTCCTTAACAGAGAATCACCCCCAAAACTTAATGTTTCCACCACCATGCTTGACAGTGGGGATGGTGTTCTTTGAGTCATAGGCAGCATTTCTCTTCCTACAGAGTTGAATGAATGCCAAATACCTCAAATGTTGTCTCATCTGACCACAGCACCTTCTCCCAATCACTCACAGAATCATGCATGTGTTCTTTGACAAACTACAGGCAGGCCTGTGCATGTGCCTTCTTGAGCAGGGGGACCTTGCGGACACTGCAGAATTTTAAACATTTATGGTATAATGTGTTACCAATGGTTTTCTCTGTGACTGTGGTCCCAGCTGCCTTGAGTTCATTAACAAGTTCCCCCGTGTAGTTTTAGGCTGATCTCTCACCTTCCTCATGATCATGGATACTCCACAAGGTGAGAATTTGCATGGTGCCCCAGATCAATGTCGACTGACAGTCATTTCACTTGTCTTTCACTGGGGGTACTTGTCAGGGAGTCACAAAAACCCTGAAGGCAAAGTTTGCCAGCTTAGAGATGCCCTTAATCTGGTTGACTGGGACAATGTCCTCTGAAATAAGAATACAGATAATAAATGGGAAATGTTTAAGAACATCCTAAATAGGCACTGTAAGTAGTTTATACTACCTTGTGGGAATAAAAGGTCAAGAAATAGGAAAAATTCAATGTGGCTAAACAAAGAAGTAAGAGGATCAATTAACAGTAAAAAGAAAGCATTTAACCCTGCTGTACTGTTCGGCTCAATATGACCCAAAATGATTTTTCAGACCCTGTAGATTTTTTTATATGAGGATTTGAAACTAGTGGTATCTGGACTTCTCCTCATTTGTGGAGCTCTATATATTTTTTTTTTGTTTACTTTTTGCTACACGCTGATTGTTACACTTGTACTGTTCGGGTCAAGATGACCCGATAGCATTTTATACTGTTCTACAGGTCTCTGATTATTTCTGACTATCCTAAATTTTATAATACAAATGACAAACATTGAGGGACAAGTAGTTTATGGTGATAAATGGAAAAAATTAGATGTGACAGCTCTAAATGCTTATATTGGTTTACTTCTTTTAGCGGGAGTATACAAATCTTATGGTGAATCAAGTAAAAGTTTGTGGAATTGCGAAACCGGTCGCCACATATTTAGAGCTACAATGTGTCTTGAAAGGTTTCATGAAATTTCTAGAGTACTGCTGTTTGATTCTAAAACAGATAGAATGGAAAGAAGCGCTAAAGATAAACTAGCACCTATTAGAAATGTTTGGAATCAATGGGAAGAGATTCTACCAAAATTGTATAATAGTGGAGAAAATGTAACTGTTGATGAGCAACTGGTGGCATTCCGAGGTAGGTGCCCATTCAGACAATATATACCAAGTAAGCCAGCAAAATACGGCATCAAGATCTGGACACTTTGCGACAGCAAAAGTTCATATGCTGTAAATGTTCAAGGGTATACAGGAAAAACATTTGGTGAAAGATCTGAAAAAAATCAGGGTATGCATGTTGTTCTCGATTTGACTCATGGACTAAAGGGACAAAATACCGATACCTATGCAAGTCAATGAGACACAAATATTGGAATGTAAATAAGCCCTTTCTGTCCTTCTACATCCTGTTCCGGAGGGGGGCGGTGTGTGGGCCGACACTGTGCGTGTCTGTGTGTGCAGGCGGGGTCTGTGCGGGCCTGCCTGGGATCTGTATGGGCGTCTTGGGGGTCTATGCTGCCTGCCGGGGTCTGTGCTTGCCCGCCGGGGGTCTGTGCATGCCTGCTGGGGCTCTGTGCGTGCCTGCCGGGGCTCTGTGTGGCCTACCGGGGCTCTGTGCGTGCCTGCTGGGGCTCTGTGCATGCCTGATAGGGCTCTGTGCGGCCTGCCGGGGCTCTGTGCGGCCTGCCGGGGCTCTGTGTGGGCTTGCCGGGGCTCTGTGCAGGCTGCCAGGGTTCTGTGCGGGCTTGCCGTGGCTCTGTGTGGGCTGCCGGGGCTCTGTGTGGCCTGCCGGGGCTCTGTGCGGGCTTGCCGGGGCTCTGTGTTGGTTGCCCGGGCTCTGTGCGGCTTGCTGGGGCTCTGTGCGGGCTTGTCAGGGCTCTGTGCGGGCTTGCCGGGGCACTGTGCGGCCTGCCGGGGCTCTGTGCGGGCTGTTGTGAATTCTGTGGTCGAGCTCCCTCCTGTGGTCACAAGTGGTACTTCGGCGGATTCTGTCTATGGGCTTCCGTTGGTGGATGTGAGTGGTACTGTGGCTTCTGAGTTTCCTTCCTCAGGTGATGAGGTTAAGTCGTTAGGTGCTGCTCTATTTAACTCCACCTAGTGCTTTGATCCTGGCCTCCAGTCAATGTTCTAGTATTGGTCTTGCTTCCTCCTGGATCGTTCCTGTGGCCTGTCTGCCCAGCATAAGCTAAGTTCTGCTTGTGTTACTTTTGTTTGCTATATTTTCTGTCCAGCTTGCTATATTGGTTTTTCTTGCTTGCTGGAAGCTCTGAGACGCAGAGGGAGCACCTCCGTACCGTTAGTCGGTGCGGAGGGTCTTTTTGCCCCTCTGCGTGGTTGTTTGTAGGTTTTTGTGTTGACCGCAAAGCTATCTTTCCTATCCTCGGTCTATTCAGTAAGTCGGGCCTCACTTTGCTAAATCTATTTCATCTCTGTGTTTGTATTTTCATCTTAACTCACAGTCATTATATGTGGGGGGCTGCCTTTTCCTTTGGGGAATTTCTCTGAGGCAAGGTAGGCTTATTTTTCTATCTTCAGGGCTAGCTAGTTTCTCAGGCTGTGCCGAGTTGCATAGGGAGCGTTAGGCGCAATCCACGGCTACCTCTAGTGTGGTGTGATAGGATTAGGGATTGCGGTCAGCAGAGTTCCCACGTCTCAGAGCTCGTCCTATTTCTTTTTGTTATTGTCAGGTCACTTTGTGTGCTCTGAACTTCAAGGTCCATTGTGGTTCTGAATTACCTATTCATAACAGCGGGCTGCCGGGGGTCTGTGTAGGCATCGTCTGATGGGACTACAAGTCCCATCAGACGATGCCTGCAACAGTGACAGTGATTGACACATTAGACAATGTTGGGACAGTAGTAGTCCCATCATCCGGCTAATGTGTTGAATGTAAAAAAATATATACATACAACATACATACTACATACATTACATTCATACATTACATACAATACATACATACAGAAATACAGTACATATGACATAGAGTACATACTCACCATTACTTGTCATTTTGATCCCCGAAGCCAGTGTCACCTGTAAAAAATATTAAAATAACAAACAACCAATATACTCCCTGTCCGCAGAAATCTACGAGTGTCCCACGACAATCTCCTGTAGAGAACGGCAGCATCAGCTGATGCGACTGCTCTCCAGAGGCTCCAGGAACACAATGACGGGAGGAAGATATCCTTCCGCACTGTATTCCTCCACCGCTGTAAAAAAATAGTCCCTAGTCTCACTTTTGGCATTGCTGTGTGAGAAATTTTCCCACGCAGCAATTGCCATAAAGTGAGACTTTGTCCTAAGGTAACCTCTCAGTGATGCACTGCAGGAGCCATTGTCTCCTGTCAGTGTGTCACTGAGGGTCCTATAGAGCAATGACATCCCCAAATGTCACTGTTTTATAGGGGAGGTCGTTGTGGAACACTCGTTATTAATTGGACTACTGCGGACAGGTAGTATACGGTTTATTATTTTACGTTTTTTGCAGGCGCTGAAGTGTGGTAAGTATGGTTAAATGAAGAATATTAAAATACTTTTTTCTTAATGTGTGTGTGTGTTTTATTAACCCTTTATTACTATTCGATTAATAATGGATAGGCGTCTTATTGATGCCTCTCCGTTATTAACCCGGCTTAATGTCACCTTACAATAGCAAGGTGACATTAACCCCTTATTACCCCATAGCCCACCGCTACACAGGAGTGGGAAGAGAGGGGCTAAGTGCTGGAATTGGCGCACCATGGCGCAGATGCACCATTTCTGGGGCGGCTGCGGACTGGTGTTTGTAGCCGGGGGGCCAATATCCATGGCCCCTCTCTAGGCTATGAATATCAGCCCGCAGCTGTCTGCGTAGTCTTTCTGGCTATAAAATATAGGGGGACCCCACATCATATTTTTGGGGGTCCCCCTATTTTAATAGCCAGTAAAGGCTGCGCAGACAGCTGCGGGCTGATATTCATATTCATAGCAGGCTACAAATAATGGTCCCGGGCCGTCGGCTTTCCCCCTCTGGTGCAGAAAATTGCGCGGGAGCCCACGCCATTTTTTTCCATTTTTTTTTAAATTCAACGCTCATTAAGGAATCTTTCACACTTGCATCGGTACGGGTCCGTCGCTAAGCGTCGGGCCAACGTACCAACGTACGTTGTGAAATTTGTGCACAACGTGGGCAGCAGATGCGGTTTTTCAACGCATCCGCTGCCCATTCTGAAGTCCGGGGTGGAGGGGGCGGAGTTTCGTCCACGCATGCGCGGTAGAAAATGGCAGACACAACGGACAAAAAAATGTTCACTTGAACATTTTTTCGTGCCGACGGTCCGCCAAAACATGACGGAACCGTTGCACGACGGACGCGACGTGTGGCCATCCGTCCTGATCCTTCACTAATACAAGTCTATGGGTAAAAAACGCATCCTGCGAGCACATTTGCAGGATCCGTTTTTTTCCAAAACGACAGATTGCGACGGATTGCTAAAAACGCAAGTGTGAAAGTAGCCTTAGAAACATCGGCCTTTCTATTATATATCTATGGATATATCTATAAACGGCGTGGGCTCCCACGCAATTTTCTGTGCCAGAGGGGGAAAGCCGATGGCCGGGGGCCAATATTTGTAGCCTGTTATGAATATCAGCCCGCAGCTGTGTGCATAGCCTTTACCGGCTATTAAAATAAGGGGGCCCCCAACAAAAATTACTTGGGGTCCCCCTATATTTTATAGCCAGAAAGGCTATGCAGACAGCTTGGGGGTCTGCAATACCAAGATAGGTTACACGTGGGGCTATTTAGTTTGGAAAAACGAAGACTAAGGGGTGATCTTATTTTAATGTATAAATATATGAGAGGACAGTACAAAGACCTTTCTAATGATCTTTTTAAGCATAGACCTGAGACAGGGACAAGGGGGCATCCTCTATGTCTGGAGGAAAGAAGGTTTAAGCATAATAACAGACGCGGATTCTTTACTGTAAGAGCAGTGAGACTATGGAACTCTTTGCCGTATGATATTGTAATGAGTGATTCGTTACTTAAATTTAAGAGGGGACTGGATACCTTTCTGGAAAAGTATAATGTTACAGGGTATGTATACTAGATTCCTTGATAGGGCATTGATCCAGGGAACTAGTCTGATTGCCGTATGTGGAGTCCAGAAGGAATTTTTTTCCCCAATGTGGAGCTTAGGCTGGTTTCACACTTGCGTTTCAAAACGCATGCGTTTTTAAAAAAACGCATGGTGAAAAAACGCATGTAAACGCGTGCAAACACTGCGTTTTTTTGACGCATGTGTTTTTGCATGTGGTGAAAAAATGCGGCGTTTTGTCACGTTTACATGCGTTTTTTCATGCGTTTGCGTTTTTTAAACGCATGCTGAGAAATGTGTGACAGCTGCCAATCATCAAAATAAAGTAAAAAACCCACTATAAACAGAAATAGTTAGGGTTAGGGGTAGGGTTAGGGGCAGGGATCATAACCCTAACCCTAAAGGGATCCTAACCCTAACCCTACCCCTAACCTTAAGCCTAAAGGGATCCTAACCCTAACCCTAAAGGTATTAGGGTTAGGGTTAGGGTTAGGATCCCTTTAGGGTTAGGGTTAGGGGTAGGGTTAGGGTTGGGGTTAGGATCCCTTTAGGGTTAGGGGTAGGGATAGGGGTAGGGTTAGGGATAGGGTTAGGATCCCTTTAGGGTTAGGGTTAGGATCCCTTTAGGGTTAGGGTTAGGATCCCTTTATCACCTTTATGGTGGGGGGGGCATATCAGTGTGTTTTCTTTTTTAATAAAAACGCATGCGTTTTTAACGCAAACAAACGCATGTGCTTAAAAACGCATGCGTTTACATAGACCTCAATAGGTTTTTTTGCCGCGAAAAAATGCATGCGTTTTTTGCGGCAAAAAAAACGCTGCAAAAATTACTACATGTTGCATATCTGCAAATTAACGCATGCAGGAAAAAAACGCATGCGTTCATAAACGCAACCAAACGCGTATACAAAAAAACACATGCGTTTTTAATGTTAAAGATAGGGAAAAAAACGCATGCGTTTTTTTGCGGTAAAAAAGCTGCAGATGAAAACGCAAGTGTGGAACCAGCCTTACTCTTTGCCACATGGTTTTTTTTGCCTTCCTCTGGATCAACATGTTAGGGCATGTTATGTTAGGCTATGGGTTGAACTAGATAGTTACATAGTTACATAGATGGACTTAAAGTCTTCCTTCAACCTTAATAACTATGTACAGTAACTATATATTTGCCCCCCGGCTACAAATACCAGTCTGCAGCCGCCCCAGAAATGGTGCATCTGTAAGGCATGCACAGAGCCCCGGGAGGCACGCACAGAGCCCCGGCAGCCCGCACAGAGCCCCCGGCAGGCATGCACCGACCCCCCGGCAGCCCGCACAGAGCCCCGGCAGCCCGCACAGAGCCCCAACAGGCCTCACAGAGCCCCGGCAGGCCCGCACAGCGCCTGGCAGGCCGCACAGAGCCCCAGCAGGCACGCACAGAGCCCCGACAGGCACACACAGAGCCCCGGCAGGCACGCACAGAACCCCCACGGTCACGCACAGACCCCGCCCGCACACACACACGCAGTCTCCACCCATGCACCGCTCACACTCCATTATAGTGCATCATTGCACTATGGAAACATGGGAACTCAGTATCGGAATTCCGGTACAGCGAATATCGGCCGATACCCGATATTTGCAGTATCGGAATGCTCAAAACTAGTAAAGAGTTTGTATGTTCTCTCCGTGTTTGCGTGGGTTTCCTCCGGGTTCTCCGGTTTCCTCCCACATTCCAAAGACTTACTGATAGGGAATTTAGATTGTGAGCCCCATTGGGGACAGCGATGATAATGTGTGCAAACTGTAAAGCGCTGCGGAATATGTTAGCGCTATATAAAAATAAATAAAGATTATTATAGCAGCAATGATCACATCAAAGAGTCAGAACACCATGCAGCCAGTGTTCAATGTGGAGGGGTAAATAGATTCCGCCAGTTTGTATACACATAATTGTACATAGAAAATGAAGGAAATACACGAACATAACATGCCTAAAGTTGTGCATCACATTCAGATTAGATCTATATTATTTATAATGTCCCATTCATTGCTAAATCAATAAATGTTTAATGTGGTAGTGTTATGCTTACACATACAGCTCTGGCAAAAATTTAGAGACCACTACAAAATGTCTGATTTTTCTCTTTATACGTATATTTTTGAGTAAAACGTAAATTGTTCTTTTAGTCTACAAATTTCTGACAATGTGTATCCGATTTTCCAAGCAATAAATTTGGGGGGGCAAGGGGTGGAAGACACAGTAGCTAAGGGTGAAATGTACATCGGACTGAGGGGGGAAGTTCAATCCATCCACACCTTTTGTGTAGAGTTGAGCGACTTTTTTCGGATCGAGTCGGGTTTCGCGAAACCCGACTTTGTCAAAAGTCGGGTCAGGTGAAATTGGCCGATTATTGCAAAAAGTCGGGGGCCGCCTGAAACACGAAACCCAATGCAAGTCAATGGGGAATCAAAGTCGGCAGTGAGTGGAGGACAGGAAAACACCTACAGTGCCCATTTTAATGCCAAAAACATCAATTCTTATTACTTAAGCTTGTCAATCTTAATTTACTTTATAATAATAGTTAGGCATTGAAAACTGGGGGTCATTTGGCTAAAGTTGTGGGGGGGTGGGGCTGGCTCAAGATTTTTGGTGGGCCCAGGAAACGCGGAATACGTCACAGTGGTGGAGCAGGGAGATTTAAGTATTTCAACTTTGCAAGTGCTGTGATCCTGAGCAAGCAGGGGGGCCCACTCATTTGCACTGGCACAGGGCCCCTCATAGTACGGCGGTGTGTTTGACGGCGGGTGGCGCCTCCCACTGGCAGAGACACTTTTGCGTACTATGAGGGGCCCTGTGCCAGTGACGTCGCCAACGAGTATCCCCCCCCACCTGATGAAGGAACCTGCATTTTCATCTGCACCTTCCTCTTTTCCCCGTGTAAGCTGGTATAGAATGCGGGACGGGGAACCTGACTTTCAGCAGGGTCAGATTTTGGCTGTGTAGAGTGCAAGGGGAATGTAGTGGTCTGGGTCAATGTACCAGCAGACTCATATAGCAGTGGCTGGGCAATGGGCAGGATGAGAAGGAAACACAGATATAGGCCCAAATAATAAAGTAGGGTAAATGCAGTTCAAAATTGGTAACAGGACTAAACAGGCGGCATAGCTTTGTTCAGTGGAGGACAACTGTAATGAGTGGCGCAGACAGTCAGTAGGCCCAAAATAAAAAAGTAGGCTAAAAGCAGTTCAAAATTGGTAACAGGACTAAACAGGCGGCATTGCTTTGTTCAGTGGAGGACAACTGTAATGAGTGGCAGACACAGTTAGTAGGCCCAAATAATAAAGTAGGCTAAATGCAGTTCAAAATTGGTAACAGGACTAAACAGGTGGCATAGCTAGGTACAGGGGTGGGCTCCTCTGCTGAGTAGCAGACAGTGGTAGTAGGCACAAAGTATTAACTGGTCTAAATGGAGGCCAGGGCCCCTGTATATTTTAACTATCATCTATCATTTCAACAAATTTCAACAAATTTGTATTGGCAGTGCCATTGAAGGATTTAACAGCACAGACTACACAGTGGTGGATCAGGGAGAGGTAAGTATTGCAAGTGGTAGAGCACTGTTCGAGCTGGGGGGAACACTCTCTCATGGGCGGCGGTACTGGCACAGGACCCCTCATATTACGACGGTGTGTCTGACATTGGTTGTGCACCACCACCGTCAGAGACACTTCATTGTACTATGAGAGACCCTTTGCCAGTGCCGTCGCCCAAGAGTGGGCCCACCCACCTGTCCAGGCAAACGGCACTCGCACAGGTGCTTGCGCCAGGTGGTGACCACGGCCCTGTGGGGGGAGTCAGCCCATTTAGGGAGGTATAAAAATGGCCTATGGTGGACAGCTGCTGTACTTGGTTTGAAAAGTCATTCTGTGGTGTGGAGTCTCTTTCACGTACTGTTACATTGTGGCACTTCACCGTTAAACCACCTGGAACTTGTGAATTCATTAACAACAGGAAGTTACTATACCAATGGTACATCTCTATATTATAATGAGTGGTCACAATTATTGCCAAAATTCTGAAATGTTCCATTGGAAAAGCCTCTGTTTATGATCCACCAGCACAAGAATCAAATGCAGACATTTTATTATCTAAATGACAAGTTTCTATTGTCGTGGAGTTTGCTATCCAATAAATGGAGTCTTTTTCCAGGGTGAAATTACCTTCAAGAATTGATACTGAAGATGGCATAAATGATATTTTGAAGAAGAAATATCTAGTCTGAGTACAGATAGTTTTTTAAGATAACAACATACTAACGATACAAAAAATAGAAAATGGACTATCATGTCAAGTGTGTTTCCCAATCCACAAAGCCACATATCGTCTCATACCTGTGTTCAATGAGCGAACAACTGCATTATATTCAGCTCCATATGCCGCAGGGTGACAAAGAAAACCAACAGTCTATTCTTATAGAAAGGGGAGGTTTGCTTTCTGATTACATTTCTCACTTTTTTTCTCTATGCGTTGAAAGAAGGTATGAAGTGAAAACCAATTTCAAAAGTACAAAAAAAAAAAAAATAAATGATGGGAAATAAAAGAATGGTGAGGTTTGTCTGATTATTTTCCTAGCTAAAACATTTCTTGTGAGTGACAGATAATTCATCTTTTTGCCACTTCTTCTTCCCTTGGGATCACTCAAAGCGCAGTTATCAGCTAAAACCTACCTAAGATTTTTCCACCAGGAAGCCAGATGTGATCGGGTCTCAACCCTTCCCTGTAACAGAGGCGTTTGGGTTAATTATGATGGATGCCACGTTACATGTCATGCAGCAGCAGGCACATTTTACATCAGGTATTTTTTCTCTCATTTATTTAGCTGGAAAAATCTCCAGACCGCTTTCGTATAAGGTCAAGGAGAAAAGGACGATGTGTGAAATATCCAATTAAGCCCTGGAAGTTTAACAGAATTTAGATTCTTGTTTCACGTACTTTCAAGGTTCGTCTGCTAGATGTGAAAGACATATTTAATTGAAACAGTTGTTTTAATACAAACATATCTCTATGATTTAGAATATTGAACCAAATAAACTGTACATTACCATGTGTACTATAGATTTCTAGTTTTATGGTTGGCCGCACAGTCACAAATCTTTGCAAATGTTTCAAAACTCCAGCTATAAACAGGTTCTAAGACTATGGTGTTAGTATGAGAGCTGGTAGACCAGCAAGCATAGTGATTATAGAAAAAACCCTAAGCATTAGTCCCTTGTTAATTTGCCCCACCTTTATAGAGTCACTCCTCAGGTGGGCCCGTCTGCTCTTTGTTGCTTACCCTGTAAGGAAGACATGGCACACATGCATGTGGTCACTGTAAGCAATCACTAGCCTTGGCAGTGACAGTTGTATGTATGGCCCAAGGCTCCTCAAGAGGTTAGTGATTGGCTGCATGTAGATGATAGTGAGGCCATTGCTTCAAAATACAGTTATATGAAAAAGTTTGGGCACCCCTATTAATCTTAAGCTTAATGTTTTCTAAAAATTGTTTTTTTGCAACAGCTATTTCAGTTTCATATATCTAATAACTGTTGGACACAGTAATGTTTCTGCCTTGAAATGAGGTTTATTGTACTAACAGAAAATGTGCAATCTGCATTCAAACTAAATTGATCAAAACACAGTAGAGGAGGCCTCTTTCCTCTTCTCTCCTCAATGTTGCTACTGGTTCTGTGATGCTGGTGTAACGTGGCGCAGGGTGGTGGTAGGCAAGTGCAAGGTACTCATCTCTTGTTTCCCTGATCATTACATGAAGGTTGGGGTCCTGGCTGGGTGTATGGGCTTGTGGTGTGGGGATGCTGTGCCCTTGCAGGCTGCATGCAATGGCTGTTTTGGGTTGGCCAGGTCCAGGTGTTTGAAAGTTCAGTAAGGTAGACCACCAGTTAAAAATAAACTTTTTGCTCAATGTCAACTTGAAAGGGAATATATACAGGGGATAGCATGCACATATCTTCATAAACAGCATTTTTCCACTTACCATTTCAATTCTTTCCTATTTTCTCTCTTATCCTCTATCTTCAACATTCCTTTATAGTTCACAACAATCAAGCTCAATACTACAGTCCAGTTACTAAGAGTTCTATTCTCAAGCCTTGGTTCCCCATCTTCTCTCCTCTCTAAGGAACTACACTGCTCAAAAAAATAAAGGGAACACTTAAACAAAAGAATATAACTCCAAATAAATCAAACTTCTGTGAAATCAAACTGTCCACTTAGGAAGCAACACTGATTGACAATCAATTTCACATGCTGTTGTGCAAATGGAATAGACAACAGATGAAAATTATTGGCAATTATCATCAAGACACACTCGATAAAGGAGTGGTTCTACAGGTGGGGACCACAGACCACATCTCAGTACCAATGCTTTCTGGCTGATTTTTTGGTCACTTTTGAATGTTGCTTGTGCTTTCACATTTGTGGTAGCATGAGACGGACTCTACAACCCACACAAGTGGCTCAGGTAGTGCAGCTCATCCAGGATGGCACATCAATGCGAGCTGTGGCAAGAAGGTTTGCTGTGTCTGTCAGCATAGTGTCCAGAGGCTGGAGGCACTACCAGGAGAAGGCCGGTGCACCAGGAGATGTGGAGGGAGCCATAGGAGTGCAACCAGCAGCAGGACCGCTACCTCTGCCTTTGTGCAAGGAGGAACATGAGGAGCACTGCCAGAGCCCTGCAAAATGACCTCCAGCAGGCCACAAATGTGCATGTGTCTGCAAAAATGGTTAGAAACTGACTCAATGAGGATGGTCTGAGTGGCCGAATTCCATAGATGGTGGTTGTGCTCACAGCCCAGCACCATGCAGGACGCTTGGCATTTGCCACAGAACACCAGGATTGGCAAATTCGCCACTGGTGCCCTGTGCTATTCACAGATGAAAGCAGGTTCACACTGAGCACATGTGACAGACATGACAGAGTGTGAAGATGCCATGAAGAGCGATCTGCTACCTGCAACATCCTTCAGCATGACCAGTTTGGCAGTGGGTCAGTAATAGTGTGGGGTGGCATTTGTTTGGAGGGCTTCACAGTCCTCTATGTGCTAGTCAGAGGCAACCTGACTGCCATTAGGTACCAAGATGAGATCCTAAGACCCCTTGTGAGACCATATGCTGGTGCGGTTGGCCCTGGGTTCCTCCTAATGCAGGACAATGCCAGACCTCATGTGGCTGGAGTGTGTCAGCAGTTCCTGCAAGATGAAGGCATTGAAGCTATGGACTGGCCCGCTCATTTCCCAGACCCGAATCCGATTGAGCATATATGGGAAATCATGTCTCACTTTATCCAACAACGTCACATTGCACCACAGACTTTATTGTGCCAAAATGCGACGTTTCAACCACAAGGGTCTTTATCAAGCATACATAACAGTCAAAAATGGCAGCCTTAAATAGGAAGTGGACAATCACCCACCAATAAGTACTGCCCACACAATTTACATAACAGTGTTTGATAATAACATTAACAGTACTTTATTTTGGCACAATAAAGTAAGATTTTTTCACCTGGATGGGATGCTGTCCTTCTCTTCAATGCATGGTATGTACTCCTCCACTTGGGTCCAGTGGAACTAGGACGGGCATCCATTTTGTCAGTTGTGCTGTCAGCCTCAATTTTCTATTTGGATTGCACCACAGACTGTCCAGGAGTTGATGGATGCTTTAGTCCAGGTCTGGGAGGAGATCCCTCTGGAGACCACCCGCCACCTTATCAGGAGCATGCTCAGGCATTGTACAGTAGGGAGGTCATACAGGCACGTGGAGGCCACACACAATACTGAGCATCTTTTCCTTGTCTTGAGGCATTTCCACTGAAGTTGGATAAGCCTATAATTTGATTTTCCACTTTGATTTTGAGTATCATTCCAAATCCAGACCTCCATGGGATATTCATTTTGATTCACATTGATTATTTTTATGCTTTATTGTTCTGACCACATTCCACTATGCAATGAATAAAAATTTGCAACTGGATTATTTCATTAAGAGATATCTAGGATGTGATATTTTAGTGTTCCCTTTATTTTTTTGAGCAGTGTATATTGCCAGTATAGTTGGTACTTCTCTGTCTCTGGAATACCCGCCCAGGCATTCTGTTTGTCTTATGTACTCTGTTCTGTCTAGGTCTATTATGTCTATAAGTTATTAACTTTGGGCTGTACTGCTAGGTGTTCTGTCCCAGGAGCCATCTCCGGTCGATCACTCTATTCCTAAGGTTACTTCTCTATCCTTCTCCACTAGGATCACACTATCCTCAGGCTCTGTTTCCTCCCTCATTGAGTCTTTTCTATACGTACCATGGTCCCTTTCGAACTTCCTGACAGGAACTGCCTCTGTCCCTTCAGCTTAGCCCCTCCACTCTGGTCTACTCCCAAACATTAACTCTTGCTTTCCATACAGTCAGGCAGCACACAACATTAAAATCATTAATGCAAATTATCATTCACATTATACAACATCACAATATACCATACTTATTCTTCAAGGGGAAACAATGGTCAATTTGCCCATCTCCTTACACCGCAAGGGAGATTCACAGCAAGGGAATAAGTCGCATGGTGTGTTTGGCTCTCCCTCAATCTGCCCGACCCAGATGGAGCAGGAGTGCTTTCTGTGCTGTGGATACTAGATTTCACAGCATGCAGACTCCTCTTATATTGATCCTCAGAAGGTAGATGAGAAGGGGGTTGCAAGGGGGGGATAGTTGCGCAATGTACAGTTAGGTCCATATATATTTGGACAGAGACAACATTTTTCTAATTTTTGTTATAGACATTACCACAATGAATTTTAAACAAAACAATTCAGATGCAGTTGAAGTTCAGACTTTCAGCTTTCATTTGTGGGTATCCACATTAAAATTGCATGAAGGGTTTAGGAGTTGCAGCCAGTGGCGTAGGAAGGGGGGTGCGGGGGGGGCGGTCCGCCCCGGGCGGCACAATGCTGGGGGCGGCCGGCGCTGCAGGAGAAGAAGATAATAAAAAAAAAAAGACGCCCCTTTAAATCTTCGGGCGGCGCCGTCCGCCGCCACGACCAGGGCCAGCTCCCCCCACCCCCGGGTCCCGCCCCCGCCCCCGCCCCCGCCCCCCGCTCTAATACTCACCTCTCCTGGTTCCTGCGGCTTCAGCGTCCTCTGACTCTGCGACGTCTCAGAGCAGAGGGCGCGATGACGTCACTACTGTGCGCGCCGCTCTGCCTCTCTGTCCTGAGCGTCGCAGAGCCGGAGAGACGCTGACTGCACCGGACCTACGCTAGGAACGGGAGAGGTGAGGATTTTACTTTTTTTTTTTTTTCTTTATTTCTGACTGTCTGGGGCTGGGGCAATGCTGGAGACCATGGGGCAGAATGCTGGACACACTGGGGCAATACAGGAGACCATGGGGCAGATTGCTGGACACACTGGGGCAATACAGGAGACTATGGGGCAGATTGCTGGACACACTGGGGCAATACAGGAGACTATGGGGCAGAGTGCTGGACACACTGGGGCAATACAGGAGACCATGGGGCAGATTGCTGGACACACTGGGGCAATACAGGAGACTATGGGGCAGATTGCTGGACACACTGGGGCAATACAGGAGACCATGGGGCAGATTGCTGGACACACTGGGGCAATACAGGAGACCATGGGGCAGATTGCTGGACACACTGGGGCAATACAGGAGACTATGGGGCAGATTGCTGGACACACTGGGGCAATACTGGAGACCATGGGGCAGAATGCTGGACACACTGGGGCAATACTGGAGACCATGGGGCAGAATGCTGGACACACTGGGGCAATACTGGAGACCATGGGGCAGAATGCTGGACACACTGGGGCAGTACAGGAGACTATGGGGCAGAATGCTGGACACACTGAATACTGGAGACCATGGGGCAGATCTCAGGACACATTGAGGCAATGCTGGAGACCCTGGGGCAGACTTCTGGACATACTGGGGCAATACTGGAGACCATGGGGCAGATTGCTGGACACACCGGGGCAATACTGGAGACCATGGGGCAGAATGCTGGACACACTGGGGCAATACAGGAGACCATGGGGCAGATTGCTGGACACACTGGGGCAATACTGGAGACCATGGGGCAGAATGCTGGACACACTGGGGCAGTACAGGAGACTATGGGGCAGAATGCTGGACACACTGGGGCAATACTGGAGACCCTGGGGCAGATTGCTGGACACACTGGGGCAATACTGGAGACCCTGGGGCAGATTTCTGGACACATTGAGGCAATGCTGGAGACCCTGGGGCAGACTTCTGGACACACTGGGGCAATGCTGGACACTGGGGCAGATTGCTGGACACACTGGGGGTAATATACTGGACACACTGGGGCAATGCTGGACACTGGGGGTAATATGCTGGACACACTGGGGCAGACTGCTGGACACACTGGGGGTAATATGCTGGACACACTGGGGGCAGGACTTGAGGCATGGGCAGAATGTAGATACGGGGCATGATTGGAGACACGGGGCAGGATTGGATCATGGGGCAGGACGGATACGATGGAGGCTGGTGGGGCAGGATGGGGAGATCATATGGAGTAGAATGGATACTCATGAGGGCAGGATACGACAACATATGGCTGGAGCCAGGAATGAGATAAACGGGGCCAGGGTGGGGAATATTATTACCATAGGGGATAATTAAGGGATATTGTTACTGCAGTGATGTATTTATTTTATTTTTTGAGTATACTGTTTTAAATGGGGGGGCAGTCCTGTTACTGTGCAGAGTGACACTATATCACCTTTTTTTCTTCATGTGGTGTAATGTAGAAGTTGTGAAAAATTAAGTAATGTGTTCTGCAAGCGGAGCTCGAGATAACTGTGTTATTTCCTGCAGAAACGAGTCCTGGCTGGAAGGAATGATGGCGGTCTGTGCTGGATGAAAGATGAAGGACTTCACCTAGAGACGTCACTGGTGAGTCAGTGTTACCTATACACTGACACTATACACTGTATACTATATAGAGGTCCTGTGTATAATGTCACCAGTGATCTCTGTATTACCTCTACACAGACACTGCATACTAAGTACAGATCTCCTGTGAATACTGGCACTTATGGTGATAGTATTGTGGGTTTTTTTTTATTACTGATCAGTATTGTAGTATTCAGTCACTATGTGGTGGTAATATGTGGTCTGGAAATGGTGCGGTGGTATTTGTCCCTTGTATGTAGTATTATTCGGTCACTATGTGGCCTGGTCATGGTGTGGTGGTATTAAGTCACAGGTGTGGCATGTGGGGGTGACACCATTAGGCCCAGTTTAAGTTCTACAAAACAGGAAAACCATTTTTGGTAACCTTTGTGTGTATTGAGCTGGGGGGGGGGCGCCAAACTCGGGAACAGCCCCGGGCGGCAAAAGCTCTAGCTACGCCTCTGGTTGCAGCTCCTTTACATGTGCCACCCTGTTTTTAAAGGGACCAAAAGTAATTGGACAGATTCAATAATTTTAAATAAAACGTTCATTTTTAGTACTTGGTTGAAAACCCTTTGTGGGCAATGACTGCCTGAAGTCTTGAACTCATGGACATCACCAAAAGCTGTGTTTCCTTTTTGATGCTCTGCCAGGCCTTCACTGCCGTGGTTTTCAGTTGCTGTTTGTTTGTGGGCCTTTCTGTCTGAAGTTTAGTCTTTAACAAGTGAAATACATGCTAAATTGGGTTGAGATCAGGTGACTGACTTGGCCATTCAAGAATATTCCACTTCTTTGCTTTAATAAACTCCTGGGTTGCTTTGGCTTTATGTTTTGGGTCATGGTCCATCTGTAGTATGAAACGACAACCAATCAGTTTTGCTGCATTTGGCTGGATCTGAGCCCTCAGTATGTCTCTGAATACCTCAGAATTCATTCGGCTGCTTCTGTCCTGTGTCACATCATCAATAAACACTAGTGACCCAGTGCCACTGGCAGCCATGCATTCCCAAGCCATCACACTGCCTCCGCCATGTTTTACAGATGATGTGGTATGCTTTGGATCATGAGCTGTACCACACCTTTGCCATAATTTTCACTTTCCATCATTCTGGTAGAGGTTGATCTTGGTTTCATCTGTCCAAAGAATGTTCTTCCAGAACTGTGCTGGCTTTTTTAGATGTTTTTTAGCAAAGTTTAGTCTAGCCTTTTTATCCTTGATGCTTATGAGTGGCTTGCACCGTGCAGTGAACCCTCTGTACTTACTTTCATGCAGTCTTCTCTTTATGGTAGATTTGGATATTGATACGCCGACCTCCTGGAGAGTGTTGTTCACTTGGTTGGCTGTTGTGAAGGGGTTTCTCTTCACCATGGAGATTATTCTGCGATCATCCACCACTGTTGTCTTCCGTGGGCGCCCAGGTCTTTTTGCATTGATGAATTCACCAGTGCTTTCTTTCTTTCTCAGGATGT
Organism: Ranitomeya imitator; assembly: GCF_032444005.1. Taxonomy (NCBI): domain Eukaryota; kingdom Metazoa; phylum Chordata; class Amphibia; order Anura; family Dendrobatidae; genus Ranitomeya; species Ranitomeya imitator. Next base: position 882,371,595 of record NC_091282.1, on the reverse strand, counting down.
ACCAAACTGTAGATTTTGCCACTCCTAATATTGTAGCAATTTCTCGGATGGGTTTTTTCTGTTTTTGCAGCTTAAGGTTGGCTTGTTTCACCTGCATGGAGAGCTCCTTTGACCGCATGTTTACTTCACAGCAAAACCTTCCAAATGCAAGCACCACACCTCAAATCAACTCCAGGCCTTTTATCTGCTTAATTGAGAATGACATAACGAAGGTATTGCCCACACCTGTCCGTGAAATAGCCTTGGAGTCAATTGTCCAATTACTTTTGGTCCCTTTAAAAACAGGGTGGCACATGTTAAGGAGCTGAAACTCCTAAACCCTTCATCCAATTTTAATGTGGATACCCACAAATGAAAGCTAAAAGTCTGAACTTCAACTGTATCTGAATTGTTTTGTTTAAAATTCATTGCGGTAATGTCTATGACCAAAATTAGAAAAATGTTGTCTCTGTCCAAATATATATGGACCTAACTGTAAATACAGCCTAATAGCCACTATATAAGGAGTCTGCAGAGGCCCCATTACACAGTAACAGGCACTCCACAGATTTTTGAACGTCATAAATAAAAAAAACTAAACAAAGTTAAAACAGTTTCGTGTGTTAATAATAGTGATGAGAGAACGTGCTCGGGTAGACAGCTGCAACACATATGGGCATTGCCTAACAAACAAGAAATCCCTGAATGTGTTGCAGTTGTCTACCACCACAAAAAATGTAGCCGCAGGGGCTCAGCCATGTGATCCGAGCATGTCCAGGATACTAGGATAACACCTGAGCATGCTCAGATAACACGTTATCCGAGCATGTTCTCTCACCACTAGTATGTGCATATCTTATTATATTGTGCTTAATGTGAATGTACTTGCTACTGCTCGATCACACTGGCGAGAGAATTAAGTCTGTTATGCTAATGTCAGAATTTTATCTGAGTGTTATCCAATCATGAGAGAGTCACAACATAGGTGTGGAGAAGACAGAAAATTTAATATCTCAAACTTCTCCATTTTCTCTGTGTTTGCACCCCAGACTGTACTCAGATGACATCCAAGTGCAGTCCGATGTGTAACATGCACCCATACAAGTCTTGTATGTGTGCACATGGTCCAATTATCAGATGCACATGCTGCAATTGTCTTCTCTTGCTGAATTGTATTAGGAAAAAATAGCAGATCTGCACTGCCCTATAGATTAACATTGGGCTGAGTGTTATCCGATAAAACATCGGATAGCAATCTTCCGTACAATACGCCAGTGTGAGAGAGCCCTAAATGTTTGTATGTTTATGTGGATGACACTTGATAGAGAGGCTCAGAGACAAATCCTGCACAGGGGTCCTTCACTGTCAGTGTCCGCCCCTGCCTTGCTTCATCAAAAAAACAAATAAAACTTGTTCAATACGCTGAATGGCAGCTACATACATACACTGAATGGCCCTGTTTGGCCTCCTGACTTGCAGCCACTCGTTATTGCATAGATCCCACTTGATGTTGAAATTGCTCTGCAGGAATATTGACCAATAAAGACAAAATAGCTTCTCGCTGTTCTGCCTATTGATCCAGAAATGCCCTATAGTGATGTTCCCAACTTGATGCTCTCCAGCTGTTATAAAACCCTTCATACCATGACAGCCTATGGCATGTAGCATTGTGCATCTGAAAGTGTCCTTCTGCCATGAGGTAAACGTAGGTCGCCACAATGCAGCTCATTCACAGTTGTCAGAGGACCCTGGTTGTGACAGGATAACATGACACACCATACAGCATGAACTGCTGAAAGGAAAGGTTTATTGATACATTGTGTTGCACCATAATTGGATTCATCTGACTAGGCAATTTGTTTACACTGAAAAATATCATTTTTTTCAAAACTGTTCTTATTTCACTGTATTTATCTCTCTTTTTCTTTACTTGTCTATAGGACAGCCATCTTGTCTGCGTTGCTGTTAACAACTTTTAAAGATATTCAAATCTTCAGAAATTCTGATACTCCACCTTCGTAGGAATTTTCCCAAAAAAATTGATTCACAGAGAATGGTATCATTCCAAATGGATGCTCTGCACTGATGCACTGCTGAGTCGGCTGTCAGTCAGTGGCGGCGTGTGGTTACAGCTGGACCCACTGTGCATTGAGAAGTGAATGAGGCCTTGTTGGCGCACCTCCTTGACTGGAAGCCTACATAGAGGAAGAAAAATCCATTTCCTCCCTACAGACAAGCTCTCAATACGGTGGCCGCATGGCTTTAAAAAGCTATTAACCTACAGACTGACTCCATATCTGCAGGTTAATGGCATTTTTTTACATGACAGTGTCCCTTTAAGACACGTAATATTCTTAGGTCTCTAGAACTGTAATAGCTCCCTTTGAGTACTTTTATACAAACACAGCCTCAGCAATGTCACAGTGACCTCAACATATCTGGCTTTGAGTAAATGTATGGTAGCCAACAACCTGATAAATAACATACTGCACTATTGTATTGTAAAACTGTTCCAAAATGATCCTTTTTGGGAGGCAGATATCTGCCTTGCTGTTATTTATCCATGGCAGGTGTACATGGAAGCAGCCATGGCTTTTTGATAAGTAGCGGTCCAAAAATGATCCCTATTTGGGGGGTAACAAGAGGTTTGTTGTTTGCTCAGTGAAGAAACTATAGCTTTTAACCCATTCACCACAAAGCCTGTTTTCACCGTTCTGACCAGGCCAAATGTTACAATTCTGACTAGTGTAAGGTTATATGGTAATAACTTTGAAACGCTTCAACAGATCCCACTGATTCTGAGAGTGTTTTCTCATAACATATTGCACTTTATGATAGTGGTAACATTTGTATAATATGACTTGTTTTTTTGTGAAAATATTGGAAATTTGGTGGAAAATTTAGCAATTTTCAAACTTTTAATTTTCATGCCGTTAAATCAAAGAGTTATGTCACACAAAGTAGTTAATAAATAACATTTCCCACATGTCTACTTTACACCAGCACAAATTTTTAAACATTATTTTTTTCTCAGGATGTTAGATGGGTTAAAGGTTGACAGCAATTTCTCATTTTTACAACAAAATCGCAATTTAGAAATCCATTTTTTAGGGAACACATCACATTTTAAGTGACTTTGAGGGGTCTATATGACAGAAAATTCTCAAAAGTGACACCATTCTAAAAACTGCACCCCTCAAGGTGTTCAAAACCACATTCAAGAAGTTTACTAACCCTTCAGCTGCTTCACAGGAAGTAATGAAATGTGGAAAAAAATTAACATTTAACTTTTCTTCACAAAAAATTATTTTAGACCCAATTTGTTTTAATTTTCTTAAGGCTAATAGGATAAAAAATGGACCACAAAATTTGCTGTGCAATTTCTCCTGAGTACACTGATAGCCCTGAGTGGAGGAAAACTACTGTTTTGGTGTACAGCAGAGCTTGGAAGGGAAGGAGTGCCAATTGACTTTTTAAATGCAAAATTTGCTGAAATAATTAGCAGACGCCATGTCGCGTTTGGAGAGCCCTTGATGTGCCTAAACTGTGGAAACCACCCACAAGTGACACCATTTTGGAAACTAGACCCCTGAGGGAACTTATGTAAATGTGTTGAGCACTTTAAAACCCAGGTGCTTCACAGAAGATTATAACGTAGAGTCGTGAAAATAAAAAAAAATCACATTTTTCCCACAAAAATATTTTTAGCCTCAAATTTTGCATTTTCATAATGGTAACAATTGTGCAGTTTCTCTTGAGTTCGCACATACCCAATATGTGGAAGAAAACTAGGACCTTGGAAGTGATGGAGCACCATTTGACTTTTTGAATGCAAAAATTGCTGGAATCATGTAGCGGACGCCATGTTGTCTTTGGACAGCCCCTAATATGCCTAAAGAGTGGAAAACCCTTGCAAGTGACCCCATTTGGAACTTATCTAGATATATGATAAGTACCTTGAACCCCCAGGTGCTTCACAGAAGTTTATAACATTGAGCTGTGAAAATAAAATCAGATTTTTCCCACAAAATTTTCTTTTAGCCCCAATTTTTTATTTTACAGGGAAAAATAGTCTACACAATTTGTTAATTTATTGTGCAATTTGTCCTGAGTACACTAATACCCCATGTGGAGACATGGGGGGTCAGCAGGTGCCCTAGTCTGCATGGACCCAGGATCATCTCACTTCTCTCCTTTTATCATGGGTGGAATACTACTCAGATAGCACAGGGTGAGGATAAAACAGTCTGGCAATAGTCTATTGAACCACAAAAAAGGCAAATAACACATAGAACAGTCCCAATAAATACCCCAAAATGGTGCAAAGTTACAGAGTCTCACCCTTCCGCTGTCTCGCTGGGATAAGAGCAGCTGTGGCTTCAGAGCTGCTAACAACAAGATTAAGAAGCTGACAGTCCATAGAGGTACAAGGCCAGTTGAATGGAGGATCACAACCTTGCTTCTCCGAACATCTCCATGTAGCCAGGTGACCAGTGGGTCCCACTCCTGGTTTTCCCAAACATATCCATGGGGCTCAGATGACTAGTGGGTCCAAATCCTGACTACCCTAAATGTATCCATGGATCAGTGATGGTTAATGGAGCAGATTTGTATTCTTTCAGCTGGAGCCATAGTCCTCTAAGCTGACATCTGTAGAAAGTCAAATCTGTGTCCCTCGTGATGGAGCCATGATGTCTTGGCTACTCTCTTGTAATAAGTGTCTGGTTCTTAAGATCTCTGGATCTCTTGGCTGTTTCAATGTCTATGTTACAGAGGCACATATACTCTTTTTATAGTTAACCCCTTCCCGACCCATGACGCCACGTAGGCGTCATGAAAGTCGGTGCCATTCCGACCCATGACGCCTATGCGGCGTCATGGAAAGATCGCGTCCCTGCAGATCGGGTGAAAGGGTTAACTCCCATTTCACCCGATCTGCAGGGACAGGGGGAGTGGTAGTTTAGCCCAGGGGGGGTGGCTTCACCCCCTCGTGGCTACGATCGCTCTGATTGGCTGTTGAAAGTGAAACTGCCAATCAGAGCGATTTGTAATATTTCACCCATTATAACGGGTGAAATATTACAATCCAGCCATGGCCGATGCTGAAATATCATCGGCCATGGCTGGAAATACTAGTGTGCCCCCACCCCACCCCTCCGATCGCCCCCCCACCCCCCCGATCTGGCCGGTACACTGCTCCGGCTCCCCTCCGTCCAGTGCTCCGCTCCCCCCCGTGCTCGTGCCCGCTCCCCCCGTGCTCCAATCACCCCCCCGTGCTCCAATCACCCCCCCTGCACTCCGATCCACCCCCCCCCCGTGCTCCGTTCCACCCCCCCGTGCTCCATTCCAGTCCCCCCGTGCTCCGTTCCACGCCCCCCGCGCTCCGTTCCACCCCTCCCGCGCTCCGATTCCTCCCCCCGTGCTCCGATCCCCCCCCCCGTGGTCCCCCCCCACCCTATCATACTTACCGATCCAGCCGTGGTCCCGTCCGTCTTCTCCCGGGCGCCGCCATCTTCCAAAATGGCGGGCGCATGCGCAGTGCGCCCGCCGAATCTGCCGGCCGGCAGATTCGTTCCAAAGTGCATTTTGATCACTGAGATATAATCTATCTCAGTGATCAAAATAAAAAAAATAATAAATTACCCCCCCCCCTTTGTCACCCCCATAGGTAGGGACAATAAAAAAATAAAGAATTTTTTTTTTTTTCCACTGTTAGAATAGGGTTAGGGTTAGGGGTAGGGTTAGGGGTAGGGGTAGGGTTAGGGGTAGGGTTAGGGGTAGGGTTAGGGGTAGGGTTAGGGGTAGGGCTAGGGGTAGGGTTAGGGGTAGGGTTAGGGGTAGGGTTAGGGTTAGGGCTAGGGTTAGGGTTAGGAATGTGCACACGTATTCTGGTCCTCTGCGGATTTTTCCGCTGCGGATTTGATAAATCCGCAGTGCTAAACCGCTGCGGATTTATGGCGGATTTACCGCGTTTTTTTCTGCGCATTTCACTGCGGTTTTACAATTGCGATTTTCTATTGGAGCAGTTGTAAAACCGCTGCGGAATCCGCACAAAGAAGTGACATGCTGCGGAATGTAAACCGCTGCGTTTCCGTGCAGTTTTTCCGCAGCATGGGCACAGCGATTTTTGTTTCCCATAGGTTTACATTGAACTGTACACTCATGGGAAACTGCTGCGGATCCGCAGCGTTTTCCGCAGCGTGTGCACATACCTTTAGAATTAGGCTATGTGCACACGGTGCTGATTTGGCTGCGGATTGGCCGCTGCGGATTCGCAGCAGTGTTCCATCAGGTTTACAGTACCATGTAAACATATGAAAAACCAAATCCGCTGTGCCCATGGTGCGGAAAATACCACGCGGGAACGCTGCGTTGTATTTTCCGCAGCATGTCAATTCTTTGTGCGGATTCCGCAGCGTTTTACACCTGTTCCTCAATAGGAATCCGCAGGTGAAATCCGCACAAAAAACACTGGAAATCCGCGGAAAATCCGCAGGTAAAACACAGTGCCTTTTACCCGCAGATTTTTCAAAAATGGTGCGGAAATATCTCACACGAATCCGCAACGTGGGCACATAGCCTTAGGGTTAGGGTTGGAATTAGGGTTGTGGTTAGGGTTAGGGGTGTGTTGGGGTTAGTGTTGTGGTTAGGGGTGTGTTGGGGTTAGGGTTGTGATTAGGATTATGGCTACAGTTGGGATTAGGGTTAGGGGTGTGTTGGGGTTAGTGTTGGAGGTAGAATTGAGGGGTTACCACTGTTTAGGCACATCAGGGGTCTCCAAACGCAACATGGCGCCACCATTGATTCCAGCCAATCTCGTATTCAAAAAGTCAAATGGTGCTCCCTCACTTCCGAGCCCTGACGTGTGCCCAAACAGTGGTTTACCCCCACATATGGGGTACCAGCATACTCAGGACAAACTGCGCAACAATTACTGGGGTCCAATTTCTCCTGTTACCCTTGTGAATCTAAAAAAATGCTTGCTAAAACATAATTTTTGAGGAAAGAAAAATGATTTTTTATTTTCACGGCTCTGCGTTGTAAACGTCTGTGAAGCACTTGGGGGTTCAAAGTGCTCACCACATATCTAGATAAGTTCCTTGGGGGGTCTAGTTTCTAAAATGGGGTCACTTGTGGGGGGTTTCTACTGTTTAGGCACACCAGGGGCTCTGCAAACGCAACGTGACACCCGCAGACCATTCCATCAAAGTCTGCATTTCAAAAGTCACTACTTCCCTTCTGAGCCCCGACGTGTGCCCAAACAGTGGTTTACCCCCACATATGGGGTATCAGCGTACTCAGGAGAAACTGGACAACAACTTTTGGGGTCCAATTTCTCCTGTAACCCTTGGGAAAATAAAAAATTCTGGGCTAAATAATTATTTTTGAGGAAAGAAAACGTATTTATTATTTTCACGGCTCTGCATTATAAACTTCTATGAAGCACTTGGGGGTTCAAAGTGCTCACCACACATCTAGATAAGTTCCTTTCAGGGTCTAGTTTCCAAAATGGGGTCACTTGTGGGGGGTTTCTACTGTTTAGGCACATCAGGGGCTCTGCAAACGCAACGTGACGCCCGCAGAGCATTCCATCAAAGTCTGCATTTCAAAACGTCACTACTTCAATTCCAAGCCCCGGCATGTGCCCAAACAGTAGTTTACCCCCACATATGGGGTATCACCGTACTCAGGAGAAACTGGACAACAAATATTGGGGTCAAATTTCTCCTGTTACCCTTGGGAAAATTAAAAAATTCTGGGCTAAATAATTATTTTTGAGGAAAGAAAACGTATTTATTATTTTCACGGCTCTGCATTATAAACTTCTATGAAGCACTTGGGGGTTCAAAGTGCTCACCACACATCTAGATAAGTTCCTTTGGGGGTCTAGTTTCCAAAATGGGGTCACTTGTGGGGGGTTTCTACTGTTAAGCCACATCAGGGGCTCTGCAAACGCAACGTGACGCCCACAGAGCATTCCATCAAAGTCTGCATTTCAAAACGTCACTACTTCACTTCCGAGCCCCGGCATGTGCCCAAACAGTGATTTACCCCCACATATGGGGTATCAGCGTACTCAGGAGAAACTGGACAACAACTTTTGGGGTCAATTTCTCCTGTTACCCTTGGGAAAATAAAAAATTGCAGGCTAAAAGATCATTTTTGAGAAAATAATTTTTTTTTTTATTTTCATGGCTCTGCGTTATAAACTTCTGTGAAGCACTTGGGGGTTCAAAGTCCTCACCACACATCTAGATTAGTTCCTTTGGGGGTCTAGTTTCTAAAATGGTGTCATTTCTGGGGGATCTCCAATGTTTAGGCACACAGGGGCTCTCCAAACGTGACATGGTGTCCGCTAATGATTGGAGCTAATTTTCCATTTAAAAAGCCAAATGGCGTGCCATCCCTTCCGAGCCCTGCCGTGCGCCCAAACAGTGGTTTACCCCCACATATGGGGTATCAGCGTACTCAGGACAAACTGGACAACAATATTTGGGGTCCAATTTCTCCTATTATCCTTGGCAAAATAGGAAATTCCAGGCTAAAAAATCATTTTTGAGGAAAGAAAAATTATTTTTTATTTTCATGGCTCTGCGTTATAAACTTCTGTGAAGCACCTGGGGGTTTAAAGTGCTCAATATGCATCTAGATAAGTTCCTTGGGGGGTCTAGTTTCCAAAATGGGGTCACTTGTGGGGGAGCTCCAATGTTTAGGCACACAGGGGCTCTCCAAACGCGACATGGTGTCCGCTAACAATTGGAGCTAATTTTCCATTCAAAAAGTCAAATGGCACGCCTTCTCTTCCGAGCCCTGCCGAGTGCCCAAACAGTGGTTTACCCCCACATATGAGGTATCGGCGTACTCGGGAGAAATTGCCCAACAAATTTTATGATCCATTTTATCCTACTGCCCATGTGAAAATGAGAAAATTGAGGCGAAAAGAATTTTTTTGTGAAAAAAAATTACTTTTTCATTTTTACAGATCAATTTGTGAAGCACCTGAGGGTTTAAAGTGCTCACTAGGCATCTAAATTAGTTCCTTGGGGGGTCTAGTTTCCAAAATGGGGTCACTTGTGGGGGAGCGCCAATGTTTAGGCACACAGGAGCTATCCAAACGCGACATGGTGTCCGCTAACGATGGAAATAATTTTTCATTCAAAAAGTCAAATGGCGCTCCTTCCCTTCCGAGCCTTACCATGTGCCCAAACAGTGGTTTACCCCCACATATGAGGTATTGGTGTACTCAGGAGAAATTGCCCAACACATTTTAGGATCCATTTTATCCTGTTGCCCATGTGAAAATGAAAAAATTGAGGCTAAAAGAATTTTTTTGTGAAAAAAAAGTACTTTTTCATTTTTACGGATCAATTTGTGAAGCACCTGGGGGTTCAAAGTGCTCACTATGCATCTAGATAAGTTCCTTGGGGCGTCTAGTTTCCAAAATGGGGTCACTTGTGGGGGAGCTCCAATTTTTAGGCACACGGGGGCTCTCCAAACGTGACATGGTGTCCGCTAAAGAGTGGAGCCAATTTTTGATTCAAAAAGTCAAATGGCGCTCCTTCCCTTCCAAGCCCTGCCGTGCGCCAAAACAGTGGTTTACCCCCACATATGAGGTATCAGCGTACTCAGGACAAATTGGACAACAACGTTCGTGGTTCAGTTTCTCCTTTTACCATTGGGAAAATAAAAAAATTGTTGCTAAAAGATAATTTTTGTGACTAAAAAGTTAAATGTTCATTTTTTCCTTCCATGTTGCTTCTGCTGCTGTGAAGCACCTGAAGGGTTAATAAACTTCTTGAATGTGGTTTTGAGTACCTTGAGGGGTGCAGTTTTTAGAATGGTGTCACTTTTGGGTATTTTCAGCCATATAGACCCCTCAAACTGACTTCAAATGTGAGGTGGTCCCTAAAAAAAATGGTTTTGTAAATTTCGTTGTAAAAATGACAAATCGCTGGTCGAATTTTAACCCTTATAACTTCCTAACAAAAAAAAATTTTGTTTCCAAAATTGTGCTGATGTAAAGTAAACATGTGGGAAATGTTATTTATTAACTATTTTGTGTCACATATCTCTCTGGTTTAACAGAATAAAAATTCAAAATGTGAAAATTGCGAAATTTTCAAAATTTTCGCCAAATTTCCGTGTTTATCACAAATAAATGCAGAATTTATTGACCTAAATTTACCACTAACATGAAGCCCAATATGTCACGAAAAAACAATCTCAGAACCGCTAGGATCCGTTGAAGCGTTCCTGAGTTATTACCTCATAAAGGGACACTGGTCAGAATTGCAAAAAACGGCAAGGTCTTTAAGGTCAAAATAGGCTGGGTCTTGAAGGGGTTAACAGCTGTCCGGCATCGAGTGGTCAAGAGGAAGATGTGATGAGATTGACTTGCATTGTTTGACTTTTTAATCAATTTGCATAGTTTTTATTTTTACTCCTCTGCTTTGAAGCTGATCAAGCTAGTTGGCATGGACAATGTGTAATCAACATATCAGCATACATCAATGTTGAATTGCCATGTGTTTCTTTAATCCAGGATAACAGCACAATATGTTACAAGGAACATCAATTTAAAAGTCACTATTACAGGCTTACAAAATTCTATGTTTTCTTGACCAAACAGAAAAAAGCACATAAATTCAAAGGTCAACATATAGATAATAGTCTATTCCTCCTAGCTTACTGAAAATAGACCTTTGGTTAATTAAAATGTCGCCACACCCCATATGTGGTCGAAAACTACTTCTAGCTGCTGTCACACACTATAAGATGCTTTTTCATTGTAAAAAAAAAAAACAGTTTTTGCATCGCCATATTTTGATAGCTATAATTTTTCCATATTTCTTTTGACAGAGTCATGTGAGAAATTGTTTTTTGCAGGATGACTTGATGTTTTTGTCAGAATCATTTTTGGGCACATAATCACTTTATATTCTTATTTTTGGGAGGCAGCATTAACAAAAAACAGCAATTCAGGAAATGTTTTTATGGTGTTTTTATATGCTGCTCCGCGTGTGGTAAAATTGATAAGGCAGCTTTATTCTTCAGGTTGGTATGATTACAGAGATGCCCCATTTATTTATTTTTTTATCTTTATGCAGTTTTACACAACTATTTTATTGAAAAAAAATAATTATTTTGAATTGTTTTATTCTGAGAACTATAGCTTTTTTATTTTTCCGCTGATGGAGCTTTATGGCAACTTGATTTTTTTGCAGGACAAGATGTTTTCAGAGATACCATTTTTTTTATTTACATTTGTTTTTTATCGAGTTTTACTCCACTTTTGTTCAGTGGTGTGGTGATGATGATAAAGCATAATTTTTTTTCCCCCAACAGAGGTGGGGGAAAAATGAGCACAAATTGGGCAATTTTCAATAAACCAGCACAACAGCAAGGGCTATATATGCCTGTGACAATGCCAAGGAGGGAGAAGTTGCAGAACCTGGTCAAGGGGTACTTAAGTGACTATACGTGCATCCTTTCTGACGCTTCAGTTCCCTTTAATTATTGAGTTTCCAGCTTGGCCCAACCTCTCCTTAAAGACTTTGGAGATGCTGGTCTGCCCGGCTGCTAGTGTGATGTCAGAGCGTGTTTTCAGTTCCGCTTTGTCAATCATCACTGATAGGCACACACGCCTCTCCACGGAAAATGCAGACAGACTTAGGCCAGCCTCGCGCTAGCGTGTTTTACGGACGTAAGAGAGGTGCTGAAAATACGGAATGCATACGGCACAATGCTTCTCTATGCCCCAGCTCCTATCAGCCGAATTTTACTGATCCGTATTATACGGTGTTCTACGGCCGTAGAAAATCGCAGCATGCTGCGTTTGTCACCGTATTGCACAAAAAATACGCCAATGAAAGTCTATGGGGGCCAGAAAAATACAGATTACACATGGACGAGCAGTGTGACTTGCGAGAAATACGCAGCGGTGTTCTATAGAAAAGCCGGCAATTCAGTGCGGTGTACAGTAAAATCACACTGACAGGTTAGAATAGAACAGCTAAAATAAATGTATACACATAGTATAGGGGTATATATATATATATATATATATGTCAGTGAGACACATATATGTATATATATTAATATTTCATACAGCGCTAGATAGCTTAAAAGCCGGTAATTCAATTGCTGGCTTTTGCTATCTCCTTTCCAAACCCGACATGATGTGAGACATGGTTTACATACAGTAAACCATCTCATATCCAATTTTTTTTGCATATTCCATACTACTAATGTTAGTAGTGTGTAAGTGTAAAATTTGGGCGCTCTAGCTATTAATTTAAAGGGTTAAATCGCTGAAAAAATTGGCGTGGGCTCCCGTGCAATTTTCTCCGCCAGAATGGTAAAGCCAGTGACTGAGGGAAGATATTAATAGCCTGGAGAGGGTCCATGGTTATTGCCCCCCCCCCTGGCTAAAAACATCTGCCCCCAGCCACCCCAGAAAAGGCACATCTGGAAGATGCGCCTATTCTGGCACTTGACCATGGGAAAATATTCTGAAAAGTTCCCAGGCTCGAGTTCATATGAGGACATCACCGCAACTGAAGGTAACTACAGGTCATTGACCTACATTCCATTCATTCGCTGGGGTTTTACTGGCAGGAGCACAGCTGCATTAGCAGGCTCCTGCTTGTAAAACTAGTTAACCCCTTCAGATGGATTTACATCGTTGGACGTGACAGAACGACGGAAGGTATGGGATATTGTTGTTTTTTTATTTTACCTTTTTTACAGAACGAGGGTCTTCAGGTGGATTACCAGTATAATAAAATATTACAAAAACCTGTGTATTTATTTAATTAAAATACTTTGTAATAATGTGTGTGTGTTTTTTAACCTTTTCATACAATTGGATTAATAATGGAGAGGTGTCATAATTGACGCCTCTCCATTATTAATCTGGTTTAATGTCACCTTACAATAGCAAGGTGGCATTATCCCTTCATTACCCCATATCCCACCGCTACACGGGAATGGGAAGAGAGTGACCAAGTGCCAGAATAGGCGCATCTTCCAGATGTGCCTTTTCTGAGGTGGCTGTGGGCAGAGTTTTTAGCCAGGGGGGCAATAACCATGGACCCTCTCCAGGCTATTAATATCTGCCCTCAGTCACTGGCTTTACCACTCTGGTGGAGAAAATTGCGCGGGAGCCCACGCCAATTTTTTCCGCGATTTAACCCTTTAAATTATAAGCTAGAGCGCCCAAATTTTGCACATACACACTACTAACATTAGTAGTATGGAATATGCAAAAAAAAGGATATGAGATGGTTTACTGTATGTAAACCATGTCTCATATCATGTCGGGTTTGGACAGGAGATAGCAAAAGCCAGCAATTGAATTACCAGCTTTTAAGCTATCTAGCGCTGTATGATATATTAATATATATATATATATATGTGTGTCTCACTGATATATATATAGACAGTATATGTGTTTTTAAGATTTTTTGAGAACATGGATCTATTGTATGTCCGTATGTCGGTTTTGCAAGCCTGCGAGAAAATCTCGCAGTACGGATGCCATACGGATTACATACGGAGGATGCCATGCGCAAAATACGCTGACACACCCTGCCTACGGATGAGATACGGACCACTATTTTGGGGACTTTTCTGCGTATTACGGCCATAAATTACGGACCGTATTTTTATATGCTGAGTGTGAGGCCGGCCTTACTCTGATTAAATTCAACAAGGATAGGATATCTCCACAGTTTGTAATCCCTCCAGATGAGAGCAAGTCAACCTAAATTCACCAAAAATGCTGATTCATGCTACTGCTGTTAACGTCAACTCCTTCCTATAAAAACCTGTTTCTATCGTACTTCAACCATGACTCCGCCCATAGGGCTAATTTTTACAAACCCTATGCACATTGTGCAGTGGACAAACCAGGCAAGTAATCCTACTCCAGCCTAATTACTATTTATGATTGGAGGCCCTTGGGATGGTGGCTTCCTGCGTCAATCATGACTCAGCCCATAGAGCTAATTTTTACAAACCCTATGCACATTGTGCAGTGGACAAACCAGGACAGAATTCCTACTCCAGCCTAACTACTATTTGTGATTGCAGGCCCTTGGGATGGTGGCTTCCTGCTTCAACCATAGCAACATAGTAACATAGTTAGCAAGACTGAAAAAAGACATTGTTGATGCCAAAGGTGGCTACTGTATCTAGGAAGAGGATTCCATTTGTGACTACTTATAATGGTATGAGTAAAAGGATTTTGAATATTATAAGGAAACATTGGTCATTACTTGGAAGGGGTCACGCTGTTGTTGAGGAATTTAAATTATCACTACTTTTCTTTTATAGAAGGAATAAGAATTTGAGGGATGAGTTGGTTATGTCCGATATAGGCAGCTCTAAGAAAGATTTACAAACCACTTTGAGCCGCCCAAGCCTTGGTAATTTCCCATGTCTTGGGTGTGCATGTTGTAATAATATGATTAAAGAGGCCTCTCTCTGTCACCCCCAAACAGGGAAGAAGTATGAAATTCGAAAACTGTATACTTGCACCTAGTAGTTACGTGATCTATGTTCTGAGTTGCCCATGTGGTCTCTTCTATTTAGGAGAGACCACAATGGAGGTGAAAGCATGACTAAGCAAACATAAGAGCACGATCAGGACTGGACTGACTGAACTTCCCATGCCGAGACATTTCCGTGATATGGGTCACTCAGTTAATCAATTGAGATATAGGGTTATAGATGATGTGCCTGCTTTGAGACGGGGTGGGGATCGGATCTCCATTCTAAAGAAAAAATAATTGAGATGGATCTTTGAACTAGATACTCCTCAGCCAAAGAGTATGAATATTGAATACAATCAGGGTTGTTTGCTATAAAAATATGTGGGTTCTGGATATATCTATTGTGGTGCCTCATTGGTATATTGTTTTTAACCTATTTATATATGTATTTGGTTCCTTGTGGGAGCTCTATTATTTTGCCGATAGGGATGGGACAGTGTTGGTGGGAGTGGCATATGGTGACCTTCACATGGGGTGATGTCTATATGCATATTTGGGACAGTACCCCTTTATTTGGGATGATCTTTTTTATGATATAGTGACATCTGTATATATGTCTCCCTGATATCCCTGTATCCACATTTATATTTCTGTAGTCTTATGCTTGTAATTGTTATTTGCCCAGCATGGACATTCTCCCTGACAGGGCACGTATATGTGCTAATTCTGAGATTATGTCTGGAGTGGAGGTCGTTTAGAATATGTGAGCTATTTCAATGGCCATTTTAAGGCTACGTTCACATTAGCGTTGTGCGGTGCAGCGTCGGCGACACAGCGCACAACGCAAATGTGAACGCATGCACAACACAGCATTTTGTGACGCATGCATTCATTTTTTCATAGCTTTTGGCACAGAAAAAACTGCATCATGCAGCGTGCTCTGCGCCCTGACAGTTGTGCCATAGTGACGCATGCATCACAAAACACAAGAGCAACGCATGTCCATGCGCTTCCATGTTAAATATAACGGTGCATGACGCATGCGTCGCCGCGGCTGCCCCCGACGCAACGCTAATGTGAATGTAGACTAGCTGAGTGTGCTTTCCCTTGTCAGATTGTAGATGCTAAGCAGCTTGAGGCTGGGTTAGTATCAGGATGGGAGACTGGCTGGGAATCATTGAGAAATCTTTCCTATTCTCTTGGGTATTGACTATGCTCTTAGCCCCTAAAAAGCCTATGTCCCCTGTATAAGCCAGGGATTGTGTCCATGTTGGATTTTGTATTGTAATATATATTTTGTGGGGTCCTATGGGTAGTAATGTTAAGGATGAAGTGTATGTATATTTTTGCATCCTTTTTAATGGTCTGTTTTAGATTTGTATATCCTCCACAGATACCCTCCTGTCTGTATATTAGGTTGTTTTTCTGCTATCCCCCCGTAATGATGCCTCTGTCATAATATAGTGTCTGGATTATGGCACATGGAAGCGGTAACGTTAAAGGTTAGAGTTTGATATAATCTATGCGACAATAGAGAGGGTTCCTGGAGTGTCATGTGATACCTGGATCTGCATAATCGTGACAACACTCAGGATGGAGTAAGAGAGAAGTAAATGAGAACTACTATTGCCGGACATTGACCTGCGCAGTAAGGATGGATGACGCAGCATGGAACCTTGCGACCCCTGTAGAAGCCGCCGGAGAACTAAGACATGCTCAGCTCTGTGTATCAGGAGAGCGCCGTCATGTGACATATTGTGCTTCACTATGATTGGACTGGGGATTGTAGATACACGCCTATGGGAGTGGCTGTATCTATGACGACTGGAAATGCTTTGCAGTGATAGGTGGGGTATTGTTTGTTTACATTTTACCAACGGTACTCTTTTTGTGCTATTATGCTTTAAATCATGCGCATAAGCACAATCAGAGATAGCGGTTTGATGTTAGATCAGGCGATAATATAGTAGATGCTCCGGTGGGATTGTTTTATATGCATATGTGTTTTTTTATGTGTTTTTTTGATGTGATGGGACTGTGTTCACAATTATGTGCATATCTTATTGGTGTTTTGTTAATTAGTGGGTGTAACTATGTGTATATAATGGTGGAACACTGTGTACTGTGCTTGAAAAAGGTCGCTGGACCGAAACGTCGCCACAGGAGGCAGAATAAAATGTAAGATTTAATCTTCTCTACATTTTGAGGCGCTGTTTTTTTTATTTATCTGGATATGAAAAAAAGACATTTGTCCATCCAGTTCAGCCTATATTCCGTCAAAATAAATTCCCAGACCTACGTCATTCTAAAGAACTTAATAACTGTAAGATACAATATTGTTCTGCTCCAGGAAGACATCCAGACTTCTCTTGAACCCCTTGACTGAGTTCACCATCACCACCTCCTCAGACAAGGAATTCCAGATTCTCACTGCCCTAACAGTAAAGAATCCTCTTCTATGTTGGTTGAAAAACCTTCTCTCATCCAGACGCAGAGAATGCCTCCTTGTGACCGTCACATTCCTTGGTATAAACAGATCCTCGAAGAGACATTTGTATTGTCCCCTTATATACTTATACATGGTTATTAGATCACCCCTCAGTCATCTTCTTTCTAGACTAAATAATCCTAATTTTACTAATCTCTCTGGGTATTGTAGTTCTCCCATCACCTTTATTAATTTTATGGCCCTCCTTTGTACTCTTTCTAGTTCCATTATATCCTTCCTGAGCAGCAGTGCCCAAAACTGGACACAGTACTCCATGTGCGGTCTAACTAGGGATTTGTACAGAGGCAGTATAATGCTCTCATCATGTGTATCCAGACCTCTTTTTGTGCACCCCATGATCCTGTTTGCCTTGGCAGCTGCTGCCTGGCACTGGCTGCTCCAGGTAAGGTTATCATTAACTAGGATCCCCAAGTCCTTCTCCATGTCAAATTTACCCAGTGGTTTCCCGTTCAGTGTGTAATGGTAATATTGATTCCTTCTTCCCATGTATATAACCTTACATTTATCTTTGTTAAACCGCATCTGCCACCTTTCGGCCCAAGTTTCCAACTTATTCAGATCCATCTGTAGCAGAATACTATCTTCTTTTGAATTGACTTACAGTTCCAGAAACGTTAATGGGACTTTAAAAAAATGTGCTTTTTTTTTTTTTTTTTTACACTGCACAAACTGACTTGTGATTGGTTTTTGAAATGCGCAAAACGTCAACTTCTCTTCTAGATACGCTGAGCTTTCTGTACAAATTTTCCCCATAGACGTGCATTAAATTTGGAAAATCAACAAATAATAAAAAGGCTTTTATAGTGCTTTTCCACTGCAGAAATGCACTAAAAATGCATGTAATCTGCACATGACTACATCAATGAACTTTTGTCAAAGCCAAATATGAGGAAGCGTCATAAACAAAGGAGACTTAATAAAAACATGACAGCATAAAGAGACAAAAACACAGCATCAAAAACGTGATAATAACACATGTAAAAGAACACACTTAAAAAAACACACCTCATTTATATGACAGGTGCAGAAATGCTGCAGAAAATCTGCAACATCAGAACACACTAAATGCTCATTGTGGAAATGTAATCTAAAATGATAATTTTTGGACAGCTTGTGAAAATGCTATTACTTGTTTATTTAGCCAAGAACAATGCTCTTGATAATACCCAAACAGGAATAATTTTTGCACTCCCCGGCTTCTATCATTTGCAACACCTGTTTATAAACACAAGCAAGATAAACATCTACCCTCAATTTAAGTAGCCTACAATGTTTAAAACTACAATTTGTGTTCTAAATAGGCTGCTGGTTACCAGCAATTAATATATGTTTCACCCTAGCCAGATAGGTTAAATAAATATTTTTTTTATTTATATAGCGCCAACATATTCCGCAGCCAGCACTTTACAATTAAGCGGGGACATGTACAAACAATAAATTCGGTATGAGTTAAGACAATTTAAACAGTGACATTAGGAGTGAGGTCCCTGCTTGCAAGCTTACAATCTACAAGGAAATGGGGGGACACAGTAGGTGAAAAGTGCTTGTTATTTCAGGTCTGGCAATTATAATAAACTAGATTGTGGCCCGATTCTAACGCATCGGGTATTCTAGAATATGCATGTCCCCGTAGTCTATGGACAATGATGATTCCAGAATTCGCGGCAGACTGTGCCCGTCGCTGATTGGTCGAGGCAACCTTTATGACATCGTCGCCATGGCAACCATTATGACATCATCGTCGCTGTGCCCGTTGCTGATTGGTCGAGGCCTGGCGGCCTCGACCAATCAGACGCGGGATGTCTACGTCCTTTATGACATCATCGTCGCTGTGCCCGTTGCTGATTGGTCAAGGCCTGGCGGCCTCGACCAATCAGAGACGCGGGATTTCTACGTCGATGCTGTGCCGGTCTCTGATTGCTCGAGGCCTGGCGGCCTCGACCAATCAGAGACGCGGGATTTCCAGGACAGACAGACAGACAGACAGACGGAAAAACCCTTAGACAATTATATATATAGTTGGGGATTTTCATACAAAGCTGCATGATCCGGTCATCAGCCCGTGTGTTTAAGTGCAATAGTCAAGTAGCAAGTGCAGTTATCATGTGCATGGAGGGTGTGGAGACAGATGAATAGTAGGGGGCAGATTCAGAGTAATATTTGGAAGGAGGGAACAGGGCAAAGTTAGTTTACTGAGTAGTTGATGTGGTAGGCTTCTTTGAAGAGATGGGTTTTTAAGGCACGCTTGAATAGGTCGGGGCTAGGTATCAGTCTGATCGTCTGGGGAAGTGCATTCCAGAGAGCTAGCGCAGCACGAGAGAAGTCTTGGAGACGGAGCTGTGAGGTTCGGATTACAGGGGATGTTAGTCTTAGGTCATTTGTAGAACGGAAGGCACGTGTAGGGCGATAGACAGAGATGAGAGAGGAGATATAAGGCGGTGCAGAACTGTTGAGAGCTTTGTGGGTGAGAGAGATGAGTTTATACTGGACCCTGTAGCGAATGGGTAGCCAGTGTAATGACTGGCACAAGATGGAGGCATCGGTGAAGCGGCTGGACAGAAATATGACTCTGGCTGCAGCATTCAAGATGGATTGGAGAGGAGAAAGTTTGGTAAGAGGGAGTCCGATCAGAAGAGAGTTGCAGTAGTCCAGATGGGAATGAATAAGAGCGACAGTAAGAGTCTTAGCAGTTTCAATGGTGAGAAAAGGTCGGATTCTGGAGATGTTTTTAAGATGCAGGTGACAAGAGTGAGTGATCGGATATAGGGAGTAAAGGAAAGTTCGGTGTCGAATATGACCCAAAGACAGCGGGTATGCTGCTTGGGAGTTATGGTTAAACCCTCCAGGGTAATTTCGATGTTGGGTAGAGTGAGATTAGTAGAAGGGAGAAACACAAGAAGTTCTGTTTTGGAGAGATTGAGTTTCAGGTAGAGGGAGGACATGATGTTAGAGACAGCAGACAGACAATCCTTGGTATTTTGAATTAGGGTAGGGGTGATGTCAGGGGAAGAAGTGTATAATTGGGTGTCATCAGCATAGAGATGATACTGGAACCCAAATCTGCTGATTGTTTGTCCAATAGGGGCCGTGTAAAGAGAGAATAGGAGGGGGCCTAGGACTGAGCCTTGCGGAACCCCAATAGTAAGGGGACGAGGAGATGAAGAGGAGCCAGCAAAAGATACAGTGAAGGAGCTGTCAGAGAGGTAGGAGGAGAACCAGGGGGGGGCAGTGTCCTTGAGGCCTATAGAGCGGAGCATAGTGAGGAGGAGCTGGTGATCCACAGTGTCAAATGTGGCAGAGAGATCCAGGAGAATCAGTAGAGAGCAATGACCTTTGGATTTAGTTGCTATTAGATCATTAGAGACTTTAGTGAGGGCAGTTTCAGTGGAGTGTAAAGAGCGGAAACCAGATTATAAGGGGTCAAGAAGAGAGTTATCCGTGAGATAGCAGATTAGACAGGAGTGGTCCAAGCGTTCCAGGAGTTTAGATATGAAGGAAAGGTTAGAGACAGGTCTGTAGTTAGCAGTGCAGTTCTGGTCCAGGGATGGCTTTTTAAGTAAAGGGGTTATGATAGCATGTTTAAATGAGGAGGGAAAGATACCTGAAGAAAGAGAGAGGTTAAATATTTTAGTCAGGTGAGTGGTGAATGGGTTAATTACATACTGTACCTAGGAGACCTCTGAGTGCAACAAATATACAGTGCTTTGAAAAAGTATTCATACCCCATGAACATTTTCACATTTTTTCACATTAGACCCACAAACTTAAATGTATTATATTGGAATTTTATGTTATATACCAACACAAAATAGCAAGTATTTGTGAAATGTAAAGGAAATGATACATGGTCTGCTAAATGTTTTAAAAATATAAACCTGAAACTTGACATGTATTTGCATTCAGCCCCCCTGAGTCAATACTGTGTAGGACCTCCTTTTACTCCAATTACTAATGCAAGTCTTTTGGGGTAAGTCTCTACTAGCTTTTTTCAACTAGAGGCTGACATTTTTGCCCATCTTTTTTTGCAAACTAGCTTCTGCTAAGTATATTTGATGGAGCATGGAATTATGAACAGCAATTTTCATGTCTTGCCACAGATTATCAATGGGTTTTAGGTCTCAATTGTGACTGGGCCATTCAAACACATGAATGCTTTAATCTAAACTATTCCTTTGTAGCTTTGGCAGCATGTTTAGGGTCATTTTCCTGCTAGAAGGTGACCTCACGCCCCAGTTTCCCTGTCCCTAAGGCTGGGGTCACACTGGCGAGTCTGATGTGAGAAACTCTGCGGTTGTGTCATACTTCTTTAATTTTTGGATGGTTGATCGAACAGTGCTTTATGAAATGTTCAGAGATTGGACTGTTTTTTAATCACCTAACTCTGCTTTAATCGTCTCCACAACTTTATCCTGACCTGTCTGGTGTGTTCCTTGGTTTTCATGATGTTGTTTCATCCCTAATATTCTTTAAAAAATCTCTAAGACTTCAAACTTTTGAATTTCAAATAATCTGCTCATTTGTAGCCAGCTTTTTAATTCTTTCAAAATATAATTATTTTAACTTATGTCAAAGGTTTCCGACTTCCGTTGCAATACTTTTTACTCAGGAATAAATAGACAAATCAATGACACTTTTTCAAAGTCTTATCTTTAAAATATAGTTTTAGTATATTGGCATTCTGCATGTGGAGTGATAAAATGTTTCATTTTATAATCTCTAGTTTAAAAGTAGGATTGTATTTTCTGATATTTTCCTGCTTATTTGCTCTTGTGTGATTAGATTCCTCATAATTTCCCTTCTATATTTTATCATCTAATTTTGTAATCTCTTTCTAAACCTTCCATTTTCACACCGATATCAACACCTTGTAAAATTTATAACCAGTTCTGCTCAGGGAAACATGTAATGCTCTTCTGAGTTTCCTCCGTGCAACAATTGATGGAACATATCCTTCAGAAGTTACAGAAGCAAGAAGCTTATTAATGTTACCTGTCTGACAAATCAATTATTCATGCTTTAATCTTCTTGGAGGGACCTTTACCTCTCCATCTTGTTCTCGGAATGAATGTGTATGATGTATTTTGCAATTGATTCCATGCAAGAGAAGCAGCAATCATCAAAAAGAGTATTTTAGATTCAGGTAGAAAACAATGAAGTATATTGGTCTTTTCTTGGCAGTGGATTTACAGTTGTGAGACCCCTAGTGTTTATTTTATACTGCAAAGATTTTGTTATGGCTGCTGGGTGCACATCATATCTCTATCAGAGATGAGAACCTTAATATTAACTCATTCACTGCGCTGTAATGCTGAAATCTATTTTATTAGACTATCATATTTTTACCATAACATGGAAAATAAATTTCATGTAAAGAATTTAAATAAATGTTCTTCTTGTGTAAATCAATTTAATATCTGCAGTTTTTTCAACTGTTTATAAACTGTAAATCGTTAGGCACAATTGTAGCCAGTATTAGTAAATGTTAGTTATAGGGACTCACTTAAAGCTAAAAGACTGTTCAAACCAAGCACTGGCATTCAGTGTATCCTTGGCATTGCCAAGTAGTTTACCATACCTTTTGTTACACACCTGTCCCAAGTCCGGGATTTGTCCCCTTAACCTTCACTTTTACTCCCTCCACTAAACTCTGCTGTGCCCTACATCTGGATTAGCAAGCATCCCATCTTGCTACCATGTGACCATCTACCTAGAAATATATAAGGCCCACCAAGACACAAACCTATATCTTCGTATAAAGACACATTGACCGTGCACCACTACTTGCCACATTCCTGTTTCCCTGTGTTCTCTCAACTTGCGACCTCCAGTGCTTCAAGTACCTGTTTCCTTGTGTACTGCCTGCCTGCTGTCTCCAGTGCTTCTAGTACCTGTTTTCCAATGCCCTGTCTTCCTTCGATATCCAATGCTTCTAGCACCTGCATACCTGCTTTATAGTGTCCTTTCATTGCTTCTAGTCCTTGTTTCCCACATGCCTTACCTGCTTGCTGCATTGATGCCCTGTACCCACACGGACCTGGGACTTAGAGGTCCCACCTCACAAGATGACCCCATAACATATTTGCTCCTGTGAGTTTTGCATCCAGTTCTGCCCACCAGAGGTTTATCTAGGTTTTCTGGCACCCCCCCTCCCCAAGTACATATGCGATTTGCACATTTAGTCATGTACCCACGAGCTGTTCTCCCTAGTGCTCTCAATGTTCAGTGAAAAACGGAGAGAAGCAGGAAGAGAAGCTCGTTGTCACAGGACCATAAGTATGAAAGTCGCATATAAGTGAAGTGTCCATGTGACGACTACTGGAACCTGCAGAGCTGAATCCTGACATCGCAGCTTCTGAATTCTCACAACGAATGCACTGCACACTTTTAGGATTCTCCCTTGCCGGTGGACAGTCATGTCAGCACAAGCATGTGATTTGTATACTGCTGACCACATTCCGACTAGAAGTGCCCGGCCTTGCTCAGTTTATTTTCATTGAGTGAGGCCCTACATGTTTAGTCGGCAGGTTACTGCATGTACATAAATCGCCGGCATGAAAGAATCCTGACAGTGTTCAGGGCACACTGTGAGAATTCAAAAGTCTGCAGTCACATAGAATGACTGCAGACTCATTAGAAACCTGGACATCCTCTTTAATGCTCCTAACATAAATAAAAACATGAGAATTAGTATCACAAATAACATTTACATCCAGGTGCCTTATAGATGACATCGTCTCTGGAGTCGATCTCCTTCATTACTTCATCTTGTCCAGACCCCATGATGAGTTTTCTCATGCACAGCTCGTGTCTGCAGATTTCCATCTTCTCGGCTCTTTTGCAGAAAATTTCCACATGATTTCCTTACATTTAGAAGTGTCATTATAATGCCCCTGAATAAAAAATTACCCCTCACTATATTGTCTGCACAAAATATGACCCCCACACTGTCCCTCTTATGGTGCATGCTCTTCACACGGACCTCTCCTTTCCATACCGGCCCCCTCTTCACACTGTCCTCTCATACTGTCTCCCGCCTATAGGGCCCAGTATTTATACTGTACTTTCATCACACTCCCCCTCCTTGGTATACTGTCCCCTCCTGGCTGTACCCTTACACTGTCCCTCCATGCTACGCATGCACACATCCCATCACCCTCACTCCCCATACTCTGTCAACATACATTTTTCACATCGCTACTCACACTGTGCCCGCATCCATTCCCCGTTTCGCTCCCCATACTGTCTGTACCCATTCCCCCATACTGTTTCCTTCTACATGCCCCAATTTCCCCATACTGTTTCCTCATACATGCCCCCATTCCCCCATACTGTTTCCTCATACATGCCCCTTATTATACCCTGTAGTCTCCTCATATATGCCCCCATACCGTTTCCTCATATATGCCCCCCATTCCCCCGTTCTGTTTCCTCATCCATGTCCCCTATACTGTTTCCTCATACATGCCCCCCATTCCCCCATACTGTTTCCTCGCACATGTGCCCATTCCCCCATACTGTTTCCTCGCACATGCGCCCATTCCCCCATACTGTTTCCTCATACATGCCTCCATTCCCCTGTACTGTTTCCTCATACATGCCCCCATCTCCCCCATTGCGCTTCATTTTGTGTCCTCAAATCTCCCCCACACATTAAATCCTCCCATCCCTACTACAAATCTCCCCACAAACAATAAATAACCCCATCTCCACTCCAAATCTTCCCCCACACAATAAATCACCCATCCCCACTCAAATTCTCTCCATACACATTAAAAACACTCATCCCCACTCCAATTGTCCCCCCACACACTAAATCCCCCATCCCCACTCAAATTCTCCCCCACACAATAAATTCCCCCATCCCCACTCAAATTCTCTCCCCACACAATAAATTCACCCATCCCCACTTTAATTCTCTCCCACACACAATAAATTCCCCATTCCAATTCTCCACCACACAATAAATTCCCCCATCCCCACTCCAATTCTCCCCCACACAATAAATCCTCCATCCCCACTCAAATTCCCCCCACACAACAAATCTCCCCATCCCCACTCAAATTCTCAATCCACACAATAAATCCCCAATCAGCTTGACAGTCAGCACAGAGAACAGCTGACTCCCAGTCCGGGGGACGACAGAATGCAGCTGCTGGAGGAGACACTGTGGACCGCCACATTAGGCGGCCAACAGCGCCCCCTGCCGGCTGCGCCCGGGGCATATGCCCCATCTGCCCCCCCAGATATGCCTCTGCTGCTCACCCCCACTGCCCTCTTCCTAGATGGACAACTCTGGCTTTATCGGAATCCGAGTAGGATAAAGCTGGAAAATAAGTAATGGGGAACTGCTCAACAACACCAAAGTTGAACTGAGTTCTCATTTTGTTTGGAGAGTTTCTCTTTAAGCTTGGCATGCATACACTGAAAAGTATAGCACATTCCAAATACTGTATATAAATGTAGATATTATGTATTTTCCATATCAATGCCCAAGACTTTGTAACATTTTGTTGCTATTAGCGCATGTACTTTTTTACTGCTTCATTTGTTCCTTGGCTTGTAATTAAATACAGTGTTATTTTTAGGGGATTTTTTGGCATTTTTATGTATTTTCATGGCAAAACTCAAGGAAGAACATTACACTGGACAACACAATTTTGATGCTCCAACAATAGTCAGCCATCAGATGTTATGTACATCCCATCTACCAAGATACTGTCTCTCCATCACCTTTAAGTCTTTGTTGAATCATTCTCCTTGCTCATCTCTGAATGCATGAACGTTTACAGGGAAGTTAGCAAGATGGCTACGCAGAAAATGCATCTTGATGCTCATGTTGCATCCAAACATTTTTTAGCTCTCCAATTTTGGTTTAATTGTATGCTTGTTGATTTCCAAGAAAGCCCTTGACAAGGACTTTGAATGATAACCAAGCATTCTTTTGGAGTTCTGACATTTTCCCATGAGCTGCCGAATCTGTGGAACTTCAAACACAATGGTCCTTAGTTTTTAAAATGACAGGCTAGGAAATACCAAAATGCAGTACTTGTAACGGTCTCCAGTTGGTAAAGCTTTAAGGAATTGCTTCATGAGATGCAGTTTTATGTGTAGAGCTGGTTATATACAGTAATCTTGTTTCTGTCAACAAGTGGCTCATGTAGATTGCTTGAATCACCAGGTCAGATATTAGGAGGCAAATTCCTCTCCACCCAATACTTTTCATGAGCTCTGCTGTCCCAGTCGCCATTCATTTGAG
Source organism: Ranitomeya imitator (assembly GCF_032444005.1). Classification (NCBI taxonomy): domain Eukaryota; kingdom Metazoa; phylum Chordata; class Amphibia; order Anura; family Dendrobatidae; genus Ranitomeya; species Ranitomeya imitator. The sequence goes on along the minus strand of NC_091282.1, from coordinate 882,345,356 downwards.
TTATAGATTGGAACCCCAGTTCCTCAATTAAACCATGTATGCAATACACAAAGCTACTGTCACTTCTAAAGTATTTCAGAAATGCACTTTCTCACTTTCTCTGGATCAAGATACCTTTCCTCCTTTTTAAAGCAAGTTTTTCTCATACAGTCTTGATGCTAGGAGTTCTGAACCCTTTTTAGTCTCAAATCTTGCGCCAAATTATTCAACTCATGCTAGTTGAATCCCTTATGAACTGAGACATCTTCATTTTGAAAATCTTCATCATTTCTATCACTTTGTTCTTCACCATAATACTGCTCTTGAAAAGAGGGTAGTTCAAGGAAAACTGCCCTGGGGCTTCAGCTGAATGAGTCACTGGACGTATAGCTGATGGTAGACTAGGATACTCTATCTTATAATTATTTTTATTTTTATCTCTTTAAGGCTTCTTTCACACTTGTGTCAGTACCTTGCCTTCACAAAGCGTCGGCGCAACGTACCAACGGACAGTGGTGATTTTTTGCACAATGGGGGTGCTGCCTTATCACAGGGTCTAACTATGGGGGCTGCTTTATTACAGTGGCTGCCTTATGCTATAGAGGCTGCCTATGGGGAGTGCATTATACTATATTGTAGACTATTTGGTGCATTATGCTACAGTATATGGAGGCTATCTAGTGGGCCATCATTCAGTATGGAGATTACAGCGAAGGAGCCATCATACAGTTTGGGGGCTACTAAGGGGTCAGTGTACTGTGTGGGTGGTACTATACAGTGATGGGGCCTGATACTGTGTATAAGAGAGCATCATGCTGTACAGGGGGAGACTCGGGACATTATTAAATGTAAAGTGGGCACTTATTGTTATAGGGGAACTCAGGTTACTGTGACTATCAAAGGGGCACACAGGGCATTATTACTTTCTAGGGGGCAAAATATGGGCACTGTATTTTGGGGCACTTGCACCCTGCATTACTATATTATAGAGGGATGCTTTAGAATTTAGAGGGCACAGAGAACCACACAGCAGGTGCAGTAATAGGGACACATACAGCAGCAGCGGCTCAGTATTGGGGTATCAGGTGCAGTAATAGGGACACATATGGCAGCAGCGGCTCAGTATTGGGGTATTAGGTGCAGTAATAGGGACACATACGGCAGCAGTGGCTCAGTATTGGGGTATTAGGTGCAGTAATAGGGACACATACGGCAGCAGCGGCTCACTATTCTGGTATCATGTGTAGTAATAGGGACACATACGGCAGCAGCGGCTCAGTATCGGGGTATCAGCAGGATGAATATACAAAAAAGGTTGCACTCTATCATGCAAAAGCATGTCTAATATGAAATATATGAAATATGAATAGCAAAATGGCTTTTGAACATTAGGAAAATATTTAAGAGACACTTTGCACAGAATTTGATATAATCAAATAGTGTGAGCCCATCAACCAGTCGTCAAGGTGGTCTCATAACTGATGGGTCCCTGACCCCCCTGTCCAAATGTGAACACTTACCAAAGGCCAATGTCTGTATGCCTGGGTGAATGTGGATACCTCTGTTCAGCAAAGCCTACATATGAGTTGGCCGGGACCAAGTGTGATGAAATGCAATTAAAAACCACATGGTGATGGGAGGAGTGCGCAGTCAGTAAGCTAACATAGAAATGACAAAAAAAGACTCGCACATCCAAACTAGTGTGAATAGGTGCATACCAGGAGCAGCTACCTCCATACATGAATATACAAAAAAGGTTGCACTCTATCGTGCAAAAGCATGTCTAATATGAAATATATGAAATATGAATAGCAAAATGGCTTTTGAACATTAGGAAAATATTTAAAGGGAACCTGTCACCCCGTTTTTGAAAGATGAGATATAAATAGTGTGAAATAGGGGCAGAGCTGGGCTTTACATTAGTGTCCTTTTGGTGCCTTTATTCCCCCGGGATGCTGCTGAAATACCTTTGTGAAGTGTCCGTTTTGTCCTGTCAGTCAAGTTGGTCAGGTCGAATGGGCGTTGTAAAATAGCGGTTCCTCCCCCACCTCATGCAATTCCCTGCGAAGTTTAGTTCCGCCGTTGGCGTTATGTTTAGCGCTTGCGCAGTGAATTTGCCTCCGGCAATCTGTGGGCAAAGCATAATTGACATCATTGCGCATGCGCGGGCCTTCACTTTAGCCGGGGTGCCCCGGAAGTTGTCATATCGGCAAAGTGTTATTCTGGATGCCGTATCTCATCCCACACTGCGAGCGTAAGTTTTGTGCCAAGATCGCTCGCCTGCCTTACGCTCGCAGTGTGGGATGAGATACGGCATCCAGAATAACACTTTGCCGATATGACAACTTCCGGGGCACCCCGGCTAAAGTGAAGGCCCGCGCATGCGCAATGATGTCAATTATGCTTTGCCCACAGATGGGCAAAACATAATGCGCAGGCGCCGGAGGCAAATTCACTGCGCAGGCGCTAAGAAAAAGCGCGATCTGTGCTATTCACAGATCGCGTTTACGAAAGACAAGCCGAGAATCAGGGGGAGGAACCGCTATTTTACAACGCCCATTCGACCTGACCAACTTGACTGACAGGACAAAACGGACACTTCACAAAGGTATTTCAGCAGCATCCCGGGGGAATAAAGGCACCAAAAGGACACTAATGTAAAGCCCAGCTCTGCCCCTATTTCACACTATTTATATCTCATCTTTCAAAAACGGGGTGACAGGTTCCCTTTAAGAGACGCTTTGCACAGAATTGGTTTTTAATTGCATTTCATCACACTTGGTCCCGGCCAACTCATATGTAGGCTTTGCTGAACAGAGGTATCCACATTCACCCAGGCATACAGACATTGGCCTTTGGTAAGTGTTCACATTTGGACAGGGGGGTCAGGGACCCATCAGTTATGAGACCACCTTGACGACTGGTTGATGGGCTCACACTATTTGATTATATCAAATTCTGTGCAAAGCGTCTCTTAAATATTTTCCTAATGTTCAAAAGCCATTTTGCTATTCATATTTCATATATTTCATATTAGACATGCTTTTGCACGATAGAGTGCAACCTTTTTTGTATATTCATGTATGGAGGTAGCTGCTCCTGGTATGCACCTATTCACACTAGTTTGGATGTGCGAGTCTTTTTTTGTCATTTCTATATCAGCAGGATGAGGAGTTTATGCAGGTTGGGAATAGATGGTGAAGGGGCTGGAATGTAACATAGTAACATAGTAACATAGTTAGTAAGGCCGAAAAAAGACATTTGTCCATCCAGTTCAGCCTATATTCCATCATAATAAATCCCCAGATCTACGTCCTTCTACAGAACCTAATTGTATGATACAATATTGTTCTGCTCCAGGAAGACATCTAGGCCTCTCTTGAACCCCTCGACTGAGTTCGTCATCACCACCTCCTCAGGCAAGCAATTCCAGATTCTCAGATGTGAGAAGTGGAATGAGTCTTTGTTGTATTCTCTGCAGACGAGTTGTACTGGAAGAAGTTGTCATGTCGGTCTGGGCCAAATGGAAAAGACAGGAAAAATTAACGATTCCATCAGAAAGAATGTCAGCGGTAAGACATTATCTGTAACTGTGCTGTGATCTCTTATATGTTCTGTAGGGCTAGTATTTACCACTGACCATATAGCGGTAATATCCATGTTGGTCTTTATAAAGAGATTATTTTTAGTAACAGCGCGGTCATCTGCTGAGGTTCTCCTCCACTATTAGGGCGCGTCACCGAGTTGTAATCAAGGTTACCTGGTTAGGGGCCCACTCAGAAGTTTCGCCCCCTTGAACCAAAACCCTAGCTACGCCTCTATACTGCTTGCACACCTTGTTTTGATCACCAAGTTTTACTTTAAGATATGCAAAATAGGCTTGTATCACGAATGTGCTTATGTTATGTGCTTATGTTTGTCCCTTGACTGGAAATGGTAAAACTGCCACAGATAAAGAAAAAGGAATTCGGGATGTTTAAGGCATCTGAATGAAAGGAAATAAAAAATGATAATTCTGTTAACCCCTTGTTTATGGACTTTCACTAAATAGAGCAGCAGACAAACAATTTGATCTCAGCCAATAGGAGGGCACTAGTTCTACCCTCGATCCAGCCTAGAGTAATCACTTTAAGATACGCTGTAGAGAAAAAAACCTGATGTGATAGAAGAAAACTTATCAGGCTATGTGCACACATTGCGGATTTTGCTGCGGATCCGGGGGGGAGTATAACACCACGGGTAACCGGTAGTTACAGTGATGGTGCCTTTCTTTCGGGGAGGGCGATATCATACTTGGAGGCATGGAGGATTCTCTTTACCAGGTAGGAGCACACATGCAACACATTCTGAATCCAGGCCAGGAGGGGGAGCTCAGGACCCGGATTCAGGGGAGCTTCCCCAGCTTTAAGTGTCCTGGTCTGAAGGAGGAGTTAGTTAGTTCGTCCCAGGAGACCAAGGAAGTTAGTTGGTCCAGGGAGGACCCAGGAAAAGGAAGTCTGAGAGAGCAGACAGCAGAGCCGTGCAGCCAGGACTGTGCTGCGGCTCCTGGGAATATTAGAACCTGAAAAGTTTGTTGTATGCAGTGGAGCATTGAGGAAAGGAGCACAGGAGTGGAACTAGGGCTCAGAGGGGAACTGTGACTGGGCACCCTCAGTGCCGAAGCGCAGAAACTGGACACCGGGAGCCCGAGGCTTTAGTGGGACTCTAAGACACATAACAGAACCGAAGGGCACTAAATTACACGTTAACTGCCTGCGCCAAGCCTGAGGTACAGCAGTACTCTAAGAGCCCGGGTCGTGGTAGAGACCCTATAAAAAGGCTCGAACTGCCTACCATTGAGGCAGCTGTTCCAGAACAGGAGAGAGAGGATACCTTGCCAGTAGGCTACAAGCAGCAAGGGCCTCACCATCTTAGCGCAAGTAGGAAAGGCTTATGGACCTCACCTGAGAGAGGGGTCACCTTTGTCTCCAAGCCGGCCGGACCACATCACCACCTGTGCCTGGTGCCCTGGACTGTGAACTACTACTACTAGTAAACCAGGTAAAGACTTTACAACTTGTGTCCTCCACTTATTAGTCAGCATACAACATCCTTGCCACACACCTTGGGAGCCCTGGGGACCCCGCTTCACCTGTGGGAAGTGTCATCATCCAGCGGCAATACCATCACCCCAGAGGACCCCTTTAAGTGGCGTCAGTCCCTACTGACCAAGAACCCCTTTAAAAGACATTTTCCCCTTTAATTGGGCACCCAGGGCCATGGACTGGGTCATAGCCACCGTGACATCCCCTTAAGATTGGACTCGGTACCAAGTAACCCACGTCCCTGGTAGGGCGCTCCACATGCAATACTTGGCTAAGTAACGAGCGTGCCTGAGCACCCCAATGCTCATTTGAGTATCAAGCAGTACCGAGCGCGCTCCCTCATCACTAATGTTCAACTCTTTGACAACAGGACTTAATTTAACACCTGGATTTATGACTCACTACATGGACACAGTTCACACCCCCATCAAACCTACTCCAGATCACTAATCTATCACTTCCATCACCTCTCCATTTGTAAGGAAAACCTTAATTTGATTTTCTTGGCTTATCTTTAGGAAGCATCACCCCATATATCCTATGCACAAATGTCCTATTGTCATATATCTAAAATATGCTCTTGTCTCAGTAATTCATTTATAAAACTGTATGAAGGAGCTTCTGTGTTCTGAAAGCTTGCAAACATAATTATTCTTGTTATACAATAAAGGTTTCACTACTAGAATACTTTTGTCATTTTTGGCCATCAAACTATTTACAGTGGAAAAAATGGTTATTTTCAATGACTCAGGCCAATGGTACACAATTCCATGAATTGCCTCACTACACCTCTAGATGAATTCCTCAAGAGGTGTAGTTTCCAAAAGAGGGTCACTGGTGGGTGTTTCTGTTGTTATTGCATGTCAAGGTCTCTTCAAATGTGACATGGCATTCCCAAACTATTCCAGCCACAATTGCACTCCAGAATTCAACTGGCGCTACTTCATTTCCGAGTCCTGTCGAGTGCACCAACAGTAGTTTTTCACTACATATGGGGTATCGGTGAATTCAGGAGAAATCGCTCAACATATTTTGGGATACACTTTCTCCTGTGACCCTTGTGGAAAGGAAAAATTGGGGACTAAAATAAAATTTTGTTGAAAAAAATTATATTTTCATTTTCACTACTCAAAGTTATGTGAAGCACCTGTGGGTTCAAGGTGCTCACCAAACATCTAGATATGTGTAGTTTCCAAAATGAAATCACTGGTGGGGGTTTCCCATTCCAGACAATTTTGTGCTTTAAAAGTCAACTGGAGCTCCTTCCTTTCTAAGTAGTTTTCTACCACATATAGGGTATCAATGTACTCAGGAAAAATTGCAAAAACTATTTATATGGTCCATTTTCTCCTGTTAGCCTGGTGAAAATGAAGAATTGGGGACTGAAGCAACATTTTTGTGGGAGAAATATATTTTTTTCCTTTTCACAGCTAAAATTTATAAAATTCTGTGAAACACCTGTTTATTCAAAGTATTCACCACACCTCTTAATAAGTTTCTTGAGGTGTGTAGCTTCCAAAATGGGTTGTGGTTGATTTCCATTGATTAGGCACATCAAGGCATCTGCAAACATGACATGGCATCCACTATTGATTCCAGTAAATTTTGTGCTACAAAAGTCAAATTGTGCTCCTTCCAATCAAAGCCCTGCATCGAGTTAACCGCTTTTCTGGGCAGCTGCGGGCTGCTATTTTTAGGCAGGGGGCCTATATCAATGGCCCCCTACCAGCCTGAGACTACCAGCCCCCAGCTGTCTGTTTTAGCAAGGATGGTCATCAAAAAGGGGGGACCCCATGCCATTTTTTTTAAATTATTTAAATAAAAAAAAATCGTAGTGGGGACCCCTTTCCTCTAGCTCACCCTTAATGGTACATATAGCTCTGGCAAAAATTAAGAGACCACCATATCAAAACCCTGTCATGGGCAGCCCAATCTCCAGACCTGAACCCCATTGAAAACCTCTGGAATGTAATCAAGAGTATGATGGATAGTCTCAAGCCATCAAACAAAGAAGAGCTGCTTAAATTTTTGTGCCAACATGCATGAAATCTGTGATTAAAAATCATGGTTATTCCACAAAGTATTGATTTCTGAACTCTTCCTGAATTAAAAGTATATAAACACGGCACTCTGTGAGGATATGAGTTTTGGTGCTTCCCCTCGGCGACCTAGCACGCCACCAGCGCTGCAGCTTCACCACGTGCTGACCTCCGGATCTCTGTAGCACTGCTGTGCACTACACACCCCAGATGTACACATTGCATTTAGATTGGTGATAGCCATTACATTGTCAGAGGGATCCCCCTACTGGCCATACACATCATCCTTCCATTCCAGATAAATTTAACTGTTCTGAAGAAGGTCCACCTGGGACCGAAAACGTTCAACAAACAAACTGGTTCTATGTCTGGATAATAATAAACTGTAATTGTTACTTTTTACAATTTTTGAGTGCCGGGTTATTCTTGAATATTTCTTCCTGAGTTAAAACATTAGTATTGTTGATTATGAACTTGTTTTCTTTGCATTATTTGAGGTCTGAAAGCACTGGGTTTTTAAAAAATTTTTGACCATTTCTCCTTTTCAGAAAAAAAAAAAAAAATGTATTGCTTGAAAATTCTGAGTCATATTGTCAGAAGTTTATAGACTAAAAGAACAATTTACATTTTGTGGCACCCCAGGAGTTTGGGTACCACACTGGTGCTGCCTTCTTCTCGGGGAGGGTAGTGCCATGCCTGGAGACAGGAGGAATTCCTTTGGCAGGTAACCTTACATGCAACACATTCTGACTCCAGGCCAGAAGGGGGAGCTCTAAACCCGGTTCAAGGGGAACTTCCCTATAAACATCCTGGTCTGGAGGAGGAGTCAGTTAATCTAGCGCAGACAAGTGGACAGTTGGTAGCAGACAGTGAAGGAGCACAGAAGGACTTAGGAGCTTAGGGCTGTGACTGGGCCTCTCTTGTCTGAGTGCAGAAACCGAGCACTGGGAGCCCTGGGGACACCACTTCACCTGTGGGAAGCGACACCATCGCCCCCAGAGGACCCCTTTAAGCAGCGTCAGTCACCTCTGACCAAGAACCACAGGTGGCGTCACAAACTTTCATTATTTCCACAACCCCTTTAAAGACCGTCCCTTTTACTTGGGCGCCAAGGGCCACGGACCAGGTCGCTGCCACCGTGACCACCCCTTTAATTGCAACCAAACTCGGTACCGAATACCCCCACTGCTCTGGCAGACGACTCAACTTTACTAAAAAATATACCTATAAAGAGAAAACTCAGACAAACTGACCAGAGGCAAAGTTCTAATCAGACCTCCCAGCGCCTGAACAATTGTGTAGTTGGTGGGACACCTAAAGCTGCACTCATGTGACCGAGGGTGGAGTGTCTATCACGCTCCCTGGCTCATGTGCAATCAATCTGAGGGATATGTCTGACCGATACGTTTGCGCACTCCACTTATCGACCTCTAGCATCTGGGACTTACAGACATGCGAGGTGCAGTAGTCGGGAACATGTATTCCCTATTGAGATTAGAACCCTAACCAGGAAGTGGACCCTCTATCACAGGTGTACGTTGAGTTATATATTCTGGTGGGAATCAGGGTGAAGGCTGCAGCCTCATCCTCAGGACATTGATCCTCTGCCCTGCGCCCACACCTTGGTATCTTCTGATGAATCCAGTCATGGGGAAACATGTCAAGATTGTACTTGGCATCATATTTTCTGAGATTGAATTTGGCATCATCACTTGTACCTGTAGCACCACATCTGAACAGATAAGCAATCAATTGTGACCTTGCATGTTTTGAAATAAGCCTTGTTCCTTAAGTTAGGCCAATTGATCTTTCTAGATGCTTCCTGTTGTGTACTGTGCTCAAACACTTAGGTCTATTAGCAGATTGCTCATCTATGTTTTCTGTCCTTTCTGTATAACACCAGGGGAAAACCCCATTGAGTATTCTGTGCATAACAGCTGCGGTGTAAACTATTTGCACCCACAGCCTATACGGTACGCATGAAAGTGTGTCTACACTTCTGCACTGTCACTCTGACATATATACCTTTATCATTTTTTTCTATTTATGAGATTTATCTCCCCACAACATCCAATACCCTTATCTGTGACTTAGAACATTGCCAGCAGCAATGCCAGGCAAAACTGGTCCTCTGTTTCTTACTATACGTCTGGTTAAGGGTTGATATAGGAGTTTAGGGGCACAATTTCTCACCATCTTAGGGTGCCAACCTCCGCAAATAGGTAGGTGTACACCAAGGGTGGCATGTAGGGTCATGGCAACCCTTTCTTCACATCGGCAGAGTATGTCTGGTTACTATTTTAAGCACAGTTATTGCAGACACTGAAATTTTATGACAAACTATCCATCCAGATAAGCAGCACCAAATTGCATTTTTTGGCACCTTGGGCAATCAGTTATACCGTTTCCATTGATGAGGCGTTTTGCTGTAGGGCTAATAGTTGTCTTCTGCTCTACGTCTGACTAAATATTTTTTGTACTAAATACAAAACACTAAAGAAAAACAAAAAACTAAGCTGGAGTATGACTTGAAAACATTCATGGTGCATGTTCACACTGGCCATAGAAACAAGCAAAACCAAAAGACAATGTGTGTATGTAGCCTAATGAAAATAAATAAGTAAAAAAACAAGTGCATTAAATAACATCGAGCATTTAGTAAACACTGTTTTTGATCAAAAAAATATTTTACGACAAGGTATACCCAATAATGGGACAGCTTTATACTTATTTTGATCAAAAACAGTGTTTACTAAATACCCTATGTTATTTAATGCACTTGTTTTTTACTTACCGTATATACTCGAGTATAAGCCGAGATTTTCAGCCCACTTTTTTGGGCTGAAAGTAACCCTCTCAGCTTATAGTCGAGTCATACCCAGGGGTCAGCAGGGGAGGGGGAGCGGAGCTGTGTAATAATACTCACCTGCTCCTGGCGCGGTCCCTGCACGTCCCTGGTTCCCTGGCAGCTTCTTCCTGTAGTGAGCGGTCACATGGTACAGCTGATTACAGTAATGAATATGGACTACACTCCCATAGTGGTTGAGCTGCATATTCATTACTGTAATGAGCGGTACCGTGTGACCGCTCACTACAGGAAGAAGCTGCTGGCGCCGGGGAACAGATATGCAGGGACCGTGCCAGGAGCAGGTGAGTATAACGCAGTGCACAATATTCACCTGCTCCCCGTTCCACCGTTGGCACCGCTGCATCTTCCGTGTCCTCTGCAGTGACGCTCAGGTCTGAGGGCATGATGACACGATTAGTGCGCGCTGCCCTCTGCCTGAACGTCAGTGCGGATGACGGGGAAGACACAGCGGTGGTCGGCGGTGGAACGGGGAGCAGGTGAATATAGCAAGTGCCGGGGGCCTGAGCGACGAGAGGTGAGTATGTAATTTATTTTTTTTTAATTGCAGCAACAGCATATGGGGCAAATATCTCTATGGAGCATCTTATGGGGCCATGTGCAGCGTTATATGGGGGCAAATATTTCTATGGGGCATCTTATGGGACCATGTGCAGCATTATATGGGGCAAATATCTGTATGGAGCCTCTTATGGGGCCATGTGCAGCATTATATGGGGCAATTATATGTATGGAGCATCTTATGGGGCCATGTGCAGCATTATATGGGACAAATATCTGCATGGGGCCATGTGCAGCATTATTTAGGGCAAATATCTGTATGGGGCCATGTGCAGCATTATATGGGGCAAATATCTGTATGGGGCCATGTGCAGCATTACATGGGGCAAATATCTGTATGGGGCCATGTGCAGCATTATATGGGGCAAATATCTGTATGGAGCATCTTATGGGGTCATAATCAACATTTGTGCAGCATTATATGGGGCATATTTTATTATGGAGCATCTTATGGAGTCCATCAAAAACTGTATGGAGCATTATATGGGGCGTATTTTGTATGGAGTATCTTATGGGGCCCATCATGAACTGTATGGAGCATTATATGGGGCTCCTAATTCAATATGGATATTCAAAAACACTTAAACTACTGATGTCTCAATTAATTTTACTTTTATTGGTATCTATTTTTATTTTTGAAATTTACCAGTAGCTGCTGCATTTTCCACCCTAGGCTTATACTCGAGTCATTAAGTTTTCCCAGTATTTTGTTGCAAAATTAGGGGGGTCGGCTTATACTCGAGTTGACTTATAGATATATACTTGAGTATATACGGTATTTATTTTCATTAGGCTACATGCACACATTGTCTTCTTTTGATTTGGCATAAATATTTTTTGGTCATATTCAGGCAACATTTGAATGCACATAGCAGTTGTAATCAACTATGCTATTGCATTAAACAAAAGTGTATAGGGATAGGTTTCTATACAGTATACCAGCCTACTTTCTGGTCTTGTTAGCCCTTTACAATTACTTGTATATATTTAACAAATACAGCTCTGGCAAAAATTAAGAGACCACTGCAAAATGTTCAGTTTGTCTGATTTTTCTCTTTATAGGTATATTTTTGAATAAAATGTAAATTGTTCTTTTAGTCTATAAACTTCTGACAACGTCTCCAAATTTCCAAGCAATAAATTTTGTAATATTTTTCTGAAAAAAAAAAATTCTCCGGCACCAGAGAAGCAGGGACATGCAGAGACAAGCCGGGAGCAGGTGACCCCCTGGGATAATGACTCGAGAATAAGCTGAGAGGGGCACTTTCAGCCTAAAAAATATGGGCTGAAAATCTCAGCTTATACTCGAGTATATACGGTAAATAAAAAGACTAAATTTGTATTTTTATGGAAATCACCTGGTGCTGTTTTTTTCTCTTTGCTTACTAACATAGACTTTCCAGTTACATATGCACAAGACTATTTACCGTATAAACTCGAGTATAAGCTGAGATTTTCAGCCCAAATTTTTGGGCTGAAAGTGCCCCTCTCGGCTTATACTCGAGTCACGGACGGCGGGTGAGGGGAAGCGAGCGTGTTGCATACTCACCTAGTCCTGGCGCTCCTGGCACTCCCCCTGCCTGTCCCACGGTCTTCGGTGCCGCAGCTCTTCCTCTGTTCAGCGGTCACATGGCGCCGCTCATCAAAGTTATGAATATGGACTCCACTTCCATAGGGGTGGAGCCGCATATTCACTTCTCTAATGAGCGGTAACGGTGACCGCTGACAGAGGAAGAGGCTGCGGCACCCGGAGACCAGCTGTCCGGGGGAAGGAGTCAGGGACGCCAGGAGCAGGTAAGTATGTCATATTTACCTGTCCGCGTTCCACCCGCGAGGTGCCGCTCCGTCTTCGCGTCCTCTTGCAGTGACTGTTCAGGTCAGAGGGCGCGATGACGTACTAGTGTGCGCGCCGCCCTCTGCCTGAACAGTCAGTGCGGAGAGACGCCGAGACGGGACGCTGAGGAGCTGCAATCAAGAGAGGTGAGTATGTCATTTTTTTTTTTTTTATTGCAGCAGCAGCAGCATTATATATTGCACAGATTTATGTGGAGCATCTATTGGGCAATAATCAACAGTGCAGAGCATTGTATATGGCACAACTTTCTATGGAGCATCTATGGGGCCATAATGAACGGTGCAGAGCATTATATATGGGGCAGTTTTATGTGGAGCGTCTATGGGGCCATACTGAACGGTGCAGAGCATTATATATGGCACAGCTTTATGTGGAGCATCTATGGGGCCATAATGAACGGTGCAGAGCATTCTATATGGCACAGCTTTATGTGGAGCATCTATGGGGCCATAATAAACGGTATTGAGCATCTATCTTTATTTTTGAAATTCACCGGTAGCTGCTGCATTTTCCACCCTAGGCTTATACTCGAGTCAATAAGTTTTCCCAGTTTTTTGTGGCAAAATTAGGGGGGTCGGCTTATACTCGGGTCGGCTTATACTCGCGTATATACGGTATTTATTTTTTAGATTTATTAGTTGCTTTCATTTTCTATAGCAATCATCACCATACAAAGCAATAAATACTTGGCACTCAGGAGATCTTTTTGCATGATCAGAAGTGAACAATACGTTTATTTAGTGCATCCAGCTCAAACATTAAACGTTTTCGGTCTAATCAAAAGACCTTCATCAGAAACAGTTATTGGATTGCTGAAATACATATGTAAAAATACAGAGACATATTGTTAACCCCTTTACCCCCAAGGGTGGTTTGCACGTTAATGACCGGGCCAATTTTTACAATTCTGACCACTGTCCCTTTATGAGGTTATAACTCTGGAACGCTTCAACGGATCCCAGTGAATCTGACATTGTTTTCTCGTGACATATTGTACTTCATGACAATGGTAAAAATTCTTTGATAGTACCTGCGTTTATTTGTGAAAAAAACGGAAATTTGGCAAAAATTATGAAAATTTCGCAATTTTCCAACTTTGAATTTTTATGCAATTAAATCACAGATATATGTCACACAAAATACTTAATAAGTAACATTTCCCACATGTCTACTTTACATCAGCACAATTTTGGAACCAAAATTTTTTTTTCTTAGGGAGTTATAAGGGTGAAAATTTGACCAGCAATTTCTCATTTCTACAACACCATTTTTTTTTTTAGGGACCACATCTCATTTGAAGTCATTTTGAGGGGTCTATATGATAGAAAATACCCAAGTGTGACACCATTCTAAAAACTACACCCCTCAAGGTGCTTAAAACCACATTCAAGAAGTTTATTAACCCTTCTGGTGCTTCACAGGAATTTTTTGAATGTTTAAATAAAAATGAACATTTAACTTTTTTTCACAAAAAATTTAATTCAGCTCCAATTTGTTTTATTTTACCAAGGGTAACAGGAGAAAATGGACTGCAATCATTGTTGTACAATTTGTCCTGAGTACGCCAATACCCCACATGTGGGGGTAAACCACTGTTTGGGCGCATGGCACAGCTCGGAAGCGAAGGAGCGCCATTTGACTTTTCAATGCAAAATTGACAGGAATTGAGATGGGACACCATGTTTCGTTTGGAGAGCCCCTGATGTGCCTAAACATTGAAACCCCCCACAAGTGACACCATTTTGGAAAGTAGACCCCCTAAGGAACTTATATAGAGGTGTGGTGAGCTCTTTCACCCACCAAGTGCTTCACAGAAGTTTATAATGTAGAACCGTAAAAATAAAAAATCATATTTTTTCACACAAATTATCTTTTCGCCCCCAATTTTTTATTTTTCCAAGGGTAAGAGAAGAAATTGGACCCCAATAGTTGTTGTACAATTTGTCCTGAGTAAGCTGATATCCCATATGTGGGGGTAAACCACTGTTTGGGCGGATGGGAGAGCTCGGAAGGGAAGGAGCGCCGTTTGACTTTTCAATGCAAAATTGACAGGAATTGAGATGGGATGCCATGTTGCGTTTGGAAAGCCACTGATGTGCCTAAACATTGAAACCCCCCACAAGTGACACCATTTTGGAAAGTAGACCCCCTAAGGAACTTATCTAGAGGTGTGGTGAGCACTTTGACCCACCCAGTGCTTCACAGAAGTTTATAATGCAGAACCGTAAAAATAAAAAAATCATATTTTTTCACAAAAATTATCTTTTCGCCCCCAATTTTTTATTTTTCCAAGGGTAAGAGAAGAAATTGGACCCCAATAGTTGTTGTACAATTTGTCCTGAGTGCGCTGATACCCCATATGTGGGGGTAAACCACTGTTTGGGCGGATGGGAGAGCTCGGAAAGGAAGGAGCGCCGTTTGACTTTTCAATGCAAAATTAACAGGAATTGAGATGAGACGCCATGTTGCGTTTGCAGAGCCCCTAATGTACCTAAATAGTAGAAACCACTCACAAGTGACACCATTTTGGAAAGTAGACCCCCTAAGGAACTTATCTAGATGTGTGGTGAGCGCTTTGACCCACCAAGGGCTTCACAGAGGTTTATAATGGAGAGCCGTAAAAATAAAACAAAAATTTTTTCCCACAAAAATTATTTTTTAGCCCCCAGTTTTGTATTTTCCCGAGGGTAACAGGAGAAATTGGACCCAAAAATGTGTTGTCCAATTTGTCCTGAGTGCGCTGATACCCCATATGTGGGGGGAAACCACTGTTTGGGCGCATGGGAGGGCTCGGAAGGGAAGGAGTGCCATTTGAATGCAGACTTAGATGGAATGGTCTGCAGGCGTCACATTGCGTTTGCAGAGCCCCTAATGTACCTAAACAGTAGAAACCCCCCACAAGTGATACCATTTTGGAAAGTAGACCCCCTAAGGAACTTATCTAGATGTGTGGTGAGCGCTTTGACCCACCAAGGGCTTCACAGAGGTTTATAATGGAGAGCCGTAAAAATAAAACAAAATTTTTTTCCCACAAAAATTATTTTTTAGCCCCCAGTTTTGTATTTTCCCGAGGGTAACAGGAGAAATTGGACCCAAAAATGTGTTGTCCAATTTGTCCTGAGTGCGCTGATACCCCATATGTGGGGGGAAACCACTGTTTGGGCGCATGGGAGGGCTCGGAAGGGAAGGAGTGCCATTTGAATGCAGACTTAGATGGAATGGTCTGCAGGCGTCACATTGCGTTTGCAGAGCCCCTAATGTACCTAAACAGTAGAAACCCCCCACAAGTGACCCCATATTGGAAACTAGACCCCCCCGGGAACTTATCTAGATGTGTTGTGAGAACTTTGAACCCCAAGTGTTTCACTACAGTTTATAACGCAGAGCCGTAAAAATAAAAAATCTTTTTTTTCCCACAAAAATTATTTTTTAGCCCCCAGTTTTGTATTTTCCCAAGGGTAACAGGAGAAATTGGACCCCAACAGTTGTTGTCCTATTTGTCCTGAGTACGCTGATACCCCATATGTTGGGGTAAACCCCTGTTTGGGCACACGGGTGAGCTCGGAAGGAAAGAAGCACTGTTTTACTTTTTCAACGCAGAATTGGCTGGAATTGAGATCGGACGCCATGTCGCTTTTGGAGAGCCCCTGATGTGCCTAAACAGTGGAAACCCCCCAATTATAACTGAAACCCTAATCCAAACACTCCCCTAACCCTAATTCCAACGGTAACCCTAACCACACCTCTAACCCTGACACACCCCTAACCCTAATCCCAACCCTATTCCCAACTGTAAATGTAATCTAAACCCTAACTGTAACTTTAGCCCCAACCCTAACTGTAGCCCTAACCCTAGCCCTAACCCTAGCCCTAACCCTAGCCCCAACCCTAACCCTAGCCCTAGCCCTAACCCTAGCCCTAACCCTAGCCCTAACCCTAGCCCTAACCCTAGCCCTAACCCTAACCCTAGCCCTAACCCTAGCCCTAACCCTAACCCTAGCCCTAACCCTAACCCTAACCCTAGCCCTAGCCCTAGCCCTAACCCTAGCCCTAACCCTAACACTAGCCCTAACCCTAGCCCTAACCCTAGCCCTAACCCTAGCCCTAATGGGAAAATGGAAATAAATACATTTTTTTATTTTTCCCTAACTAAGGGGGTGATGAAGGGGGGTTTGATTTACTTTTATAGCGGGTTTTTTAGCGGATTTTTATGATTGGCAGCCGTCACACACTGAAAGACGCTTTTTATTGCAAAAAATATTTTTTGCGTTACCACATTTTGAGAGCTATAATTTTTCCATATTTTGGTCCACACAGTCATGTGAGGTCTTGTTTTTTACGCGACGAGTTGACGTTTTTATTGGTAACATTTTCG
This sequence comes from Ranitomeya imitator, assembly GCF_032444005.1. Taxonomy (NCBI): domain Eukaryota; kingdom Metazoa; phylum Chordata; class Amphibia; order Anura; family Dendrobatidae; genus Ranitomeya; species Ranitomeya imitator. The sequence goes on along the minus strand of NC_091282.1, from coordinate 882,328,597 downwards.
GGCACGTGACATTTTTTGATCGCTTTTTATTCCAATTTTTGTGAGACAGAATGACCAAAAACCAGCTATTCATGAATTTCTTTTGGGGGAGGCGTTTATACCGTTCCGCGTTTGGTAAAATTGATAAAGCAGTTTTATTCTTCGGGTCAGTATGATTACAGCGACATCTCATTTATATCATTTTTTTATGTTTTGGCGCTTTTATACGATAAAAACTATTTTATAGAAAAAATAATTATTTTGGCATCGCTTTATTCTCAGGACTATAACTTTTTCATTTTTTTGCTGATGATGCTGTATGGTGGCTCGTTTTTTGCGGGACAAGATGACGCTTTCAGCGGTACCATGGTTGTTTATATCTGTCTTTTTGATCACGTGTTATTCCACTTTTTGTTCGGCGGTATGATAATAAAGCGTCGTTTTTTGCCTCGTTTTTTTTTTTTTTTTTCTTACGGTGTTTACTGAAGGGGTTAACTAGTGTGCCAGTTTTATAGGGCGAGTCGATACGGACGCGGCGATACTAAATATGTGTACTTTTATTGTTTTTTTTTTTTTTTATTTAGATGAAGAAATGTATTTATGGGAATATTTTTTTTTTTTTTTCATTATTTAGGAATATTTTTTTTTAATTTTTTTTACACATTTGGAAAATTTTTTTTTTACTTTTTTACTTTGTCCCAGGGGGGGACATCACAGATCAGTGATCTGACAGTTTGCACAGCACTCTGTCAGATCACTGATCTGACATGCAGCAGTGCAGGCTTCACAGTGCCTGCTCTGAGCAGGCTCTGTGAAGCCACCTCCCTCCCTGCAGGACCCGGATCCGCGGCCATCTTGGATCCGGGACCTGGAGCAGGGAGGGAGGGCGGCAAGACCCTCGCAGCAACGCGATTACATCGCGTTGCTGCGGGGGTCTCAGGGAAGCCCGCAGGGAGCCCCCCTCCCTGCGCGGTGCTTCCCTGCACCGCCGGCACATCGCGATCATCTTTGATCGCGGTGTGCCGGGGGTTAATGTGCCGGGGGCGGTCCGTGACCGCTCCTGGCACATAGTGCCGGATGTCAGCTGCGATAGGCAGCTGACACCCGGCCGCGATCGGCGCCGCTCCCCCCGTGAGCGCTGCCGATCGCATATGACGTACTATTGCGTCCTTGGGAAGTAGGGCCCACCCCCCATGGACGCAATAGTACGTCTGATGGCAGAAAGGGGTTAAGATAGGTAACATGATGCACAGTCTCAATACAGGCATATTATAATATACTTGAGAAAATCAAATACATCATTAGAGAAGTGACAAACAACGACTGTGGCGGACTAGGTGGATCCGGTCTGGTGTTCCGTGAGTCGTGAGCCTCTTTCAGGTGATGCTACGGACTGTGAACGTGTATAGGAGAGGAATAAAATCAGGTGATGACCTCAAGTTCCAGCTAAAGGACTAACAAAGTGGGCTAAGAAATGACCACCCTCACTTAAAACTGAAGGATACTGCGAATGAGATGACCTCCCAATATGCGGGGTCAGAGGGCTAGGGTGCGAGATGAAGTGCCTATAACACAGAAACAAAAAACATGAACAGATAACAAGACCATAAAACCACATCAAAAATGCCATATAACAGGTATCGTGTAGGGCGACTAGGCGTGAAGCCCGGATGGGCGTGCTATATGATAAGACTAGTCCAGGTATGTGACCACCAGGAGCCTGTATGAAAGGCAACTAGATCTACGGATGCAGTGGCACAGTGTAGTACAAACCAGAGATAATGGCCAGAATAAGCTAGAAATAAACTGAGCTGAAGAAAACCAAAACTAGAAGTAAGGAGCCCCCCGGGGGGATCCCCGACGGAATACCTGGAAGCCACGAAGAGTGAATGTGGGCCCACAGGGGTGCCAACAATAGGCAAGGTCCGGGAGGGCGCCTAAGTAAAATAAGGTACAAGGTATAATAAAAAGTAAGCCACAGGATGAGTGGCCTAGGGCAGGAGGGTACCATGTAGAGCTGCAGCGGTTACCTTAAAGAGTCTGGAAATGCGGGAGCAGGGCGCTGTAGAAAGGCGAGAAGCTCGCAATGGCAAAAGCGCTGAGGACAAAGAAAGCAGTGAATAGGTAACTAGGCAGCAGAGAGTGTCAGGAGGCAAAGAGATAAAGGAGAGGGAGGGGAGGAGAGGGCAGAGAGATAGGGAAAGCTGTTATGTTTGCTAATGACAGGTGTTATGAAGGCAATCCAGAAACACAGTGTGCTTAGCGATCAGAGCGCACACAGTGATCTGACAAATACCCAAAAATACAAGAACGAGCTCTGAGACGTGGAAACTCTGTAGACTGCACACCTGATCCTATCCTAAACACAACTAAAAGCGGCTGTGGATTGCGCCTAACAACTACCTAGGCAACTCGGCACAGCCTAAGAAACTAGCTAGCCTGAAGATAGAAAAATAGGCCTGACTTGCCCCAGAGAAATTCCCCAAAGGAAAAGGCAGCCCCCCACATATAATGACTGTGAGTAAGATGAAAAGACAAAACGTAGGGATGAAATAGATTCAGCAAAGTGGGGCCCGATATTCTAGGACAGAGCGAGGACAGTAAAGCGAACTTTGCAGTCTACAAAAAACCCTAAAGCAAAACCACGCAAAGGGGGCAAAAAAAAACCACCGTGCCGAACTAACGGCCCGGCGGTACACCCTTTGCGTCTCAGAGCTTCCAGCAAAACAAAAGACAAGCTGGACAGAAAAAAAGCAACAAAAAAGCAGAAAGCACTTAGCTATACAGAGCAGCAGGTCACAGGAACAATCAGGAGAAGCTCAGATCCAACACTGAAACATTGACAAGGAGCAAGGATAGCAGCATCAGGCGGAGTTAAGTAATGAAGCAGTTAACGAGCTCACCAGAACACCTGAGGGAGGAAGCTCAGAAGCTGCAGTACCACTTGTGACCACAGGAGTGAATTCAGCCACAGAATTCACAACAGTACCCCCCCTTGAGGAGGGGTCACCGAACCCTCACCAGAGTCCCCAGGCCGACCAGGATGAGCCGCATGAAAGGCACGAACAAGATCGGAAGCATGAACATCAGAGGCAAAAACCCAGGAATTATCTTCCTGAGCATAACCCTTCCATTTAACCAGATACTGGAGTTTCCGTCTAGAAACACGAGAATCCAAAATCTTCTCCACAATATACTCCAATTCCCCCTCCACCAAAACCGGGGCAGGAGGCTCAACAGATGGAACCATAGGTGCCACGTATCTCTGCAACAACGACCTATGGAATACATTATGTATGGAAAAGGAGTCTGGGAGGGTCAAACGAAAAGACACAGGATTGAGAACCTCAGAAATCCTATACGGACCAATAAAACGAGGTTTAAATTTAGGAGAGGAAACCTTCATAGGAATATGACGAGAAGATAACCAAACCAGATCCCCAACACGAAGTCGGGGACCCACACGGCGTCTGCGATTAGCGAAAAGTTGAGCTTTCTCCTGGGACAAGATCAAATTGTCCACTACCTGAGTCCAGATCTGCTGCAACCTATCCACCACAGAATCCACACCAGGACAGTCCAAAGACTCAACCTGTCCTGAAGAGAAACGAGGATGGAACCCAGAATTGCAAAAAAATGGAGAAACCAAGGTAGCCGAGCTGGCCCGATTATTAAGGGCGAACTCAGCCAACGGCAAAAAGGACATCCAATCATCCTGGTCTGCAGAAACAAAACATCTCAGATATGTTTCCAAGGTCTGATTGGTTCGTTCGGTCTGGCCATTAGTCTGAGGATGGAAAGCCGAGGAAAAGGATAGGTCAATGCCCATCCTACCACAAAAGGCTCGCCAAAACCTTGAAACAAACTGGGAACCTCTGTCAGAAACAATATTCTCAGGAATGCCATGCAACCGAACCACATGCTGAAAGAACAAAGGTACCAAATCAGAGGAGGAAGGCAATTTAGCCAAGGGCACCAGATGGACCATTTTAGAAAAGCGATCACAGACCACCCAAATGACTGACATCTTTTGAGAAACGGGAAGGTCAGAAATGAAATCCATCGAAATATGTGTCCAAGGCCTCTTTGGGACCGGCAAGGGTAAAAGCAACCCACTGGCACAAGAACAGCAGGGCTTAGCCCTAGCACAAATCCCACAGGACTGCACAAAAGTACGTACATCCCGTGACAGAGATGGCCACCAGAAGGATCTAGCCACTAACTCTCTGGTACCAAAGATTCCAGGATGACCAGCCAACACCGAACAATGAAGTTCAGAGATAAGTTTATTAGTCCACCTATCAGGGACGAACAGTTTCTCTGCTGGACAACGATCAGGTTTATTCGCCTGAAATTTTTGCAGCACCCGCCGCAAATCAGGGGAGATGGCAGACACAATGACTCCTTCCTTGAGGATACCCGCTGGCTCAGATAAACCCGGAGAGTCGGGCACAAAACTCCTAGACAGAGCATCCGCCTTCACATTTTTAGAGCCCGGAAGGTACGAAATCACAAAGTCGAAGCGGGCAAAAAATAACGACCAACGGGCCTGTCTAGGATTCAAGCGCTTGGCAGACTCGAGATAAGTCAAGTTCTTATGATCAGTCAATACCACCACGCGATGCTTAGCTCCTTCAAGCCAATGACGCCACTCCTCGAATGCCCACTTCATGGCCAGCAACTCTCGATTGCCCACATCATAATTACGCTCAGCGGGCGAAAACTTCCTGGAAAAGAAAGCACATGGTTTCATCACTGAGCAATCAGAACCTCTCTGTGACAAAACCGCCCCTGCTCCAATCTCAGAAGCATCAACCTCGACCTGGAACGGAAGAGAAACATCTGGCTGACACAACACAGGGGCAGAACAAAAACGACGCTTCAACTCCTGAAAAGCTTCCACAGCAGCAGAAGACCAATTAACCAAATCAGCACCCTTCTTGGTCAAATCGGTCAATGGTTTGGCAATGCTAGAAAAATTACAGATGAAGCGACGATAAAAATTAGCAAAGCCCAGGAACTTTTGCAGACTTTTCAGAGATGTCGGCTGAATCCAATCCTGGATGGCTTGGACCTTAACTGGATCCATCTCGATAGTAGAAGGGGTAAATATGAACCCCAAAAATGAAACTTTCTGCACACCGAAGAGACACTTTGATCCCTTCACAAACAAAGAGTTAGCACGCAGGACCTGAAAAACCATTCTGACCTGCTTCACATGAGACTCCCAATCATCTGAGAAGATCAAAATGTCATCCAAGTAAACAATCAGGAATTTATCCAGATATTCACAGAAGATGTCATGCATAAAAGACTGAAACACAGATGGAGCATTGGCAAGTCTGAACGGCATCACTAGATACTCAAAATGACCCTCGGGCGTATTGAATGCAGTTTTCCATTCATCTCCTTGCCTGATTCTCACCAGATTATACGCACCACGAAGATCTATCTTAGTGAACCAACTAGCCCCCTTAATCCGAGCAAACAAGTCAGATAACAATGGCAAGGGATACTGAAATTTAACAGTGATCTTATTAAGAAGGCAGTAATCAATACACGGTCTCAGTGAACCATCCTTCTTGGCTACAAAGAAGAACCCTGCTCCCAGTGGTGATGACGATGGGCGAATATGTCCCTTCTCCAGGGATTCCTTCACATAACTGCGCATAGCGGCGTGTTCGGGCACGGATAAATTAAATAATCGACCTTTAGGGAATTTACTACCAGGAATCAAATTGATAGCACAATCACAATCCCTATGCGGAGGTAGAGCATCGGACTTGGGCTCTTCAAATACATCCTGATAATCAGACAAGAACTCTGGGACCTCAGAAGGGGTGGATGACGAAATCGACAAAAATGGAACATCACCATGTACCCCCTGACAACCCCAGCTGGATACCGACATGGAATTCCAATCCAATACTGGATTATGGGTTTGTAGCCATGGCAACCCCAACACGACCACATCATGCAGATTATGCAACACCAGAAAGCGAATAACTTCCTGATGTGCAGGAGCCATGCACATGGTCAGCTGGGCCCAGTATTGAGGTTTATTCTTGGCCAAAGGTGTAGCATCAATTCCTCTCAATGGAATAGGATACCGCAAAGGCTCCAAGAAAAACCCACAACGTTTAGCATAATCCAAATCCATCAGATTCAGGGCAGCGCCCGAATCCACAAACGCCATGACAGAAAATGACGACAAAGAGCATATCAAGGTAATGGACAGAAGGAATTTGGACTGTACAGTACCAATGACGGCAGACCTAGCGGACCGCTTAGTTTGCTTAGGACAATCAGAAATAGCATGAGTGGAATCACCACAGTAGAAACACAGACCATTCAGACGTCTGTATTCCTGCCGTTCAACTCTAGTCATAGTCCTATCGCACTGCATAGGCTCAGGTTTAACCTCAGGCAGTACTGCCAAATGGTGCACAGATTTACGCTCGCGCAAGCGTCGACCGATCTGAATGGCCAAAGACAAAGACTCATTCAAACCAGCAGGCATAGGAAATCCCACCATGACATCCTTAAGAGCCTCAGAGAGACCCTTTCTGAACAAAGCTGCCAGCGCAGATTCATTCCACTGAGTGAGTACTGACCATTTCCTAAATTTCTGACAATATACTTCTATATCATCCTGACCCTGGCACAAAGCCAGCAAATTTTTCTCAGCCTGATCCACTGAATTAGGCTCATCGTACAGCAATCCGAGCGCCAGGAAAAACGCATCGACACTACTCAATGCAGGGTCTCCTGGCGCAAGAGAAAATGCCCAGTCTTGAGGGTCGCCGCGCAAAAAAGAAATAATAATCAAAACCTGTTGAATAGGATTACCAGAAGAATGAGGTTTCAAGGCCAGAAATAGCTTACAATTATTTTTGAAACTTAGAAACTTAGTTCTATCTCCAAAAAACAAATCAGGAATAGGAATTCTTGGTTCTAACATAGATTTCTGATCAATAGTATCTTGAATTTTTTGTACATTTATAACGAGATTATCCATTGAAGAGCACAGACCCTGAATATCCATGTCCACACCTGTGTCCAGAATACCCAAATGTCTAGGGGGAAAAAAAAAAAAAAAGTGAACACAGAGCAGAAAAAAAAAAAAAAAAAAAAATGATGTCAGAACTTTTTCTTTCCCTCTATTGAGAATCATTAGTTAGGCTCCTTGTACTGTTATGTTTGCTAATGACAGGTGTTATGAAGGCAATCCAGAAACACAGTGTGCTTAGCGATCAGAGCGCACACAGTGATCTGACAAATACCCAAAAATACAAGAACGAGCTCTGAGACGTGGAAACTCTGTAGACTGCACACCTGATCCTATCCTAAACACAACTAAAAGCGGCTGTGGATTGCGCCTAACAACTACCTAGGCAACTCGGCACAGCCTAAGAAACTAGCTAGCCTGAAGATAGAAAAATAGGCCTGACTTGCCCCAGAGAAATTCCCCAAAGGAAAAGGCAGCCCCCCACATATAATGACTGTGAGTAAGATGAAAAGACAAAACGTAGGGATGAAATAGATTCAGCAAAGTGGGGCCCGATATTCTAGGACAGAGCGAGGACAGTAAAGCGAACTTTGCAGTCTACAAAAAACCCTAAAGCAAAACCACGCAAAGGGGGCAAAAAAAACCCACCGTGCCGAACTAACGGCCCGGCGGTACACCCTTTGCGTCTCAGAGCTTCCAGCAAAACAAAAGACAAGCTGGACAGAAAAAAAGCAACAAAAAAGCAAAAAGCACTTAGCTATACAGAGCAGCAGGTCACAGGAACAATCAGGAGAAGCTCAGATCCAACACTGAAACATTGACAAGGAGCAAGGATAGCAGCATCAGGCGGAGTTAAGTAATGAAGCAGTTAACGAGCTCACCAGAACACCTGAGGGAGGAAGCTCAGAAGCTGCAGTACCACTTGTGACCACAGGAGTGAATTCAGCCACAGAATTCACAACAGAAAGCGTCGCAAAGAAAGGGCGCTGCTATACCTGAGTCCTCCAATGGCACCGGCGCCTTGTAGCTAGAGTCGCGTACTCCCGGGACTGCTGACTGGCCGCGGCACTTCCGGGTTTAAGTGCCCGCCGCCTGGAGGTCAGCTGGTGCGCCGCGTCACCAGGTCACATGACCGGAGGGACCGCGCATGCGTGGAGCAGGGGGAAACACCGGGGAGGGGAGCCAGGGCGGCGCCTGCGCAGAGGAATAGAGTACCAAAACATGGAGACTCGAAGATAAGAGGCCGTGTAATGCCAGGGTCGCAGCGCAGGGGATAACAGGCTAGGCGCCGAATAGAAGCCAAGTGCTGGGGTAGGAACTACTGGCAAACTGCGTGGTGGTACAAAAGATCAAGGAGAGAAACAGGTCCATAAGATGGTGGTCACATCAGAACGCTATATAGAGATAAGAATAACACTCTACATAGAGATGGCATTGTGAGGGAATACTATACCATGTGAGGGAAGGCCAGTGCTCAGTGCGTGGAGTGCAATTAACGGTTCTGAAAAGGAAGAAACATGAAACAGTTAAAAACAAGACAAACACAGGTCAATATACAATGTAAATACAATAAAAACGTACACAGTATTTTACAAGAAAGCTGATACATCATAGTCCCTATTCAATCCCTTTGGTTCTAGGGTTTGTAAGGTATAGATCCAATATGCTTCCCTTTTCTGGAGCATTTTGGTGCGGTTTTGGCCCCTTCTAGGGATGTCTACCTGTTCAAGGACCTGGAACCGGAGTTGAGCGATATTATGATTTTTCGCAGAAAAATGGAATGGAAGGGGGAGGTGCGTCTTATTACATCGGATCGTCGACTTATGTTGGGCCACCCTATCCCTCACCGTTTGTGTGGTCTCCCCCACATAGGCCAAGCCGCAAGGGCATTTGATAAGATAGACCACAAATGTCGACTCTCAGGTATAGAAGCCCTTAATGGGAATAGCCTTCCCCGTCTGTGGGTGAAAAACAGAGGGACCCTTTTGTACATTACTGCACTGTAGACAATTCAGGCAGGGGAATGTGCCTCGTCTCTGAGTTTGACGAAAAACCTGCTTGGGAACCAAGGTACCTGGGCCAACATCAGCCTTTACTAACCTATCCTTGAGGTTTCTAGCTCGCTTGAAACATGACAGGAATGGCAATTTGAATTCTGCAATGTTAGGGTAGCTTTTAGTTAGGATATTCCAGTGCCTCCGAATGGTCGACTGTACTAGGCCAGAAAAGGGGTGAAAAGTAGAAACAAATGGGATTCTTTTGGGATTGTCCTTGGGTTTACTAATTGACATGTTGCGTTTAGCCTCCGTCAGTATCCCCTGAGGGTACCCCCTGTCAGCAAATTTGTGTTCCATCTCAATGAGTCTGTTTTTTTAAAATTTTTCATCGGAGACTATCCTGTCGACCCTATGGAACTGCGATTTAGGAATAGAGTTCTTAATGGAGGGTGGGTGGCAACTGGTGAAGAATAGGAGGCCATTGCGATCTGTAGGTTTGGTGTATAAATCGATCGCCAAGTGACCCCCCTCTCTTTATAAATCAAAGTATCCAAAAAGCTAATCCTGTGTGTGTCATGTTGTATGGAGAATTTTAATTCAGGCCAGATACCATTGATATGTTGGTCAAAAGGCAGGAGTGATTCAATTGGACAGTCCCAGATGCAGAATATATCATCGATATATCTCCGCCAAACTTTGCAGTGACTCATAAAGAGAGGATGATTATACACAAAATCTTGTTCGAAAATCGCCATGTACGCTATGGCTATGGCGTAAGGGGGCGCTACGTTCGCGCCCATCGCGGTGCCTTGTTGTTGGGCATAGAAGGTGTCCTGGAACAAGAAATAATTTTCTTTGAGTACCAGGCCTAAAAGGTCGGCACAGAGATGACGGATTTTAATGTCTACTTTGTTGTCATGTAAGAGTCTATCGGTAGCTGCTAAGCCTTTCTCGTGGACTATCGATGTATAAAGGCTGTTAACATCCCAGGTAATCAAGAGGGAAGAAGGGGATATGGGGCCCAAAGACTTAATGACCTGAATGAAATCATTAGTATCCAATAAGAAAGAGCAGGTAGTTTTAACTAGCGGCGTGAGAATTTTTTCCAATACCATTGATAAAGGTGACAAGACTGAATCGGTCAGGGACACAATCGGCCGGCCAGGTGGTTTGACTAGTCTTTTGTGTATTTTAGGCAGGACATAAAATATAGGGGTAATAGGATCCCTTTTAATGAGAAAATCTCTCATTTTACTATCAATGGTGCCTGCTTGGAAGTGGAAGTCTACGACGGGTGCGATTTTTTTGACCAATAAGTTCAGAGGGTTATGTGGTATTATTTTATACACTGTGGAGTCCCCCAGTTGTCTAAACACCTCCTCAAGATAGTCAGACCTATCCATAACCACCGTCGCCCCGCCCTTGTCTGCTGGTTTGATAATTAAGGATTTATCCGATGAAAGTTGCTCCAATGAAAGTCTCTCTGAGTGTGTCGACATTTGTGGTCTATCTTATCAAATGCCCTTGCTGCTTGGCCTATGTGGGGGAGACCACACAAACGGTGAGGGATAGGGTGGCCCAACATAAGTCGACGATCCGATGTAATAAGACGCACCTCCCCCTTCCATTCCATTTTTCTGCGAAAAATCATAATATCGCTCAACTTCGGTTCCAGGTCCTTGAACAGGTAGACATCCCTAGAAGGGGCCAAAACCGCACCAAAATGCTCCAGAAAAGGGAAGCATATTGGATCTATACCTTACAAACCCTAGAACCAAAGGGATTGAATAGGGACTATGATGTATCAGCTTTCTTGTAAAATACTGTGTACATTTTTATTGTATTTACATTGTATATTGACCTGTGTTTGTCTTGTTTTTAACTGTTTCATGTTTCTTCCTTTTCAGAACCGTTAATTGCACTCCATGCACTGAGCACTGGCCTTCCCTCACATGGTATAGTATTCCATCACAATGCCATCTCCATGTAGAGTGTTATTCTTATCTCTATATAGTGTTCTGATGTGGCCACCGTCTTATGGACCTGTTTCTCTCCTTGATCTTTTGTACCACCACGCAGTTTGCCAGTAGTTCCTACCCCAGCACTTGGCTTCTATTCGGCGCCTAGCCTGTTATCCCCTGCGCTGCGACCCTGGCATTACACGGCCTCTTATCTTCGAGTCTCCATGTTTTGGTACTCTATTCCTCTGCGCAGGCGCCGCCCTGGCTCCCCTCCCCGGTCTTTCCCCCTGCTCCACGCATGCGCGGTCCCTCCGGTCATGTGACCTGGTGACGCGGCGCACCAGCTGACCTCCAGGCGGCGGGCACTTAAACCCAGAAGTGCCGCGGCCAGTCAGCAGTCCCGGGAGTACGCGACTCTAGCTACACGGCGCCGGTGCCATTGGAGGACTCAGGTATAGCAGCGCCCTTTCTTTGCGACGCTTTCCCTATCTTTCTGCCCTCTCCTCCCCTCCCTCTCCTTTATCCCTTTGCCTCCTGACTAGTGTTGAGCATTCCGATACCGCAAGTATCGGGTATCGGCCGATACTTGCGGTATCGGAATTCCGATACCGAGATCCGATATTTTTGTGATATCGGGTATCGGTATCGGAAGTGTAAAATAAAGAATTAAAATAAAAATTATTGTTATATTCACCTCTCCGGCGGCCCCTGGACATCAGCGGGAGGATCCGGCGTCCGGCACGGCTTCTTTCTTCAAAATGCGCGCCTTCAGGACCTGTGGAATGACGTCCCGGCTTCTGATTGGTCGCGTGCCGCCCATGTGACCGCCACGCGACCAATCAGAAGCCGCGACGTCATTCCTCAGCTAAAGTCCTAGAATGAGCGCCTTCTAGGACCTGAGGAATGACGTCGCGGCTTCTGATTGGTCGCGTGGCGGTCACATGGGCGGCACGCGACCAATCAGAAGCCGGGACGTCATTCCACAGGTCCTGAAGGCGCGCATTTTGAAGAAAGAAGCCGTGCCGGACGCCGGATCCTCCCGCTGATGTCCAGGGGCCGCCGGAGAGGTGAATATAACAATATTTTTTATTTTAATTCTTTATTTTACACTTTAATATGGATCCCAGGGCCTGAAGGAGAGTTTCCTCTCCTTCAGACCCTGGGATCCATGAGGATACATTCCGATACTTGATGTCCCATTGACTTGTATTGGTATCGGATATCGGTATCGGCGATATCCGATATTTTTCGGGTATCGGCCGATACTATCCGATACCGATACTTTCAAGTATCGGACGGTATCGCTCAACACTACTCCTGACACTCTCTGCTGCCTAGTTACCTATTCACTGCTTTCTTTGTCCTCAGCGCTTTTGCCATTGCGAACTTCTCGCCTTTCTACAGCGCCCTGCTCCCGCATTTCCAGACTCTTTAAGGTAACCGCTGCAGCTCTACATGGTACCCTCCTGCCCTAGGCCACTCATCCTGTGGCTTACTTTTTATTATACCTTGTACCTTATTTTACTTAGGCGCCCTCCCGGACCTTGCCTATTGTTGGCACCCCTGTGGGCCCACATTCACTCTTCGTGGCTTCCAGGTATTCCGTTGGGGATCCCCCCGGGGGGCTCCTTACTTCTAGTTTTGGTTTTCTTCAGCTCAGTTTATTTCTAGCTTATTCTGGCCATTATCTCTGGTTTGTACTACACTGTGCTACTGCATCCGTAGATCTAGTTGCCTTTCATACAGGCTCCTGGTGGTCACATACCTGGACTAGTCTTATCATATAGCACGCCCATCCGGGCTTCACGCCTAGTCGCCCTACACGATACCTGTTATATGGCATTTTTGATGTGGTTTTATGGTCTTGTTATCTGCTCATGTTTTTTGTTTCTGTGTTATAGGCACTTCATCTCGCACCCTAGCCCTCTGAGCCCGCATATTGGGAGGTCATCTCATTCGCAGTATCCTTCAGTTTTAAGTGGGGGTGGTCATTTCTTAGCCCACTTTGTTAGTCCTTTAGCTGGGACTTGAGGTCATCACCTGATTTTATTCCTCTCCTATACACGTTCACAGTCCGTAGCATCACCTGAAAGAGGCTCACGACTCACGGAACACCAGGCCGGATCCACCCAGTCCGCCACAGTCATTGTTTGTCACTTCTCTAATGATGTATTTGATTTTCTCAAGTATATTATAATATGCCTGTATTGAGACTGTGCATCATGTTACCTATCTTAACAATATGTCTCTGTATTTTTACATATGTATTTCAGCAATCCAATAACTGTTTCTGATGGTCTTTTGATTAGACCGAAAACGTTTAATGTTTGAGCTGGATGCACTAAATAAACGTATTGTTCACTTCTGATCATGCAAAAAGATCTCCTGAGTGCCAAGTATTTATTGCTTTGATTTGACGGGTTGGAAACCTAACTTGCGCACCTCCAAGAAGCCAAGAGTGCCGTGCTTAATATTGCTAAATCATCACCATACAGTCATGGCCAAAAGTATTGACACCCCTGCAATTCTGTCAGATAATACTCATTTTCTTCCTGAAAATGAATGCAAACAAAAAATAATTGGGAATTATTATCTTCATTTAATTTGTCTTAAATGAAAAAACACAAAAAGAATTGTCCTAAAGCCAAATTGGATATTAATTCCACACCAAACATAAAAAAGGGGTGGACAAAAGTATTGGCACTGTTCGAAAAATCATGTGACGCTTCTCTAATTTGTGTAATTAACAGCACCTGTAACTTACCTGTGGCACCTAACAGGTGTTGGCAATAACTAAATCACACTAGCAGCCATTTGACATGGATTAAAGTTGACTCAACCGCTGTCCTGTGTCCTTGTGTGTACCACATTGAGCATGGAGAAAAGAAAGAAGACCAAAGAACTGCCTGAGGACTTGAGAAACCAAATTGTGAGGAAGCATGAGCAATCTCAATGCTACAAGTCCATCTCCAAAGACATGAATGTTCCTGTGTCTACCGTGCGCAGTGTCATCAAGAAGTTTAAAGCCCATGGCACTGTGGCTAACCTCCCTAGATGTGGACGGATAAGAAAAATTGACAAGAGATTTCAACGCAAGATTGTGCGGATGTTGGATAAAGAACCTCGATTAACATCCAAACAAGTTCAAGCTGCCCTGCAGTCCGAGGGTACAACAGTGTCAACTCATACTATCCGTCGACGTCTGAATGAAAAGGGACTGTATGGTAGGAGACCCAGGAAGACCCTATTTCTTACCCCGAGTCATAAAAAAGCCAGGCTGGAGTTTGCCAAGACTTACTTGAAAAAGCCTAAAACGTTTTGGAAGAATGTTCTCTGGTCAGATGAGACAAAAGTAGAGCTTTTTGGGCAAAGGCATCAACATAGAGTTTAGAGGAGGAAAAAAAGAGGCATTCAAAGAAAAGAACACGGTTCCTACAGTCAAACATGGCGGAGGTTCCCTGATGTTTTGGGGTTGCTTTGCTGCCACTGGCACTGGACTGCTTGACCGTGTGCATGGCATTATGAAGTCTGAAGACTACCAACAAATTTTGCAGCATAATGTAGGGCCCGGTGTGAGAAAGCTGGGTCTCCCTCAGAGGTCATGGGTCTTCCAGCAGGACAATGACCCAAAACACACTTCAAAAAGCACTAGAAAATGGTTTGAGAGAAAACACAGGAGACTTCTAAGGTGGCCAGCAATGAGTCCAGACCTGAATCCAATAGAACACCTGTGGAGAGATGGAGAAGGCACCCTTCAAATATCAGGGACCTGGAGCAGTTTGCCAAAGAAGAATGGTCTAAAATTCCAGCAGAGCATTGTAAGAAACTCATTGATGGTTACCGGAAGCAGTTGGTCGCAGTTATTTTGGCTAAAGGTTGTGCAACCAAGTATTAGGCTGAGGGTGCCAATACTTTTGTCTGGCCCATTTTTGGAGTTTTGTGTGAAATGATCAATTTTTTGCTTCATTCTCTTTTGTGTTTTTTTGTTTTTTCATTTAAGACAAATTAAATGAAGATAATACCAAAGAATTAGTGTTTGCAATCATTTTCAGGAAGAAAATGAATATTATCTGACAGAATTGCAGGGGTGTCAATACTTTTGGCCATGACTGTACACTATTTGGTCATACCACTTTGCTTCTAGGTAATTAAGATAAACAGTATTTTCTCTGTGACTATATAATACTAATAAATGCACACATTCTATTGGTCACTTAGCTTTGAACCTTTGGGCTTGCGTCTGCCCACTTAGAGTATGTGCACACGATGTGGATTTTGCTGCTTATCCGCAGCATTTCCGCAGCTGTGGATCCGCAGCAGTTTCCCATGAGTTTACAGTTCAATGTAAACCTATGGGAAACCAAAAACACTGTGCACATACTGTGGAAAAAAAGCGTGGAAACGCAGCGGTTTACATTCCTCAGCATGTCACTTCTTTCTGCAGATTCCGCAGCGGTTTTACAGCTGCCCCTATGGAAAACTGCAGTTGTAGAACCGCAGTGAAAACCGCAGAAAAAACGCTGTAAATCCGCGATAAATCTGCAGCAAAAACGCAGCGTTTTTGCCCTGCAGATTTATCAAATCTGCTCCGGAAACATCCGTAGTGGCCAAGAATACATGTGCACATACCTTTATAGTACTATGCATCTGTAAGCAGATCGATAAATGCAACAGGGAAGGCACCAGGTGCAAACAACAGTTTAATTATTGGTTAGCAATACAAACTAGAAACAGGGATACTGGAAATAACAAATCACAAAGGGACAATATTTACAGAGTATTTGACAAGCAATTATATAACAGATGTGTATGAATTCATATACAGGAATCTTCAGGATCAGCTCTGAGTCTACAGTGCAACCTAATTCTAGTGGGGGAAGCAAGCTCAGTTTTTGATGGGAACAGTCTTTAGAAGTTTCTTCAGAATTCTGGGCCTTGACAAGGGCCGCAGCTCTGTCACCACTTTCTATCAACTCTCTCTGAGCCACTCTAGTGTCAGCTGAACCCTATCTGGTCTTCAGCCCTCTCCCTACTCACGCTCAGTACCATAAGTCTGTACTGGAAGAGAAGGTCCATCTCACATGTCTCCTTCGACCACTGGAAGAGGCTGGAGTCTCTGGCCAGGTATTCCCAGTGCCTTTTCAGTGCTTGAACACCAACGAGAGTACTCTCGGGCCGTATCAGCAACGTCTGGCCTTCGACTGTTTACCAGTGTTGTCTAGGTCTGGAAACTTGACTGACATCATTCAGATCTTCAGAGCTTGATTGTCGACGAGCGCAATCTGTACCTTAACCGATACAGCTCTGGTCTTCGGTGATTGACCATCGTCTAGGTCCATGCCTAACTGCTACCTGCAGCTGCAGCCTACTATCTTGGCTGCTGGAACTGCAGCAACAGCGTCTGCCACATCTCTTGGTGCCAAATCCTCTCCTAATTTGGTGTGCTATATTGGAGCCTGGTTTTCAGGATGGATGGATGTTTGGATGTGACGGTCAGTTTTTTTGAAATTTGTATTCATTAGCCTTCTGACTGAGCACTCCTCCTATTAGACACAAGTGTTTTTAATCACAGTAGGACCACTACCCTTCCACAGCGAGATAGATTTTAGTCAGAGAGGACTCACATTAAGTTCCCATTCAGATGAAGACTTTATTCTCAGAGAGGAAAGGTATTGCTAGGCCCTTGTATGCGAGAAATGCCTTATCGTGGCTACAAGGTACACATAAATTGGCCATTTTATGCTCTAAACTTTCTCAATTTTTCATATTCTAGTGCAGTAATGCAATTCAATTTTCATGTTTCATGTTTGCAGCTTTTGGCGCTACAGTGTGCTGCCTTATTTATTTGACTGTTTTTGTCACTGTCACCTGATCCAGGGTACAGCCTAATTCTGTCCCTTCTTCAATTCTTCTCTTTAAGAATCTTTGCTTAGGGTTTTTTTCAAGTCTGGAGGCCACATGGCTTTGTAACCACTTACCTCCTTTGCTCCATTCTCCTACATTCCTCCCTCCTTTTATCTCTCCAGTCCTCAGGTGAGGAGAGCCTCTAGATCAGTATTTTCCAAACTCCAGTCCTCACGCACCCCACGGGTCATGTTTTCAGGATTTCCATAGTGTTGCACAGGTGAGACAATTCCTGATGCCTTGATGATACTTACACTACTTGCACAATACTAAGGAAATCCTGAAAACATTACCCGTGGGGTCCGTGAGGACCGGAGTTTGGGAAACACTGCTCTAGATGATCATTGTTTCTTCAGGGACAGTCAGAGCTCTAACAACAGTTGTGCATAGGGTTGAGCAACCTTTACTTTTATAGGATCGGGTCGGGTTTCACGAAACCCGACTTTCTCAAAAGTCGGGTCGAGTGAAATCGGCCGATCCTATAAAAAAGTCGGGGTCGGCCGAAACCCGAAACCCAATGCATTGCAATGGGTTACTATGGTTCCCAGGGTCTGAAGGAGAGTTAACTCTCCTTCGGGCCCTGGGATCCATATTTAAGTGCAAAAGAATGAATTAAAATAAAAAATATTGCTGTACTCACCCTCTGACGCGCCCTGGTACTAACCGGCAGTCTTCCTTCCTTAGAATCAGCGCTTGAAGGACCTTCGGTGACGTCGCGGCTTGTGATTGGTCGCGCGACGGCCCATGTGACCGCTCACGCGACCAATCACAAGCCGCGACGTCACCGAATGTCCTTCAAGCGCTGATTCTTAGGAAGGAAGGCTGCCGGAAAGAAGCAGGGCGCGTCCGAGGGTGAGTATATTCTTATTAGGTATATACTCACCCTCGGACGCGCCCTGCTTCTTTCCGGCAGCCTTCCTTCCTAAGAATCAGCGCTTGAAGGACCTTCGGTGACGTCGCGGCTTGTGATTGGTCGCGTGAGTGGTCACATGGGCCGTCGTGCGACCAATCACAAGCCGCGACATCACCGAAGGTCTTTCAAGCGCTGATTCTAAGGAAGGAAGACTGCCGGTTAGTACCAGGGCGCGTCAGAGGGTGAGTATAGCAATATTTTTTATTTTAATTCTTTCTTTTACACTTAAATATGGATTCCGATACAGATTTCCGATATTGCAAACATATCGGAACTCGGTATCGGAATTCCGATACCAGATTCAGAAGATCGCCGACCTCATGGCCGACCCCACACAGGGGTCGGGTCGGGTTTCATGAAACCCGACCTTGCCAAAAGTCGGCGACTTCTGAAAATGGCTGACCCGTTTCGCTCAACCCTATTTGTGCATATTCATGGGTCTTTTGTTGGATTTGTGACCTGACAAACTGTTCTTGCACTTATCGATTAGGATGAATGCCAGCATTGGCTCGATCTGTCCTGCGCTGTTCTTTCAATGAAGGTTCTCCTTGGAGATCTGGGGTTTCAGTCACCCCACTGAGGGGATCTTGCTCTGACCTATCTTCTGTCTTGGTTAGAGGTGAGGGTGCTCACTCTTGTGGTTCAATTAGCACAATTCAGATGAGTCTAATGGAGGACCCATTTTCTCACTCTTCTCCATCTCAGAAAATCATGGCTGGAACATACTGTATTTCTGTGCAGGGGCTCTGTCTTCACCTTCAGGTTGCACTTCATAAACTGGGATATCTGGATGAACTCTCTTTATGATTCAGTAAGGTGCTGATTTCCATTGATGATCCAGTTTACTTCTGGACCTCTTATGCTGTATCAACACCTGATATCCTACCCGAAGGGGTTCTTCTTGGGTCAGAGTATTGTCTGGGTTCTCCACCTCCCTGAGATTTTGCTCCATTAATTGTCTCATCAAATGAAGTCAATGTTGGTGCCCCTGGACCTTGGGGCTCTGGCTGCTTCCTGGGTAAATGTCCCCCCAAATCCAACTCCAGTTCGGTAATTTATCAGTCTCTTCATCCGAATAGTAGTGTAGGTTGTGTATCCAGTGGTCATATGAGCCCAATTATTGTATACCTACAACAGTTCTAAGGTGAACTCTGTCCACATCATCTTCTGATCCTCCTCCAGAGTCTGCAGCATCTGCAACAGGGTTCTACTAAAACGTTCCCAAGCTCTATTTCCTTGCAGAGGGTGGGACATGGTTCAGGATTTATCAATGCAATAGAGGTGGTGTTACTCCTCCATTATCTTCTTTTGGAAACAGGCCCCTTGGTCCAAATGAATCCTCTTTGGGCACCTATACACGCGAATGAAGTCCTGACAAATTGCCCTGACCACGATTTCCGCTGTTTGGTCTTAAGGTACCGTCACACTGAGCGACTTTACAATTAGAACGACAACGATCCGACCGAAACTCGGTCGCTGGAGCGTAGCTGTTTATGTCGCTGTAGAGACTTCAAACACACCAACTTCCGAAAGATGCAGGAGCGATACAGTGACGTATCAGCGACTCACAGATCGTCCTCGCTAGTCGTTAGCTCCATGTCACACAGCAGTGGTGTAACGATCTGACTGAATGCAAACGTAGCCAGATAGGTGTGTTTCTCCACTGGGAGACACCCAGGATGTGACGTTACGGCGTCCCGGAATATAAACCGCGACTCTACAGCGATTGATTCCATATTGTTTGAGAGCTGCGTCTTCACGGTCTTCTGCCTTTCCAGCATCCTGTCCGGAACGATCCTTCGCCAGCTACGATCCTCTTCTCCCGTGAACGTTCTGTCCGGAACGCCGTACTCTCTATTGCAGGCGTCTTCATCGGTTCTTTTCTTGCTCATCAACGGTATGAAATATCTTGGAGTTGTTGTTTGTTTCTTCTGTTGTTGTTTGTTTCTTCTGTGTATAGTTATGGCTATGCAGCAATGCTTATCTACGTACACGGTATAATGATGGATAAAACACCTCCGGCAGCCATCTTATGCATCTGGCAAGCAGACTCACAAGATGGAGGCATTAGGATGCGGTTTGCAAACTCTTTTGCGCTGTCTGCCATTTTTTGCGCACACTATATGGAAAGGTAGACCAACTCTTTTGTGTCTGCCTTGGCTTGGCTGGCCCTGGCCTGCTCACCTAGTAAATAAAAACAGCACACAACTTAACGGAAAGAAGATTTTTTTTTTGAGAAACTGAACTTACTTTTTTTTGGGGGGGGAAGAACAAAAGAACAATAACTAAATTACAAGAGAAAAAAAAATTTAAATCCTCCCGCGCCTCAACAGGTGTCGCAGCGTGCGGCCATGTTGCTGCACTTGCTGCAGCAGGAGCGCTACTGTCCGCTCCAGGAGATCTTGCTTGGCCAGCAGCTCTCTCACGGTGTCCGGTTCTGTGGATAGAAGATAGAAGAGGTTGGAGAACGGACGGTGATTAAGCTGCAAAGACGGCATGTGTTTACATACCCTGAGATTTAAGGTACCGTCAAACATAACGATTTCTGTAACGATATTGTTTGTTTTTGTGACGGTGCAACGATATAGTTAACGAAATCATTATGTCGCTGGGAATGATCAGTACCTCTTTTTGGGGTGTCGCTGATCACCCGCTGTCATCGCTGAATCGGCGTGTGTGACAAAAAAAAATTAAATACAGTACATACTCACATTACGGTGTTGGGCAAGTCCCTCGCTGTCAGCTTCACGCACTGACTGTGAGCATCGGCCGTAAAGCACAGCGGTTACGTCACCGCTGTGCTCTGCTTTACGGCCGGCGCTCACAGTCAGTGCGTGAAGCTGACGGCGAGGGACTTGCCCGACACCGGAATGTGAGTATGAATTTTTTTTTTTTTTACATTTACAATGGTAACCATGATAAATATCGGGTTACTAAGCGCGGCCCTGCACTTAGTAACCCGATGTTTACCCTGGTTATCCGGGACTTCGGCATCGTTGGTCGCTGGATAGCTGTCTGTGTGACAGCTCTCCAGGGACCACACAACGACTGACCAACGATCACGCCCAGGTCGTATTGTTGGTCCTGATCATTAGTAAATCGTTGAGTTTAACGGTACCTTTACTACACACTCAATTTTGTCCTGTCCCAGAGGGCAATTTTTTTTTTTTTGGGTTGTTTTAGTTGTTTAAATGTGACATCCCACCAATAACCCCTCCCACTGTCTGTATACTTACAGAGAAGGGACGCCTGTTGGTCATCACCGGAGCTGCTGACCACCCATCCCCTGGCTCGGGCCCCAGCTCCCGCAGCTAAAAGGAAGCAAATACATATCTGGTTAACAATTGAACTCGCTGTGGGGAAGCGCTCGCAGTTATGGTCACTTACGAATGCTTGCATCTGGGGAGAATGACGCCGACCCGGGGGAGGAAGATGGGTAGCGGAAGGGCGGTGTTGTGGCCTGCGGTGGGGTTACTGCATCTGTAATGTATACAATATTTCAGCTTACCTCTTATGTCCCATATGCCGTTATAAAATTGAAATGAATGATGTTTAACTTACGTGACGGTCCGGGCTGTGGGCTGCTGCTGCTGGTCGCTGTAGTGGTGTCTATTGTCCTCCGTTGCCGGCAGCGTCTCTCTACACAAAAATAAAAGAAACGCCATGTTTAGACATCAAAAGTACAGAGCTGTAGACATAAAAAAAAAAAAATAGACGCAACTGAAATTAGACTGCATCTGTAATGTATACTATATATCCGCTCCCCTGTAATGTACCGTATGCAGTTATAAAATTGAAATGAATGATGGTTAACTTACGTGATGGCCCTGGCTGTAGGCTGCTGATGGCCGCTGTTGTGGTGGCTAGTGTCCTCCGTTGCCGGCGGCGTCTCTCTACACAAAAATAGAAAAAAAGTGCCATGTTTTTCTAGGAAGTCCAGGACAAGTTGGCAACCACGGGCATGAGTCTCCCAATTCCCCCCTTCCGGTACCGTGCGTCTCCCAATTACACCATACTGGTACTTGCCTCACCTTGTCTCCGCCCGCAACTGTGCCAGATGAAGTGGCTGTTTGTAGCAGAGGTCGGCCCACTTTTTGCGCAGCGCACTGCGGCGGATGCCGAACCTCCGCTCCATCATATGTGCAATGCGGCTCAGCACTGCATTTTTGTGTAGATTGGGGAGGGCAGGGCGAGTCTTCCGGCCCTCATAGTCGAGGGCATCCATCCTGTCCACAAAAAAACGCACCTCGGTCTGCCCCAGAGGAGCACAGCGCTGTCTCGCCGCCATTTTAGCAAGATAGATGCTGTACGGCACCGCCTAACCACGCCCAGAGGTGGTCCTTGACTCTGCCGTGCTGCCGCGCGATCCGCATCGCTGTAGCATCTCTGTTTATGCACAGCGTCGTGGTTGTGACGCCGGCTCCAGAAATACCTTTTTGGCGTTCCCGTTATCAAGCCGCAACGCTCATCGTCTTGGTTTCAGTGGCTTGTACAGTAATTTTAGGGTATCAATAAGGTACGGCTGTAGTGTCAACACTGCTTATTAGCCATGTATATATAATGTACCTTAAATCCTACGTTAACATTTCTGTTGAGCGGTGCAGCGTCTGAGACACAACGCTGAACACAAATGTAAACACATGCCCAACGCAGCGTTTTGTGACACATGCATTAACTTTTCCATGGTTTTAGGGGCAGAAAAAAACTGCATCATGCATCGTCCTCTGCGCCCTGATGCATGTGACGCATGCGTCACAAAACGATAGGCCAACACATGTTCATGCAGCCCCCAGGTTAAATGTAGGGGCACATGACGCATGCATTGCCGCAGCTGCGCCGAACGCAACGCTAATGTGAACTTTGCCTTATAAGCGACAAAAAAACGATGTGTGAACGCTACGTTACAGTATTGGATGTCTTGTGTCAGTTTAGCAAATCATATGTACTAATTTTTTTTATTTTGCTTTTTCAGGTTGCCATGTCTCTTTCGGATGTACCTGTGATTGTAGCGGCTGCGTTGCTGTTAGAAGCTCAGAACCAGCTGGAGGCTCAAGCGCGAAACACTCATGCAAAGCGACAGCGCCACATGTGGACCAGACAGTGGCTGCAGAAGAGGAATCAATTGTCCCATATGGGCCTAATAAGGGAACTGCAGGAGAACAACCCGCATGATTTCAGGAACTACCTGCGAATGTCGGAGGATTCATTTAATGTCCTACTTGCAGCTGTGGAACCTTCTATCAGGCGGCAAAATACCAGGATGCGAGCTGCTGTCCCTGTGGATGAGAGGCTGGCTGTCACGCTGCGGTTCCTGGCGACTAGCAGGTCTATGTAAGACTTGCATTACTGCGCAGCTATTTCCCGATCCCTGCTCAGCGTCATCATCCCAGAGACATGTAAAGCAATTATCTCAGCTTTACACCGCACTTACATGCCTTTCCCGGAGACCCCGGATGATTGGAAAGATTTCCCAGGGATTTCAGCAGCAATGGCAGTTACCTAATTGCGGTGGGGCCTTGGATGGGAAACATGTCCGCATCACCCAACCACCACACTCCAGCTCCTTTTATTACAACTATAAGGGATATTTCAGTGTTATTCTCATGGCCCTCGTTAATGCGAACTACGAATTTATAAGTGTGTCTGTAGGGATTAACGGGAGATTATCTGATGGCGGAGTTTTGGAGCTCACCGATTTTGGGGACCGCTTGAAAGAAAACAAACTGGCCTTGCCGCCCAACAGCGACACTACTGGAAACATGAACTTTGTGTTTGTCGGAGATGAGGCGTTCCCACTGCATCCCAACCTTCTGAAGCCCTTCTCCCAGAGAACTCTGACACCGGAGCGGCGCATTTTTAATTACAGACTTTCCAGAGCTAGTCGCATTGTGGAGAATGCTTTTGGAATCATGGCAAACCGATTTTGTGTTTTCCACACTGCACTCAACATGAAACTATCGTCTATTGACTCTGTGGTGCTTGCTTGTTGCGTCCTCCACAACTTTCTATGCCGCCGTGATGCCAGTGCATACAGCCCTCCACAATATGTAGAATCTGTTGACCAGGCTAACGGAGATGTAACCCTGGGCGAATGGCGTCTAGACGAGCACAGGGTTTCAGGCTTGGAAAGTCTGGGATCCGGAAGGAACTATGATGATGCGACAAATTGCAGGGAGAAGTACTGTGACTTTTTCAATGGTCCAGGGGCTGTCCCATGGCAGCATCAACAGCAGTAGCGCAACTGTAGACATATCTTTTACCATTTATTATGGATTACATTTGTTTTGTGTTCATGCGATCTCGTGTACCATTTTTTTGATGACCCATCCAATTACTTTGTCTGTGAACAATGTCTACATTACGATATATCTATTTATGTACATTCTCTTGTTCTTTTTAGTCCATTCCAATAAAAATATCTATCTATGCACATACTCTACTTCTGTATCAAACATATGAATCCTGGGAGTACACAGCATCCTCTGCCCTAGCGCTTTCATGATGTGTGTGTATGTGTGTATATATGTGTATGTATATATATATATATATATATATACATAGCGTGACCCGATTATAACGCATCGGGTATTCTAGAATATGCTTGTCCACTTAGCATATTGCCCACCCACGTTGTATATTGCCCAGCGACCTCGTTTATTGACCAGCCACAGAGCCACGTAGTATAGAGACAAATTAAAAAAAAAATATATATATTTTATTATTTTTTACTTGACATTTTTGCAGTTGATGCTGCATAGGGGATTACGGAGTAGGGGAGTGAGGGAGTGATTGGACTTTTTTATTAACATATAAATATATTAATATACTCACCTTCCGAAGTCCCGTTGAAGTTGTGCTATACTCACCCTACGCCGCCTTTCCCTGGGACCGTAAGCTGCCGCTTGCAATGGAGAGGTCCCGTGAATGGGAAAGGCGACGGAGGGTGAGTATAGCAGGTGTGATAGCAGGTTTTTTTTTTTTCTTTTTTTTTCCATGAAATTTTTTTAAACTATTGATGCTGCATAGGCATTGGGGATTACTGAACAGGCGCCTGGCCGATGACTGCAGGGGAGTAGGCATAGGGGATTATGGATCTCATAAAACAGAAGTCTCTGTACTGGTGCGTGGCCGTAGGAGGTCCTTGTGAAAAGTCACCAAAAGAAGGGGGTGCAGGTGGTGTCCGGAACTGAGAATGATGTGGGCCAGGTCTGCGGACAGGAGTGCTGTGCATGGGCTCCTGTTGGTGTCCCCAATAAAACTGGCTACTGGGCTGACAGTCACTGATGTTCAACATAGATGTGTCGCTCAGTTTTCCAGCGGCTGCCGCGGTCAGGACGTCAAACATTAATCTCTCCGCGTGAGATCGTTGGGTAACGTCCAATTTGTTTAACCGTTCCTCAACCAAGGATGGGAATGCGGAGAGCTGGGTCGTGGCATGCTTGGACAAGATGTTGTTGGCCAGTGCCAGGAGATCCACAGGTGTGCCCGCTGTCGACTTTCTTTTGCGAGATGACGTGTCTGATCCTCGAGACACGGGCTTCTGGAGGACTAAGGGGACTGGACATCATTCCCTTCCGGTGTTTCCAGCTGTTGCAGAGGCACCCGCGATTCCAGGAAAAAGAAAATGATAATTACTTACGGGTAATTTGATTTTCCGGAACCATGACAGCGCCGCACGTGAGAGATGGCATCCGCCCCCAGGAACAGGAAACCTGTAGCAGAGATATAAGAATGGGGCGGCCCCTCTCTCCTCAGTTTGTTTGCAGAGTATGGAAGATGACCGCTTTGTTAGTACACAGTTATGTATCATATTTACATTTGTATAGCCATTTCGTTAGCTCTTGTGTACACACATGCTTTGCATATATACATTTATCCATATACAATAAGTTTTTTTTTTTTTGTTTGTTTTTTGTGAATCACACAACCATCACCAAGATAGGGCGGGAATTAATGCGGCGCTGTCATGGTTCCAGAAAATCAAATTACCCGTAAGTAATTATCATTTTTCCCTTCACCATGACAGCGCCGCACGTGAGAGGAAAAAATAGAAGATTCCTAGGGTGGGACGACAGCAGACAACACCTTTCTCCCAAAAGACAAGTCTGATTGACCTAAGTCTAACCTATAGTGTCGGAAGAAGGTAGAGGGTGATGACCATACTGCCGCTTTACAAATCTGTTCTATCGAGGCGTTAGCCCTTTCCGCCCAAGAAGTGGCTATAGCACGCGTGGAGTGAGCCGTAACACCCTGTGGGGGAACTTGACCAGAAAAAGAATACGAAAGTGAAATAGCCGTACGCAACCACCGTGCAATAGTTGCCTTTGAGGCCTTTTTTCCCCTGTTTGTCCCCTGATAGGTGACAAAAAGGGCCGATGACTGACGCCAGGAATTTGTGGCCTCTAAGTATTGAAGGAGGCAGCGTCTGACATCGAGACAATGGAAGGTCTTCTCTCCCTGGGATTTTGGCTGGGAACAAAAAGAGGGCAGAATAATTTCCTGGTCTCTATGAAATTTAGAATTGACCTTCGGAAGAAAGGCAGGGTCGGTTTTAATAACTACTTTGTCATCATGGAAAGTAGTGTAAGGAGGGTTCACCGACATAGCTTGTAACTCACAAGTACGGCGGGCAGACGTTAAGGCAACTAGGAGAACCGTTTCTAGAGTCAAGGATTTTATTGATATAGAATCCAGAGGTTCAAAGGGGGAAACGGTAAGAGCCTTTAAAACTAAATTCAAATCCCAGGGAGCTATCTTAGGTATTAATTTTGAGGGTCTGGAAGTAAAGGAGGCTCGAATGAACCTATAGATCCAAGGGTGGTCAGCAAGTTTTTGATCGAACAGTGCACCAAGGGCAGAGACCTGCACCTTTAAGGTGTTAGTAGACAGACCTTTTTCCAACCCTTTTTGGAGAAATTCAAGAATTTCTTTTACTGGGACCTGTTGACCAGAGTCAGACAACTGTCGTCCCGAAAAATCTAGGAATTTTTGCCAGATTTTTTGGTATTTGTCTGAGGTGACCTTTTTCCTGCTAGCAAGCAATGTGGTCACCAAAGGACTTGAGAATCCTTCTGCTAACAGAAGTCCCCTTTCAAGTTCCAGGCGGTGAGATGCAATCTGTGAACTTGGGGATGTTGAACTGGCCCTTGGTATAGGAGATCCGGAGCATCCGGAAAGATCCACGGGTCCGAGATAGACATGCGCCTGAGCCACGTGAACCACGCTCTCTTCGGCCAAAAGGGAGCTATGAGGATCACTCGTGCTTTGTCCTCCCGAATTTTCCTGAGGACTGCCGGGATTAATGGTATTGGGGGGAATGCGTATGCTAGATGGAAGTTCCACCGATACAGGAACGCGTCTACCCCCTCCGGGTGCTCTCTTGGGTTCAGAGAATAGAACCTCTTCACCTTCCGATTTTGTTTTGTGGCGAACAGGTCTACGTCTGGAACGCCCCAGCTGGCACATATTTTCCCAAATACTTGCTGGTTCAGGGACCACTCCCCCTGATGTAACGTGTGACGGCTTAAGTAGTCGGCTACTTGATTCTCTGATCCTTTCAAGTATGTTCCGGTTAGCGAAAGAAGGTTGTTTTCGGCCCATATAAAAAGTTCTTTGGCCTCTGCCATAAGGGATGTTGATCTTGTGCCCCCTTGGCGGTTTATATAAGCTATTGTTGTGTTGTTGTCGGATAACACTACCACATGTCTTCCCAGAATCCTTTCCCCTATATGAAGAAGTGCTAGTCTCACCGCAGACAATTCTTTTAGATTGGAGGACGCTGTTGTCATTGGGCTTCCCCATTGACCCTGTAGGACCTGATCTCCCAAATGTGCCCCCCAACCCCACGGACTCGCATCGGTAGTAATGACTACTGGATCTCGTACTGACCATGGCACTGCGTTGGTTAGATTTTCTGTTTTCAGCCACCACTCTAGTGAGTTTTGAACTTCTGGTGACAGAAGAATCTTCCGATTCAGATTGTATGGATTTTTTTCTTGTTCGGCTAGTATCTGCCATTGTAACTCCCGTGTGTGGCTTTGTGCCCATCGCGTTGCTGGAATCGTTGCCGTTAGGACCCCTAGGAGTGACATTGCGTTTCTCAGAGAGATAGTCTGTTGTAATTGGAATGACTCTACCCTCTGTTGGATAGATTGAACTTTCCTCTGTGGGAGGACACACTCCTGCATGACTGAATCTAACACAATTCCGAGGAATTCTTGGGTTTGAGTTGGGACAAGCCTTGATTTTTTCAGGTTTATCATCCATCCTAAATTGGTCAGTACCTCCAGCACCCTTGCGGCCGCACTTTTGCAACTTTCTTTGTTTTTTGCTATTATCAAAAAATCGTCCAAATAGGGTACCAACATTATGTCTTCTTTCCTGACGAAAGATGCTACTTCGGAAATAATTTTTGTGAATATACGGGGCGCAATGGCTACCCCAAAAGGAAGACATTGATATTGTAGATGGACGGGGGTTTTTCCCAGATTTACCACCAATCTTAGGTATTGTTGGTGTTGGACGGCGATTGGCACATGGTAGTAAGCGTCTGTAAGATCGATCACCACCATGTAACAGTTTGGGTCGAGTACTTTTACTGCGGTCTTTGAAGTCTCCATCTTGAACTTGTCTATTTGAATGTAATGGTTTAGGGCTTTTAGGTTGAATATTACCCTCAGCGAGCCGTCTGGTTTTGGTGTTAGAAATAAAGTGCTGTAGAACCCTTTCCCTATCTCTTGATGGGGTACTTCTACTAACACTTCTTTTTGCATGAGGAGATAAATTTCTCTTTCTAATATGGCCTGATTTTTTCCCCCCACCTGGGTCATTTTTACACGATTTGGTGGGAGGTTGGAGAATTTGAACTTTAGACCTTCTGACAACAAATTTGTTATCCAATGAGAAGCCGGCAGTGCTGCCCAGTGATGGACAAACCGCCGGAGTCTTCCCCCCACCGGAATGCTGGCGTCACTGATTTTTGGGATCAGGCTTGGGGGGAGGTTTGTTGAAAAGGAATCCCCTTTCCTTTCGCTCTCTCCAGGGTCTGCCTCGACTAGACCTGTCATCTGATCGGCCGCGGGTCCCTCTATATCCACCACGAAAGGACGAACGAGAGGTATCCCATCGGCGCCTGGGAAAGGAAGGGGGTGGAAACCGCTTCTTTTTGTTCGACGCTTTCTCAAGGATTTAGTCTAGAGATTTGCCAAAAAGGTATTGCCCTTCACAGGGTACTCCGCAGAGTTTGACCTTTGATTGGAAGTCAGCCGTCCAATTTTTCAGCCATAATGTTCTCCTTCCTGAATTAGATAAGGCACACACGCGTGCGGCACTTCTAACTGAATCTATCGAGGCGTCTGCTAGGAATCTTGCGGCGCCTTGCAGAGAGGGCAATGCTTCCAGAAGCCTCTCTCTTGGGCATTTGTTTTTGATTTGGTCACTTAACTCCTTCTCTAGGGGTCTCTACTCCCATAGTCGTTCTGACAAGTTTGAGCAGCTTTCCAATGTCCTCCGACTGAAAGCATGGGCGGCCATACTCCTCATCTGAGGAGTCTAAATCTGAGGCATCAGAGGGGGTTAAGGCTCCCGGTTCATCCCCTGAATCTACATCCGACCCTTGTTCACTTGTTGGGGGAGGGGGGGTCTCCTTTGTGTGATGTCTCAACTGTTCTTTAACTGTAGGTTTAACTTCCTCCCGTATGATTGTTTTAATGTTTTGTAATAGGGAAGAAGATTCCTCCGCAACTGTTCTGTCAATACAGGGCTGGCAGATCTTTTTGTTGTATAGCCTAGGGAGTTTTTCTTTACATAGTGGGCAGGCCCTATTTTTTTGCTTGGAGGTGGCTTTCCCTTCCTACAAAACACAGTGTACAGGTATCAGTGTGTGCGTAGCTTGCCTTACAAAGGCACTCACCCCTCCAGGACCCTGGGTACCCCTGCAGCTTGAGTGTCTTCCGACATTTTAGGCGCAGGCATCAGCAGCTCCGGATCTACCGCTGGTTCGGTCATCTCCGTCTGAAGAGCAGGACCAGCGACTCCTCTTTGCTGCCGTATTTTATAGAGGAGCGGTGTGCGCGCCACTGGATCAGCTTCCGCCCGGAAGTGTCCAGCACACCGGCTCCCTCGGCGTGTGACGTCACTTCCTGCGACCGGAAGTCGTCATCCCTCACTTCGGCACCAGCGTCAGTGAGGGACACGCCCCCGCAACCCCGGACCGGCCTCTTGCACAGAGCGGTCGCCGGGGAGTCCAGCGAGGAAAGGGATGGCGCGGACCCAGCAGCCCGACACCGGACAGCACCGCACGCGATGCCGCCGACTACGGCTGGCTTCCCCGCGGACCTCGGCCTCCGGACCGGACTCATCAGAGGGGGTATCCCTCCGGAGGTAGGAGCTCTGCGACAGACGTCCACCTGCAGGAACAGGAAACCAAACTGAGGAGAGAGGGGCCGCCCCATTCTTATATCTCTGCTACAGGTTTCCTGTTCCTGGGGGCGGATGCCATCTCTCACGTGCGGCGCTGTCATGGTGAAGGGAAAAATATAAAAAGTCAATAACATACAAACAACTCAGCCCTAGAGAGCCCCCACCTCCCCAACACCTCTATTCCCGTCCATGGGAAGCCATGAGGAACAGTTACCAAGGTAGCAAACCACAGGGGTTACAGAGTGTTACGCTCACGCCCTGACTGGTGGGCGTGAGCTCGGGGGTTTTGTGGCCCCACTGTGCCACAAACCAGACTACCCTGGAAGGGGCGTGACTATAACAGCTGCCTGGGTTTTCACTGGAGCCTCTGATGGTGAGGACAGGCTTGTGCAGCAGGCAGCTGCCAGGTGCTACTCCAGGGTGATGTCTGGCTGTGGCTGCTGATCCCACTTGGGAGACAGGAACACCAGGATTGGTGCGGGCATTAGGCAGGACTGGCAGAAGAGCACGGCTGGAACACAGACGAGTAGGCTGGCACGGCTGAGACAGGGCTGGCAGAGACACGGCAGAGAACACAGGGCTGGCAGAGACACGGCAGGAAACAGGACTGGCTTGGACAGCAGGAACACAAGACTGGAAGGCAGGACAGGAACGGCAGGACTGGCAGGAACACAGGATTGGGAGGCACGGCAGAGAACACAGGACTGGTTGATGTGGTATATGAAGGAACAGGTAAGGGCCTGTTCACACTGGACGTGCAGGTACAGATTTGTAGTTTGGAACACAGGGGTGGCATAGATACGGCAGAGAACACAGGGCTTGCTAGGACGGCAGGAAACACAGGACTGGTTGAGGTGTTGTATGAATCAGGCTGCACTCTGATGACACCCGAGTGCAGTCCTATTGTGAGTGTGATGAAGGAACAGGTAGGGACCTGTACACACAGAAGAAGCAGGTACGGAAACAAGCCAGAAGGAAAGGAGACTAGCAGAAAGGAATGAGATATGAAGAAACAGGTAGGGACCTGTTCACACAGGAGAGGAGTGCAAGACTGCAGATAGGAGTGGAAAAGCAGCAAGAGATAGTGAAGCAACAAAAGCTGAGCAGAGCCACAAAGAAAGTGGAGAGAAACTGCAGCAAGAGATACTGCAGAAGCTAAGCAGAGTGAAACCGCAAGGATTGCAGAGAGG
This sequence comes from Ranitomeya imitator, assembly GCF_032444005.1. NCBI lineage: Eukaryota > Metazoa > Chordata > Amphibia > Anura > Dendrobatidae > Ranitomeya > Ranitomeya imitator. The sequence goes on along the minus strand of NC_091282.1, from coordinate 882,297,224 downwards.
AACTGCAGCAAGAGGTTTCTGCAGCAACGGGAGCAGAGCTGAGTAGAACAGAGCAGAACTGCAGGAGTGCGGAGCAGCAGTAAAGCCACCAAGATACAGAGCAGGCAGAGCCGCTAGAGTGCGGAGAGTAAGCAGTAAGAGAGCACAAGGAAAGACACAGCAGGGAAGATAGCCACAGACAAGGAGACCGAGATAAGACTAAGTACAGACAAGGCAATGGAACAAGACACAAGGACAAAGACACAGGGACAAAGACACTGGGACCAGGATATACAGCCTCCTGGAGGGCGGAAAACAAGCTCAAGGCAATAGCACAGAGAAAAGCCTCCAGAGAGGGAGAACTCAAAACAAGGCCAGGCAAACTCAGCAGCCAAACACTAACTGAGCAAACACATTGCACAGGCCCAGACCACAGGGTGGAGCTGCACTATATACAGGAGGCCTCTTGATAATTGGTCAGGAACTGATTGGACAGGTGCGCCTGATTCCTATAAGAACCAGAGAGTTCAGGCGCCGGCCCCCTATACACATAGCCATGAGGCATGCACAGAGCAGAGGAACAGAACATGGAGCTGGCATGAAACAGAAACCACATCATGACCTGGAGCAGTGGGTAAGATTGTGAGAGAGATGTGAGGCCATGCCGTGATGCCAGCAGAGTTGTTACACAGAGCTTTCAGAGCTGGGCTGAACTACATTGGCCGGCAATACTGTACGTACGAATGTGCGGAACACACAATATGTAAATGTATTTATCTTTATGTCATAGACTTTGGAAATAATAAAACAGCATTTAAAGGAGGGGAAGGACTGTTTGGACATACTTATCTGAACAGGAAGTGACAACTGTTATAATCTGGGGGATTAAACATGAAAAATGTGAATCATTATTACTGGAAACCGTGCAGTCTCATACACATACAAGACACATGGCATGCTACTACAAGGGAAGCTAGGGGGTACTTACATGGTCGTCAGGAGTCTCGGGCAGGTTCTCTTCAGGCGATGGTGCACAAATGCTTGTGACAGTCTGGCACAGGCGAGGGATTTCCTGGTCACGAGTGAACGCCAGCAGGTCATAGTACCACAACTTGGGCACATAGACGTCGTCAGTTCCGGCCCCAGACTTCTGCGACTTTTCCACCTTGCTCAACTCTTTTTTGTAGACTGTGCGGAGAGCCTGGATCTTTTTGCGCACAATGTGTTCATCCACCGTCTCAGTGGGATGATGCTCCTTGTAGATGGCCACCAGCTTCTCATACGCATCTTTCTTTATGTAGCGGTTGCTGTAATCCGCTGACTTTATCTTCCACAAGCAGGGCAGGGAGCGGTACATCTCTATGAGTGCCCGAACACAGTCCTGGTCATTGGCAGACATCTGTAAAAAAGAAAAAAAAGTTAAGCAACAGCAAGCAAGAAAGTGATGGGCCGTGTGCCATTCCTATTTAGCAGCCATTTCTTGTATGGGATGGGCCGTGGGCTATTTCCTATTGTCAGCCACCATTTTAGGGATGGGATGGTCCGTGTGCTTCTTCCTATTGTTAGCAGCCATTTTGTGCATTGAAAATGGCAAAGTAATACAGCACAAAGATATACTTACCATAGAGGAGCTAATAGAGAACGCTGCTGAGTTCAAGATCTCCAAACAGGTCGCTCACAAGAAGCTAGAGAACGAAGATGATGCTGAGTTCTCGATTTCCAACCAGGATGCTAACGAGATGATGGAGAATGAAAACGATGCTGAGTTCAGGCTTTCCAACCAAGACGATTACGAGATGCTCGTAGATGGCGGAGTACGCACAAGTGATTGCAAAAGGAGTAGAGTCGCGGTTTATATTTCGGAACGCAGCTACAGATGATCCCGCTGTGGTCTATCAGAGTTCACAGGGAGACGACGTCACACCCACTCCATTTGTAATGGAATGTATAACGTTATGGTGTCACCTTTTTTAATGTAATAATGTAATGTAAAGGCGTCTCCTTTTGTAATTGTAATGTATTGTAAAGACCCCCTTTATGTAACGTACACACCACCTCCCAGGCTGTCGCGACAGATGGCGTCTCCTTTTGTAAAGTCATGTAATGGGGCGTCCTTTTTTAATCTAATTATGTAATGTAAAGGCGTCTCCTTTTGTAATTGTAATGTATTGTAAAGACCCACTTTATGTAATGTACACACCACCTTCCTGGCTGTCGGGACAGAGGGTGTCTCCTTCGTAATGTAATGGTGTCGCCTTTTGTAATGAAATGAAACGTAATAGCGTATCCTTTTTTTATTTAATGTAATACTTTATCACTGTGCGGTTCCCTATCCTTTCAGTCATTGCATTTCAGTATTATTTGGTAACAGGGCGGTGATATTATCTTGTAACAGTATTGTGCTATTTGTCATATTTTATTCTATTAATCAGTCTATATGTGTTGGAATTATGCTATCATACTATGGTAGGTATATGCGATCATGGTAAATTGATATTTTTCAATTGCACTTTTAAAATATGTTTTTATTTGTTCTGGCAGCAAACAAACATTAAAATCTACGAGCGACATTGCAATGTATTGTAAAGGCGTCTCCTTTTGTAATGTACAACGCATACCTGGCTAGAACGAGACGAGATGGCCCCTATGCTCGTTGCTGGCGTCGTTGCTTTTGATGTCAAACACGACGATACACGCCGATCTAACGACCAAATAAAGTTCTGAACTTTCAGCTCCGACCAACGATATCACAGCAGGATCCAGATCGCTGCTACGTGACAAACACAATGATATCGCTATCCAGGACGCTGCTACATCACAGATCATTGTCGTTCTCGTTGTAAAGTCGCTCAGTGTGATGGTACCTTTAGGATGCAGTGACCATATCAAATTTGGTGAAGTTGTCAGTAATGGTCACCCCTTTCACAAGCTTCTTTGGTCAACCTACCCGCCATCGTCTCCGGGATCACTTCTTACCAGATGACATAAAATTCTCTGTAAAGTTGAATTTTCTAGTACAGCAAGCCATTCTCCAGATAGAGTCTCTCCCATTGTTCCAGAATCTGCAGTGTGCTTGCTGAAAAATTGTTTGTCAGGCCTTCATCCCAGAGGGACCCACCTGCTTATCTTTGCAAGTTCAGAATAGGACTATTGCAGCAGGACCCATTCATGTGAGCAGGTTTGTGTTCTTCTTCCTCTTCCTAGGCAGCCACTGCAGTGGCTGCTAGCTGCTTAAAATCTTGAGTTTCATCTCCCTCAACATCTTCATCTGTTTTCCTCTTCAGACCTGCTTGGGTGATCAGGGACAATGCATCCACGTGTGTATTCAGGACGTTTGATCATTATGAGATCTTGTACCGGTATTTGGAGATGCATGCAACCCGTCTTTGCTCCAGGGCACCCAGAGTTACATTTTCCATATGAGAGAGGCGTTTGTTATCAGTCCGCACCTATAGTTATAGGGGTTCTTCTCAGTTTCCCTTAACAAGTGACTGGCATATGCAATCACTCTTTCCTTACCTTCCTGAACTTGGTATAGGACTACCACTAATTGCATCCGCTGCTTGATGGACACAGGATCCCAGGTGACCACAATGCCAGAAGAGTACTTTCAAGCTCACTTTCCTGATGCTGGCAGGTCAAAAAAGGGGCCAAACATTAGACTGGTGGTCGCCAATCAGTTGTCCATCCCAGTGGCCGTGGTGGTGTGGATGACCGTTCAGATGTGTGGAAGAGTGTTGAGAAGTAAAGAGACCGTGAGACCCTGGAGATTAAAATCCTCAAGGAAGTAGGTGTTCTGGCTGACGGATGGCAAGACATTGAGTGTAATTGTGTGATTAGATACCATGACGGTCGCAGAGTGTTCAAACAACTCTTCTGGGTAAGTCAGGTCCTGAAATTATCTGACACCTCCCAGCTCATCGGCAAAGTGGTCATACTCTCAGAAGCTATGGTGACCTTTCCTGGCAGACAGACCATACTCTTCATGCTGGTGCGTGCATGTGTGCCAATAGAAAGGGTAGAGGTACAGATTAAGCCCATAAGAGGAGATGAAACAATTCTTGGATTCTTAGTCCAAGTTAGCACTCTAGACACTGTACGACAGGAGAATGTACCTGTACACTCTGTCAATTTGAGCAAAATGAATGTACAGTTAACTCCCACTAAAAGATCACTCCAAGCACGATGGCATCAAGATGACACCAGTGAAGGGAGATCAATGGAATCTGTCAGTTTCCCTCACTGTAAAAGAGAACTAATGGGAAAAACAAGCCTGTCACCGCCTCCTTGAGCAAATGGAGGCTGATCTCACCGAATTATCCCCTAGACAAGTAGGGCAAATGGAAAAATTGCTGCAGCGCTATCAAAGAGTGTTTGACAGTCATGAGAACAACTTTGGATGCACTCAGGCCATTCGGTGCAAAATTCCCATGGGAAACACTGCTCCCATTAGAGAAAGGGGTCGTCAGATTTCCCAGCAGATGTACCAAGAGGTGAAGGAGTTATTGTGACATGAAGCCGGAAAATATACTGATGAAGGATATGAGGTGCGGCAAAGAAAACCCAAGACAACATACCTTATTTTTTGGACTATAAGACCCACCTGACCCCAAATTTTCAAAAGGAAAATAGGGGAAAAAAAATAATGTGTCAAATGGGGTTTGTCTTACGTCCAAATTCAGCTTACCAGGGAAGGGATCCGCACAGATGGAGGAGTGGTCACAGGGGTCGTTCGGTGGTCCAGGCTAGTGCAGTGGCCTCCGGGAAATCCCATCCCAAGCTGGTGTGGTAGCAGCAGCTCTGTGCTGGGGCAGGGGTGGAGGCTCTGTGCTGGGGCAAAGGGGCTGTACTGGGGCTCTGTGCTGGGGCAGGGGGGCTGTACTGGGGCTCTGTGCTGGGGCAGGGGGCTGTGCTGGGGCAGAAGTCTGTGCTGGGGCAGGGGATGTGCTCTGGTGCAGGGGCTGCTTTTCTCTGTGCTCCATGGGGGGCTCTGCCAGGATTTCGTCAAAGTCTGGAGGCCCCCGCACATCCATTGCTGCCATGTTGCGGTGGCATCTGGGAAGATGGCTTCTGGGATCATGGCTGCCTAGCAGGGCTCTGTGGTGTGGTAGTGGTGGGCTGTGCTCTGGGGCAGTGGCAGCGGCTCTCTGTGCTCCATGGGGGTTCCACCGGCATTTTGTCAAAGCCCGGAGGCCCTCGCACATCCGTTGCTGCCATGCTACGGTGGCCTCCGGGAACATGGTCTTCGGGAAGATGGCCGCCGGGTCGGGGGCGGCGCATGGTCAGATTCAAATTTCAGCAAAGAAATCTCATCCCGAGATCTCGGGATGAGATCTGAATCTGAGCATGTGCAACCCCAGCCCGGTGGCCATCTTCCCGGAGGCCATTTTCCCGGAGGCCATCGCCGCAACATGGCAGCAACGTATGTGCGGGGGCCTCCAGGCTTTGACGAAATGCCAGGGGAGCCCCCCACGGAGCACAAAGAGCTGCTGTCAGTGCCCCAGAACACAGCCCGCCACCACCACACCACAGAGCCTCTCCGCACTAACACAGCAGCAGGATTTGTAAGTACCATATATTGCAACCATAAGACGCACCCCCATTTTCCCAAAAAATATTTAGGAAAAAAAGTGCATCTTATGGTCTGAAAAATACGGTACGTGGAAGGGAGGTAAAAAAAAATTTCTAAAACAATCCACAGGAAGGAGATTGGAGCAAAACAAAATCATCTAAACATCCTAAAAAGGCACTTGTGGGAATAAAAGGTCAAGAAATAATAAAAACCCAATGCAGCTAAACAAAGAAGTAAGAGGGGCAATTAACAGTAAAAAGAAAGCATTTAAACTAAAGCAGGATGGCACCTTTGAAGCGCTAAAAAACTATAGGGAGAAAAATACTTTATTTAAAAAACTAATTAAAGCTGCCAAAAAGGAAACAGAGAAGCACATTCCTAAGGAGAGTAAAACTAATCCCTAACATTTATTCAACTGTATCAATAGTACAAGAATCATAAGTGAAAGTGTAGGCCCCTTAAAAAATAGTGAGGAAAGAATGGTTGTAGATGACGAGGAAAAAACAAATATATTAAACACATTTTTCTCCACGGTATTCACAGTGGAAAATGAAATACTAGGTAAAATTGTGAGAGACAAAAAAAAACCCCTATATTAAGGGTCACCAATCTAACCCAGGAAGAGGTGCGAAATCGGCTAAATAAGATTAAAATAGATAAATCTCCCGGTCTGGATGGCATAAACCCACGAGCACTAAGAGAACTAAGTAATGTAATAGACAAGCCTTTATTTCTTATATTTAGGGACTCTATAGCGACGGGGTCTGTTCCACAGGACTGGCACATAGCAAATGTGGTACTAATATGCAAAAAGGGCTCTAAAAGTGAACCTGGAAATTATAGGCCAGTAAGTCTAACCTCTATTGTTGGTAAAATATTTGAAGGGTTTCTGAGGGATGTTATTCTTCATTATTTCAATGAGAATAACTGTTTAACTCCATATCAGCTTGAGTTTATGAGGAATTGCTCCTGTGAAACCAATCTAATCAGTTTTTATGAAGAGGTATGCTATAGACTGGACCAAGGTGAGCTATTGGACGTGGTATATCTTGATTTTTCCAAAGTTTAATACTGTGTCACACAAGAGGTTGGTACACAAAATGAGAATGCTGGGTCTGGGGGAAAATCTAAGTATAGTGCTTTGCGAAAGTATTCGGCTCCCTGGAGCATTTCAACCTTTTCCCACGTATCATGCTTCAAACATAAAGATACCAAATGTAAATTTTTGGTGTTGAATCAACAAGTGGAACACAATTGTGATGTTGAACAAAATTTATTGGTTATTTTAAATTTTTGTGGAAATTCATAAACTGAAAAGTGGGGCGTACAATATTTTTCGGCGCCTTTACTTTCACTGCAGCAAACTCACTCCAGAAGTTCATTGTGGATCTCTGAATGATTCAATGTTGTCCTAAATGCCTAATGATGATAAATATAATCCACCTGTGTGTAATCAAGTCTCCATATAAATGCACCTACTCTGTGATAGTCTCAGGGTTCTGTTTTAAGCACAGAGAGCATCATGAAGACCAAGAAGCACAACAGGCAGGTCCCTGATATTGTTGTGGAGAAGTTTAAAGCCGGATTTGGATACAAAATGATTTCCAAAACTTTAAACATTCCAAGGAGCACTGTGCACGTGATCATATTGAAATGGAAGGAGTATCATACCACTGCAAATCTACCAAGACCCGGCCGTCCCTCTAAACTTTCATTTCAAACAAGGAGAAGACTGATCAGAGATGCAGCCAAGAGGCCAATGATCACTCTGGATGAACTGCAGAGATCTACAGCTGAGGTGGGACACTCTGTCCACAGGACAACAATCAGTCGTACACTGCACAAATCTGGCTTTTATGGAAGAGTGGCAAGAAGAAAGCCATTTCTCAAGGATATCCATAAAAAGTACATTTCAAAAACCTGACCTGCACATCCAAACATAGACTGAGTGTGAACAGGTGCTGAACCCAGAGTCGCCAACTCGTATATAGTCAAGTAAAAAGGGCAGCACACTGCAGCGCCAAAACATGCAAACTTGAAAACACGAAATTTGAACTGCATTACTGCACTAGAAATATGAAAAATGAGAGCTTTTAGCGCATAAAAATGGCCATATTTATGTGTACCTCGTAGCCACTTTACGGCATCTCTCTTATACGAGGTCCTACTCTAAACCTACCTCGCTGAGAATAAACGTCTCCATCTGAATGGGTACATGTGACACCTCTTCTTGGACTCAAATTCTCACTCTCTGTGGAGGGGTATTAGACCAACTATAATTAAAACACCTGTGGCTAGGAGGCGGGAGTGCACGATCAGAAGGCTAGAGAATACATTTCAAAAACCTGACCTGCACATCCAAACATAGACTGAGTGTGAACAGGTGCTGAACCCAGAGTCGCCAACTCGTATATAGTCAAGTAAAAAGGGCAGCACACTGCAGCGCCAAAACATGCAAACTTGAAAACACGAAATTTGAACTGCATTACTGCACTAGAAATATGAAAAATGAGAGCTTTTAGCGCATAAAAATAGCCATATTTATGTGTACCTCGTAGCCACTTTACGGCATCTCTCTTATACGAGGTCCTACTCTAAACCTACCTCGCTGAGAATAAACGTCTCCATCTGAATGGGTACATGTGACACCTCTTCTTGGACTCAAATTCTCACTCTCTGTGGAGGGGTATTAGACCTACTATAATTAAAACACCTGTGGCTAGGAGGCGGGAGTGCACGATCAGAAGGCTAGAGAATACATTTCAAAAACCTGACCTGCACATCCAAACATAGACTGAGTGTGAACAGGTGCTGAACCCAGAGTCGCCAACTCGTATATAGTCAAGTAAAAAGGGCAGCACACTGCAGCGCCAAAACATGCAAACTTGAAAACACGAAATTTGAACTGCATTACTGCACTAGAAATATGAAAAATGAGAGCTTTTAGCGCATAAAAATGGCCATATTTATGTGTACCTCGTAGCCACTTTACGGCATCTCTCTTATACGAGGTCCTACTCTAAACCTACCTCGCTGGGAATACTTTTTACTTGACTATATACGAGTTGGCGACTCTGGGTTCAGCACCTGTTCACACTCAGTCTATGTTTGGATGTGCAGGTCAGGTTTTTGAAATGTATTCTCTAGCCTTCTGATCGTGCACTCCCGCCTCCTAGCCACAGGTGTTTTAATTATAGTAGGTCTAATACCCCTCCACAGAGAGTGAGAATTTGAGTCCAAGAAGAGGTGTCACATGTACCCATTCAGATGGAGACGTTTATTCTCAGCGAGGTAGGTTTAGAGTAGGACCTCGTATAAGAGAGATGCCGTAAAGTGGCTACGAGGTACACATAAATATGGCCATTTTTATGCGCTAAAAGCTCTCATTTTTCATATTTCTAGTGCAGTAATGCAGTTCAAATTTCGTGTTTTCAAGTTTGCATGTTTTGGGGCTGCAGTGTGCTGCCCTTTTTACTTGACTATATACGAGTTGGCGACTCTGGGTTCAGCACCTGTTCACACTCAGTCTATGTTTAGATGTGCAGGTCAGGTTTTTGAAATGTATTCTCTAGCCTTCTGATCGTGCACTCCCGCCTCCTAGCCACAGGTGTTTTAATTATAGTAGGTCTAATACCCCTCCACAGAGAGTGAGAATTTGAGTCCAAGAAGAGGTGTCACATGTACCCATTCAGATGGAGACGTTTATTCTCAGCGAGGTAGGTTTAGAGTAGGACCTCGTATAAGAGAGATGCCGTAAAGTGGCTACGAGGTACACATAAATATGGCCATTTTTATGCGCTAAAAGCTCTCATTTTTCATATTTCTAGTGCAGTAATGCAGTTCAAATTTCGTGTTTTCAAGTTTGCATGTTTTGGCGCTGCAGTGTGCTGCCCTTTTTACTTGACTATATACGAGTTGGCGACTCTGGGTTCAGCACCTGTTCACACTCAGTCTATGTTTGGATGTGCAGGTCAGGTTTTTGAAATGTATTCTCTAGCCTTCTGATCGTGCACTCCCGCCTCCTAGCCACAGGTGTTTTAATTATAGTAGGTCTAATACCCCTCCACAGAGAGTGAGAATTTGAGTCCAAGAAGAGGTGTCACATGTACCCATTCAGATGGAGACGTTTATTCTCAGCGAGGTAGGTTTAGAGTAGGACCTCGTATAAGAGAGATGCCGTAAAGTGGCTACGAGGTACACATAAATATGGCCATTTTTATGCGCTAAAAGCTCTCATTTTTCATATTTCTAGTGCAGTAATGCAGTTCAAATTTCGTGTTTTCAAGTTTGCATGTTTTGGCGCTGCAGTGTGCTGCCCTTTTTACTTGACTATATACGAGTTGGCGACTCTGGGTTCAGCACCTGTTCACACTCAGTCTATGTTTGGATGTGCAGGTCAGGTTTTTGAAATGTATTCTCTAGCCTTCTGATCGTGCACTCCCGCCTCCTAGCCACAGGTGTTTTAATTATAGTAGGTCTAATACCCCTCCACAGAGAGTGAGAATTTGAGTCCAAGAAGAGGTGTCACATGTACCCATTCAGATGGAGACGTTTATTCTCAGCGAGGTAGGTTTAGAGTAGGACCTCGTATAAGAGAGATGCCGTAAAGTGGCTACGAGGTACACATAAATATGGCCATTTTTATGCGCTAAAAGCTCTCATTTTTCATATTTCTAGTGCAGTAATGCAGTTCAAATTTCGTGTTTTCAAGTTTGCATGTTTTGGCGCTGCAGTGTGCTGCCCTTTTTACTTGACTATATACGAGTTGGCGACTCTGGGTTCAGCACCTGTTCACACTCAGTCTATGTTTGGATGTGCAGGTCAGGTTTTTGAAATGTATTCTCTAGCCTTCTGATCGTGCACTCCCGCCTCCTAGCCACAGGTGTTTTAATTATAGTAGGTCTAATACCCCTCCACAGAGAGTGAGAATTTGAGTCCAAGAAGAGGTGTCACATGTACCCATTCAGATGGAGACGTTTATTCTCAGCGAGGTAGGTTTAGAGTAGGACCTCGTATAAGAGATGCCGTAAAGTGGCTACGAGGTACACATAAATATGGCCATTTTTATGCGCTAAAAGCTCTCATTTTTCATATTTCTAGTGCAGTAATGCAGTTCAAATTTCGTGTTTTCAAGTTTGCATGTTTTGGCGCTGCAGTGTGCTGCCCTTTTTACTTGACTATATACGAGTTGGCGACTCTGGGTTCAGCACCTGTTCACACTCAGTCTATGTTTGGATGTGCAGGTCAGGTTTTTGAAATGTATTCTCTAGCCTTCTGATCGTGCACTCCCGCCTCCTAGCCACAGGTGTTTTAATTATAGTAGGTCTAATACCCCTCCACAGAGAGTGAGAATTTGAGTCCAAGAAGAGGTGTCACATGTACCCATTCAGATGGAGACGTTTATTCTCAGCGAGGTAGGTTTAGAGTAGGACCTCGTATAAGAGAGATGCCGTAAAGTGGCTACGAGGTACACATAAATATGGCCATTTTTATGCGCTAAAAGCTCTCATTTTTCATATTTCTAGTGCAGTAATGCAGTTCAAATTTCGTGTTTTCAAGTTTGCATGTTTTGGCGCTGCAGTGTGCTGCCCTTTTTACTTGACTATATACGAGTTGGCGACTCTGGGTTCAGCACCTGTTCACACTCAGTCTATGTTTGGATGTGCAGGTCAGGTTTTTGAAATGTATTCTCTAGCCTTCTGATCGTGCACTCCCGCCTCCTAGCCACAGGTGTTTTAATTATAGTAGGTCTAATACCCCTCCACAGAGAGTGAGAATTTGAGTCCAAGAAGAGGTGTCACATGTACCCATTCAGATGGAGACGTTTATTCTCAGCGAGGTAGGTTTAGAGTAGGACCTCGTATAAGAGAGATGCCGTAAAGTGGCTACGAGGTACACATAAATATGGCCATTTTTATGCGCTAAAAGCTCTCATTTTTCATATTTCTAGTGCAGTAATGCAGTTCAAATTTCGTGTTTTCAAGTTTGCATGTTTTGGCGCTGCAGTGTGCTGCCCTTTTTACTTGACTATATACGAGTTGGCGACTCTGGGTTCAGCACCTGTTCACACTCAGTCTATGTTTGGATGTGCAGGTCAGGTTTTTGAAATGTATTCTCTAGCCTTCTGATCGTGCACTCCCGCCTCCTAGCCACAGGTGTTTTAATTATAGTAGGTCTAATACCCCTCCACAGAGAGTGAGAATTTGAGTCCAAGAAGAGGTGTCACATGTACCCATTCAGATGGAGACGTTTATTCTCAGCGAGGTAGGTTTAGAGTAGGACCTCGTATAAGAGAGATGCCGTAAAGTGGCTACGAGGTACACATAAATATGGCCATTTTTATGCGCTAAAAGCTCTCATTTTTCATATTTCTAGTGCAGTAATGCAGTTCAAATTTCGTGTTTTCAAGTTTGCATGTTTTGGCGCTGCAGTGTGCTGCCCTTTTTACTTGACTATATACGAGTTGGCGACTCTGGGTTCAGCACCTGTTCACACTCAGTCTATGTTTGGATGTGCAGGTCAGGTTTTTGAAATGTATTCTCTAGCCTTCTGATCGTGCACTCCCGCCTCCTAGCCACAGGTGTTTTAATTATAGTAGGTCTAATACCCCTCCACAGAGAGTGAGAATTTGAGTCCAAGAAGAGGTGTCACATGTACCCATTCAGATGGAGACGTTTATTCTCAGCGAGGTAGGTTTAGAGTAGGACCTCGTATAAGAGAGATGCCGTAAAGTGGCTACGAGGTACACATAAATATGGCCATTTTTATGCGCTAAAAGCTCTCATTTTTCATATTTCTAGTGCAGTAATGCAGTTCAAATTTCGTGTTTTCAAGTTTGCATGTTTTGGCGCTGCAGTGTGCTGCCCTTTTTACTTGACTATATACGAGTTGGCGACTCTGGGTTCAGCACCTGTTCACACTCAGTCTATGTTTGGATGTGCAGGTCAGGTTTTTGAAATGTATTCTCTAGCCTTCTGATCGTGCACTCCCGCCTCCTAGCCACAGGTGTTTTAATTATAGTAGGTCTAATACCCCTCCACAGAGAGTGAGAATTTGAGTCCAAGAAGAGGTGTCACATGTACCCATTCAGATGGAGACGTTTATTCTCAGCGAGGTAGGTTTAGAGTAGGACCTCGTATAAGAGAGATGCCGTAAAGTGGCTACGAGGTACACATAAATATGGCCATTTTTATGCGCTAAAAGCTCTCATTTTTCATATTTCTAGTGCAGTAATGCAGTTCAAATTTCGTGTTTTCAAGTTTGCATGTTTTGGCGCTGCAGTGTGCTGCCCTTTTTACTTGACTATATACGAGTTGGCGACTCTGGGTTCAGCACCTGTTCACACTCAGTCTATGTTTGGATGTGCAGGTCAGGTTTTTGAAATGTATTCTCTAGCCTTCTGATCGTGCACTCCCGCCTCCTAGCCACAGGTGTTTTAATTATAGTAGGTCTAATACCCCTCCACAGAGAGTGAGAATTTGAGTCCAAGAAGAGGTGTCACATGTACCCATTCAGATGGGGACGTTTATTCTCAGCGAGGTAGGTTTAGAGTAGGACCTCGTATAAGAGAGATGCCGTAAAGTGGCTACGAGGTACACATAAATATGGCCATTTTTATGCGCTAAAAGCTCTCATTTTTCATATTTCTAGTGCAGTAATGCAGTTCAAATTTCGTGTTTTCAAGTTTGCATGTTTTGGCGCTGCAGTGTGCTGCCCTTTTTACTTGATTATCCATAAAAAGTGTCATTTAAAGTTTGCAGCAAGCCACCTGGGAGACACACCAAACATGTGGAAGAAGGTGCTCTGGTCAGATGAAACCAAAATCAAACCTTTTGGCAACAATGCCAAACGATATGTTTGGCGTAAAGGCAACACAGCTCATCACCCTTAACACACCATCCCCACTGTCAAACATGGTTGTGGCAGCATCATGGTTTGGGCCTGCTTTTCTTCAGCAGGGACAGGGAAGATGGTTAAAATTGATGGGAAGATGGATGGAGCCAAATACAGGACCATTCATGCAGAAAACCTGTTTGAGTCTGCAAAAAACCTGAGACTAGGACGGAGATTTGTCTTCCAACAAGACAATGATCCCAGACATAAAGCAAAATTTACAATGGAATGGTTCACAAATAAACATATCCAGGTGTTAGAATGGCCAAGTCAAAGTCCAGACCTCAGTCCCATCGAAAATCTGTGGAAAGAGCTGAAAACTGTTGTTCACAAAAGATCTCCATCAAACCTCACTGAGCTCGAGCTGTTTGCCAAGGAAGAATGGGCAAGAAATTCAGTCTCTCGATGTACAAAACTAAAGAGACATACCCCAAGCAACTTGCAGCTGTAATTGCAGCGAAAGGTGGCGCAACAAAGTATTAAGGGGCCAAATAATATTGCACGCCCCACTTTTCAGTTTTTCAATTTCAACAAAAATTTAAAATAACCAAAAAATTTCATTCAACTTTACAATTGTGTTCCACTTGTTGTTGATTCCTCACCAAAAATTTACATTTCATATCTTTAAGTTTGAATATGATGATGATATGTGGGAAAAGGTTGAAAAGTTACAGGGAGCCGAATACTTTAGCAAGGCACTGTAAATAGATAAGTTACTGGCTTAGTGATAGACAGCAGACTGTGGTTATAAATGGTATATTCTCTAACTGGGTCACTGTGACCAGTGGGGTACCACAGGGATTGATGTTGGGACGTATTCTCTTCAACATATTTATTAACTGGTAGAAGGTTTACACAGTAAAATATCGATATTTGCAGATGATACAAAACTATGTAAAGCAGTCAATACAACAGAAGATAGTATTCTGCTACAAGTGGATCTGGATAAGTTGGAAACTTGGGACGAGAGGTGGCAAATGTAGTTTAACAATGATAAATGTAAGGTTATACACATAGGAAGAAGGAATCAATATCACTATTACACACTGACTGGGAAACCACTGGCTAAGTCTGACATGGAGAAGGACCTGGGGATCATAGTAAATTATAAACTTACCTGGAGCAGCCAATGCCAGGCAGCAGCTGCCAAGGCAAACAGGATCATGGGGGACATTAAAAGAGGCCTAGATACACATGATGAGAGCATTATACTGCCTCTGTACAAATCCCTGGTTAGACCGCAGATGGAGTACTGTGTACAGCTTTGGGCACCGGTGCTCAGGAAAGATATAATGGGACTAGAGTAAGTACAAAGGAGGGCAACAAAATTAATAAAGGGGATGGGGAACTACAATACCCAGAGAGATTAGCAAAATTAGGATTATTTAGTCTAGACAAAAGACAACTGAGGGGCGATCTAATATACAAGTATATAAGGGGACAATACAAATATCTCTCCGAGGATCTGTTTTGTTATGATTAGGCAATTCAGTACCACAGTGAACATAGAGGTCAGAGCACATACATTGATCTGACAATAATCCAAAAACATAGAACGAGCTCTGAGACGTGGAAACTCTGTTGACCGCAATCCCTGATCCTCACCAACAACACTAGAGGCAGCCGTGGATTGCGCCTAACGCTACCTATGCAACTCGGCACAGCCTGAGAAACTAGCTAGCCTGAAGATAGAAAATAAGCCTACCTTGCCTCAGAGAAATACCCCAAAGGAAAAGGCAGCCCCCCACATATAATGACTGTGAGTAAGATGAAAAGACAAACGTAGAGAGGAAATAGATTTAGCAAAGTGAGGCCCGACTATCTGAACAGAGCGAGGATAGGAAAGGTAACTTTGCGGTCAACACAAAACCCTAAAAACCACGCAAAGGGGGCAAAAAGACCCTCCGTACCGAACTAACGGCACGGAGGTACACCCTCTGCGTCCCAGAGCTTCCAGCAAACAAATAGATAAGCTGGACAGAAGAAAAGCAAACAAAATAGCAAAGGAAAACTTAGCTATGCAGAGCAGCAGGCCACAGGAACGATCCAGGAGGAAAACAAGTCCAATACTGGAACATTGACAGGAAGCCAGGATCAAAGCACTAGGTGGAGTTAAGTAGAGCAGCACCTAACGACCTCACCACATCACCTGAGGGAGGAAACTCAGAAGCCGCAGTACCACTTCCCTCCACCAACGGAAGCTCACAGAGAGAATCAGCCGAAGTACCACTTGTGACCACAGGAGGGAGCTCTGCCACAGAATTCACAACAGTACCCCCCCCTTGAGGAGGGGTCACCGAACCCTCACCAGAGCCCCCAGGCCGACCAGGATGAGCCACATGAAAGGCACGAACAAGATCGGGAGCATGGACATCAGAGGCAAAGACCCAGGAATTATCTTCCTGAGCATAACCCTTCCACTTAACCAGATACTGGAGTTTCCGTCTTGAAACACGAGAATCCAAAATCTTCTCCACAATATACTCCAACTCCCCCTCCACCAAAACCGGGGCAGGAGGGTCAACAGATGGAACCATAGGTGCCACGTATCTCCGCAACAATGACCTATGGAATACGTTATGTATGGAAAAAGAATCTGGAAGGGTCAGACGAAAAGACACAGGATTAAGAACCTCAGAAATCCTATACGGACCAATGAAACGAGGTTTAAACTTAGGAGAGGAAACCTTCATAGGAATATGACGAGAAGATAACCAAACCAGATCCCCAACACGAAGTCGGGGACCCACACAGCGTCTGCGATTAGCAAAACATTGAGCCTTCTCCTGGGACAAGGTCAAATTGTCCACTACCTGAGTCCAAATCTGCTGCAACCTGTCCACCACAGTATCCACACCAGGACAGTCCGAAGACTCAACCTGTCCTGACGAGAAACGAGGATGGAACCCAGAGTTGCAGAAAAATGTGAAACCAAGGTAGCCGAGTTGGCCCGATTATTAAGGGCGAACTCAGCTAAAGGCAAAAAGGACACCCAGTCATCCTGATCAGCAGAAACAAAACATCTCAGATATGTTTCCAAAGTCTGATTGGTTCGTTCGGTCTGGCCATTAGTCTGAGGATGGAAAGCCGAGGAAAAAGACAAGTCAATGCCCATCCTACCACAAAAAGCTCGCCAAAACCTCGAAACAAACTGGGAACCTCTGTCAGAAACGATATTCTCTGGAATGCCATGTAAACGAACCACATGCTGGAAGAACAATGGCACCAAATCAGAGGAGGAAGGCAATTTAGACAAGGGTACCAAATGGACCATCTTAGAAAAGCGATCACAGACCACCCAAATGACTGACATCTTTTGAGAAACGGGAAGATCTGAAATAAAATCCATAGAGATATGTGTCCAAGGCCTCTTCGGGACTGGCAAGGGCAAAAGCAACCCACTGGCACGAGAACAGCAGGGCTTAGCCCGAGTACAAATCCCACAGGACTGCACAAAAGTACGCACATCCCGCGACAGAGATGGCCACCAAAAGGATCTAGCCACTAACTCTCTGGTACCAAAGATTCCAGGATGACCAGCCAAGACCGAACAATGAACCTCAGAGATAACTTTATTCGTCCACCTATCAGGGACAAACAGTTTCTCCGCTGGACAACGATCAGGTTTATTAGCCTGAAATTTTTGCAGCACTCGCCGCAAATCAGGGGAGATGGCAGACACAATTACTCCCTCTTTGAGGATACCCGCCAGCTCAGATACACCCGGAGAGTCGGGCACAAAACTCAAAGACAGAGCATCCGCCTTCACATTTTTAGAGCCCGGAAGGTATGAAATCACAAAGTCAAAACGGGCAAAAAACAACGACCAACGAGCTTGTCTAGGATTCAACCGCTTGGCGGACTCGAGATAAGTCAAGTTCTTATGATCAGTCAAGACCACCACGCGATGCTTAGCTCCTTCAAGCCAATGACGCCACTCCTCGAATGCCCACTTCATGGCCGGCAACTCTCGGTTGCCCACATCATAATTTCGCTCAGCAGGCGAAAACTTCCTGGAAAAGAAGGCGCACGGTTTCATCACTGAGCAATCAGAACCTCTCTGCGACAAAACAGCCCCTGCTCCAATCTCAGAAGCATCAACCTCGACCTGGAACGGAAGCGAAACATCTGGTTGACACAACACAGGGGCAGAAGAAAAACGACGCTTCAACTCTTGAAAAGCTTCCACAGCAGCAGAAGACCAATTGACCACATCAGCACCCTTCTTGGTCAAATCGGTCAATGGTTTAGCAATACTAGAAAAATTGCAGATGAAGCGACGATAAAAATTAGCAAAGCCCAGGAACTTTTGCAGACTTTTCAGAGATGTCGGCTGAGTCCAATCATGGATGGCTTGGGCCTTAACAGGATCCATCTCGATAGTAGAAGGGGAAAAGATGAACCCCAAAAAGGAAACCTTCTGCACACCAAAGAGACACTTTGATCCCTTCACAAACAAAGAATTAGCACACAGGACCTGAAAAACCGTTCTGACCTGCTTCACATGAGACTCCCAATCATCCGAGAAGATCAAAATGTCATCCAAGTACACAATCAGGAATTTATCCAGGTACTCTCGGAGCATTGGCAAGTCCGAATGGCATTACTAGATACTCAAAATGACCCTCGGGCGTATTAAATGCAGTTTTCCATTCATCGCCTCGCTTAATTCGCACAAGATTATACACACCACGAAGATCTATCTATCAGATAACAACGGCAAGGGGTACTGAAATTTAACCGTGATCTTATTTAGAATGCGGTAATCTATACAAGGTCTCAGCGAACCATCCTTCTTGGCTACAAAAAAGAACCCTGCTCCTAATGGCGAAGATGATGGGCGAATATGCCCCTTCTCCAGGGACTCCTTCACATAACTGCGCATAGCGGCGTGCTCAGGCACAGATAAATTAAACAATCGGCCTTTTGGGAACTTACTACCAGGAATCAAATTGATAGCACAATCACAATCCCTATGCGGAGGTAGGGCATCGGACTTGGGCTCATCAAATACATCCCGGTAATCAGACAAGAACTCTGGAACCTCAGAAGGGGTGGATGACGAAATTGACAGAAATGGAACATTACCATGTACCCCCTGACAACCCCAGCTGGACACAGACATGGATTTCCAATCTAATACTGGATTATGGACTTGTAGCCATGGCAACCCCAACACGACCACATCATGCAGATTATGCAACACCAGAAAGCGAATAACCTCCTGATGTGCAGGAGCCATGCACATGGTCAGCTGGGTCCAGTACTGAGGCTTATTCTTGGCCAAAGGCGTAGCATCAATTCCTCTCAATGGAATAGGACACTGCAAGGGCTCCAAGAAAAACCCACAACGCCTAGCATACTCCAAGTCCATCAAATTCACAAATGCCATGACAGAATACGATGACAAAGAGCAGATCAAGGTAACGGACAGAAGAAACTTTGACTGTACTGTACCAATGGTGGCAAACCTAGCGAACCGCTTAGTGCGCTTAGGACAATCAGAGATAGCATGAGTGGAATCACCACAGTAGAAACACAGCCCATTCAGACGTCTGTGTTCTTGCCGTTCAACTCTGGTCAAAGTCCTATGGCACTGCATAGGCTCAGGTTTAAGCTCAGGTAATACCGCCAAATGGTGCACAGATTTACGCTCACGCAAGCGTCGACCGATCTGAATGGCCAAAGACATAGACTCATTCAAACCTGCAGGCATAGGAAATCCCACCATGACATCCTTAAGGGCTTCAGAGAGACCCTTTCTGAACATAGCTGCCAGCGCAGATTCATTCCATTGAGTGAGCACGGACCACTTTCTAAATTTCTGACAATATAACTCTATCTCATCCTGACCCTGACAAAGAGCCAGCAAATTTTTTTCTGCCTGATCCACAGAATTAGGCTCATCGTACAGCAATCCGAGCTCCAGGAAAAACGCATCGATATTACTTAATGCAGGATCTCCTGGCGCAAGAGAAAATGCCCAGTCCTGAGGGTCGCCACGCAAAAAAGAAATAATGATCAAATCCTGTTGAACTGGATCACCAGAGGAGCGAGGTTTCAAGGCCAGAAATAGTTTACAATTATTTTTGAAACTCAGAAACTTAGTTCTATCACCAAAAAACAAATCAGGAATAGGAATTCTTGGTTCTAACATAGATTTCTGATCAATAGTGTCTTGAATCTTTTGTACTCTTGCCGAGAGCTGATCCACACATGAAGACAGACTTCTAATGTCCATTGCTACACCTGTGTCCTGAACCACCCAAATGTCTAGGGGAAAAAAAAGGCAAAACACTGCAGAGAAAAAAAAATGGTCTCAGAACTTCTTTTTTCCCTCTATTGAGAATCATTAGTACTTTGGCTTCCTGTACTGTTATGATTAGGCAATTCAGTACCACAGTGAACATAGAGGTCAGAGCACATACATTGATCTGACAATAATCCAAAAACATAGAACGAGCTCTGAGACGTGGGACCTCTGTTGACCGCAATCCCTGATCCTCACCAACAACACTAGAGGCAGCCGTGGATTGCGCCTAACGCTACCTATGCAACTCGGCACAGCCTGAGAAACTAGCTAGCCTGAAGATAGAAAATAAGCCTACCTTGCCTCAGAGAAATACCCCAAAGGAAAAGGCAGCCCCCCACATATAATGACTGTGAGTAAGATGAAAAGACAAACGTAGAGATTAAATAGATTTAGCAAAGTGAGGCCCGACTATCTGAACAGAGCGAGGATAGGAAAAGTAACTTTGCGGTCAACACAAAACCCTAAAAACCACGCAAAGGGGGCAAAAAGACCCTCCGTACCGAACTAACGGCACGGAGGTACACCCTCTGCGTCCCAGAGCTTCCAGCAAACAAATAGATAAGCTGGACAGAAGAAAAGCAAACAAAATAGCAAAGGAAAACTTAGCTATGCAGAGCAGCAGGCCACAGGAACGATCCAGGAGGAAAACAAGTCCAATACTGGAACATTGACAGGAAGCCAGGATCAAAGCACTAGGTGGAGTTAAGTAGAGCAGCACCTAACGACCTCACCACATCACCTGAGGGAGGAAACTCAGAAGCCGCAGTACCACTTCCCTCCACCAACGGAAGCTCACAGAGAGAATCAGCTGAAGTACCACTTGTGACCACAGGAGGGAGCTCTGCCACAGAATTCACAACACTGTTTATACCAAGGAATGTGACGGTCACTAGGGGGCATTCTCTGCATCTGGAGGAGAGAGGGGTTTTCCACCAACATAGAAGAGGATTCTTTACTGTTAGTGCAGTGAGAATCTGGAATTCCTTGCCTGAGGAAGTGGAGATGGTGAACTCAGACAAGGGGTTCAAGAGAGGCCTGGATGCCTTCCTGGAGCATAATAATATTATATCTTACAGTTATTAGGTTCTTTAGAAAGATGTAGATCTGGGGATTAAGTCTGACCGAATATAGGCTGAACTGGATGGACAAATGTCTTTTTTCGGCGTTGCTAACTATGTTACTGTGCTACATATCCTGGTAAATGGAGTGATTTGGGAAAGTCAGAGCCACTGGGCCGTGCCTATTGAACTGTCCGGAAGAAGAATGGAAACATTGCCAGAGGTTCCATGTATACTGCGCAATTCCCCTCATATGTGTTTGATATTCTGACGTAATTCTTGAACACAGTCTGGTTCCCTGCTAACTGCTTCTGAAGGTGTGCCCACCTGGTAGCTCCAGATTACACAAATTAGAGTGGGCACCTCTCTTTCTCGGACTCGAGCCTCAATTCCAACCTCTAGGAACCTCATTTCGAGATTAGATCATAACTACTCTTGCAGGATCTGTCTTAAATAGGGGTCCCTCAAACCAGCAACTAATTGGTCCTGCAGCACTTCAACTAAATTCCCCAGCCACCAATATTCTTCATGAGTCATCTTGGTGATATGGGCTGTCATTTCCTGTAGGGGTTTGACAAACTGCGCTACAGTCTTGTCCTCCCCTTGGAATCATCGAAATAGGTGCATACGTAAATTTCAAAGGTCAGTAGTATCACCATGAAAGTCCTCTAAAGGCCCCTTCACATTTAGCGACGCTGCAGCGATACCAACAACGATCCGGATCGCTGCAGCGTCGCTGTTTGGTCGCTGGAGAGCTGTCACACAGACCGCTCTCCAGCGACCAACGATGCCGGTAACCAGGGTAAACATCGGGTAACTAAGCGCAGGGCCGCGCTTAGTAACCCGATGTTTACCCTGGTTACCATGCTAAAAGTAAAAAAAAACAAACACTAGATACTTACCTACCGCTGTCTGTCCTCCAGCGCTGTGCTCTGCTTCTCTGCTCTCCTCCTGTACTGTCTGGGAGCCGGAAAGCAGAGCAGGAGTCCAGCGACCAAATAAAGTTCTGGACTTTATTCAGCGACCAACGATCTCCCAGCAGGGGCCTGATCGTTGGTCGCTGTCACACATAACGATTTCATTAACGATATCGTTGCTACGTCACAAATAGCAACGATATCGTTAACAATATCGTTATGTGTGAAGGTACCTTAAGATCTTAATCACCTGTTCTTCAGTATCACGGTCTTTTGTCTGTCAGTACACAATGGTTTGTCGCACCTCTCCATCAAGGGTCAGTAAGGCCAGCTCTGCCGGTAAGGAAGGGATCATGCAATATATATGCAACATGCTCAGCAACCTCTTCATTAAATCCTACAATTTCAAATCATTCCCTGTAAACTTTAGGAGGTGTAGCATAGCGCCTACTACGTGTTTTGGGGGACACTCGCTTGGCACGGGATTAATGCACTCAGGCACGGATTTCTTATAAAACAGAGTCTTTTAGGTTTATTTCACACGACCTAAAGCACATCCTCAGGAACTTGGCAACAGCTTGAACACCATCTGGAGATATTCAACTTCACCACAATTCGTCTCTGACCCCGGTCAGCATAAGACACGGACCTCGTCCGTTACCTGCTGTCGACCTTCACAGGTTCCTGGACACCTCTTGGCCTCAGAGGTGCCCCATACACAATGTCTCTCTCTTCTAACCCCGGTTAGCATAACACGGATCCCTTTCCGTTACATGTTGGTGCCGCACAGGTTTCTCAGATACCTCTCCTCCACAGAGGTATCCTTCAGGCGTTTCTCACTCTGACCCCGGTCAGTACAACACGGATCTCCATCCGTTCCACACACTGGCATGTGCTAGGTCCAGAGCCCTGCCATGTGCTCTTCAGGAATCCTATTCTCCAGGACTTCCAACACAGGCTTCCAGGACCTTCCGGCATAGACCATTCAGGTCAACACTCCAAGACCATGTGACCAGACCTCAGTCACATTATATAGTACTAACCACTCCCACAGGTGGGAGTGTGGATGTGTGGCTAGTTTGTCCCGCCCATCTCACACAACTAGCCTAGTAAGTCTCCCTTGCAACTACACCATACATATACACACTCTTGAGGGACTACAGGTCCCAGAACAACAATATTGCATCAGACTTACCACGCAGACTCCCTCTGCAACACATATCGGCCATTCACAACACTGCCGGACTTTGTCTCATCAGAATTATGCCTCCAAGTGCATCTTGCAGCGCACACACAGCACCCCCTGGCTGTACGATTGGTCACTACACCACAGAGGTTACTGAGAATGGTCCCTAGAGAATACCTCAACCTGATCTGTCAATTCTGCACTAGTAACATAGTAACATAGTAACATAGTTAGTAAGGCCGAAAAAAGACATTTGTCCATCCAGTTCAGCCTATATTCCATCATAATAAATCCCCAGATCTACGTCCTTCTACAGAACCTAATAATTGTATGATACAATATTGTTCTGCTCCAGGAAGACATCCAGGCCTCTCTTGAACCCCTCGACTGAGTTCGCCATCACCACCTCCTCAGGCAAGCAATTCCAGATTCTCACTGCCCTAACAGTAAAGAATCCTCTTCTATGTTGGTGGAAAAACCTTCTCTCCTCCAGACGCAAAGAATGCCCCCTTGTGCCCGTCACCTTCCTTGGTATAAACAGATCCTCAGCGAGATATTTGTATTGTCCCCTTATATACTTATACATGGTTATTAGATCGCCCCTCAGTCGTCTTTTTTCTAGACTAAATAATCCTAATTTCGCTAATCTATCTGGGTATTGTAGTTCTCCCATCCCCTTTATTAATTTTGTTGCCCTCCTTTGTACTCTCTCTAGTTCCATTATATCCTTCCTGAGCACCGGTGCCCAAAACTGGACACAGTACTCCATGTGCGGTCTAACTAGGGATTTGTACAGAGGCAGTATAATGCTCTCATCATGTGTATCCAGACCTCTTTTAATGCACCCCATGATCCTGTTTGCCTTGGCAGCTGCTGCCTGGCACTGGCTGCTCCAGGTAAGTTTATCATTAACTAGGATCCCCAAGTCCTTCTCCCTGTCAGATTTACCCAGTGGTTTCCCGTTCAGTGTGTAATGGTGATATTGATTCCCTCTTCCCATGTGTATAACCTTACATTTATCATTGTTAAACCTCATCTGCCACCTTTCAGCCCAAGTTTCCAACTTATCCAGATCCATCTGTAGCAGAATACTATCTTCTCTTGTATTAACTGCTTTACATAGTTTTGTATCATCTGCAAATATCGATATTTTACTGTGTAAACCTTCTACCAGATCATTAATGAATATGTTGAAGAGAACAGGTCCCAATACTGACCCCTGCGGTACCCCACTGGTCACAGCGACCCAGTTAGAGACTATACCATTTATAACCACCCTCTGCTTTCTATCACTAAGCCAGTTACTAACCCATTTACACACATTTTCCCCCAGACCAAGCATTCTCATTTTGTGTACCAACCTCTTGTGCGGCACGGTATCAAACGCTTTGGAAAAATCGAGATATACCACGTCCAATGACTCACCGTGGTCCAGTCTATAGCTTACCTCTTCATAAAAACTGATTAGATTGGTTTGACAGGAGCGATTTCTCATAAACCCATGCTGATATGGAGTTAAACAGTTATTCTCATTGAGATAATCCAGAATAACATCCCTCAGAAACCCTTCAAATATTTTACCAACAATAGAGGTTAGACTTACTGGCCTATAATTTCCAGGTTCACTTTTAGAGCCCTTTTTGAATATTGGCACCACATTTGCTATGCGCCAGTCCTGCGGAACAGACCCTGTCGCTATAGAGTCACTAAAAATAAGAAATAATGGTTTATCTATTACATTACTTAGTTCTCTTAGTACTCGTGGGTGTATGCCATCCGGACCCGGAGATTTATCTATTTTAATCTTATTTAGCCGGTTTCGCACCTCTTCTTGGGTTATATTGGTGACTCTTAATATAGGGTTTTCATTGTTTCTTGGGATTTCACCTAGCATTTCATTTTCCACCGTGAATACCGTGGAGAAGAAGGTGTTTAATATGTTAGCTTTTTCCTCGTCATCTACAATCATTCTTTCCTCACTATTTTTTAAGGGGCCTACATTTTCAGTTTTTATTCTTTTACTATTGATATAGTTGAAGAACAGTTTGGGATTAGTTTTACTCTCCTTAGCAATGTGCTTCTCTGTTTCCTTTTTGGCAGCTTTAATTAGTTTTTTAGATAAAGTATTTTTCTCCCTATAGTTTTTTAGAGCTTCAGTGGTGCCATCCTGCTTTAGTAGTGCAAATGCTTTCTTTTTACTGTTAATTGCCTGTCTTACTTCTTTGTTTAGCCACATTGGGTTTTTCCTATTTCTAGTCCTTTTATTCCCACAAGGTATAAACCGCTTACACTGCCTATTTAGGATGTTCTTAAACATTTTCCATTTATTATCTGTATTCTTATTTCTGAGGATATTGTCCCAGTCTACCAGATTAAGGGCATCTCTAAGCTGTTCAAACTTTGCCTTCCTAAAGTTCAATGTTTTTGTGACTCCCTGACAAGTCCCCCTAGTGAAAGACAGGTGAAACTGTACAATATTGTGGTCGCTATTTCCTAAATGCCCAACCACCTGCAGATTTGTTATTCTGTCAGGTCTATTAGATAGTATTAGGTCTAAAAGTGCTGCTCCTCTGGTTGGATTCTGCACCAATTGTGAAAGATAATTTTTCTTGGTTATTAGCAGAAACCTGTTGCCTTTATGGGTTTCACAGGTTTCTGTTTCCCAGTTAATATCCGGGTAGTTAAAGTCCCCCATAACCAGGACCTCATTATGGGTTGCAGCTTCATCTATCTGCTTTAGAAGTAGACTTTCCATGGTTTCTGTTATATTTGGGGGTTTGTAACAGACCCCAATGAGAATTTTGTTACCATTTTTCCTTCCATGAATTTCAACCCATATGGACTCGACATCCTCATTCCCTTCGCTAATATCCTCCCTTAAAGTGGACTTTAGACAAGACTTTACATAGAGACAAACCCCTCCTCCTCTCCGATTTTTACGATCCTTTCTAAACAGACTGTAACCCTGTAAGTTAACTGCCCAGTCATAGCTTTCATCTAACCATGTCTCGGTTATTCCCACTATGTCAAAGTTACCTGTAGATATTTCTGCTTCTAGTTCTTCCATCTTGCTTGTCAGGCTTCTGGCGTTTGCGAGCATGCAGTTTAGAGGATTTTGTTT
This sequence comes from Ranitomeya imitator, assembly GCF_032444005.1. Classification (NCBI taxonomy): domain Eukaryota; kingdom Metazoa; phylum Chordata; class Amphibia; order Anura; family Dendrobatidae; genus Ranitomeya; species Ranitomeya imitator. The sequence goes on along the minus strand of NC_091282.1, from coordinate 882,271,185 downwards.
TGTTCCAATCTCCTCACTGTGGATTGTTTTAGAAATGTTCTTACCTCCCTTCTGAGTATGTTTTCCTGGGTCGTCTTTGTTCGAGTCTAATGTTTTTCTTCCCGTCCCCTCTTCTTCTAGTTTAACGCCCTCCTGATGAGTGTAGCGAGTCTTCTGGCGAATGTGTGTTTCCCAGGTTTGTTGAGGTGTAGTCCGTCTCTGGCGAGGAGTCCATCGTACAAGTAATTCACACCGTGGTCCAGGAATCCGAATCCTTGTTGTCTGCACCATCGTCTTAGCCAGTTGTTTGCATCAAGGATCCTGTTCCATCTCCTGGTGCCATGCCCATCTACTGGAAGGATAGAAGAAAAAACTACCTGTGCATCCAGTTCCTTTACTTTCTTCCCCAACTCTTCAAAGTCCTTGCAGATTGTCGGTAGGTCCTTCCTTGCCGTGTCATTGGTGCCAACATGTATCAGAAGAAATGGGTGGACGTCCTTGGAGCTGAAGAGCTTTGGTATCCTATCGGTCACATCCTTGATCATCGCACCTGGAAGGCAGCATACTTCTCTTGCAGTTATGTCCGGTCTGCAGATGGCTGCTTCTGTGCCTCTCAGTAGTGAGTCTCCCACCACCACCACTCTTCGTTGCTTCTTGGCTGTACTTTTTGCTGTCACTTGTTGCTGTGTGCCCTTTTCTTTTTTGCTTGCTGGTATTGCTTCATTCTTAGGTGTGCCATCTTCATCCTCTACAAAGATTTGATATCGGTTCTTCAGTTGTGTGGTTGGTGATTTCTCCATGGTCTTCTTGCTTCTTTTGGTCACATGCTTCCACTCATCTGCTTTTGGAGGTTCTCTGACACTTTTTGCACCTTCTGTGACCAGTAGAGATGCTTCTGTTCTGTCTAGAAAGTCTTCATTCTCTTTGATGAGTTTCAAAGTTGCTATTCTTTCTTCCAGACCCCGCACCTTTTCTTCTAAAAGGGCCACTAGTCTACACTTCTGACAGGTGAAATTGGATTCTTCTTCTGGTCGATCTGTGAACATGTAGCACATGCTGCAGCTCACCATGTAGGTTGTCACATCTGCCATGTTGCTCCTAGATCCTGCTGACTTGCTGTGTGTTTTCCTTCTTGTGTAATCTACTCAGCCAAGCTCTCTTGCAATAATGTCCTACAGGCAAAAATTCTTCTAGCTTAGGGAGACTTCGCTTCTCCCAGAAGGCACCTGGAATATGCAAATTAGCCTCCTGAAGCTTGAATCCCTGGTTTGGTGATGCTTTCGAAGCAGCTGGTCCCGGCTGTACCCAACGATCTTCTAGCTTAGGGAGACTTCGCTTCTCCCAGAAGGCACCTGGAATATGCAAATTAGCCTCCTGAAGCTTGAATCCCTGGTTTGGTGATGCTTTCGAAGCAGCTGGTCCCGGCTGTACCCAACGATCTTCTAGCTTAGGGAGACTTCGCTTCTCCCAGAAGGCACCTGGAATATGCAAATTAGCCTCCTGAAGCTTGAATCCCTGGTTTGGTGATGCTTTCGAAGCAGCTGGTCCCGGCTGTACCCAACGATCTTCTAGCTTAGGGAGACTTCGCTTCTCCCAGAAGGCACCTGGAATATGCAAATTAGCCTCCTGAAGCTTGAATCCCTGGTTTGGTGATGCTTTCGAAGCAGCTGGTCCCGGCTGTACCCAACGATCTTCTAGCTTAGGGAGACTTCGCTTCTCCCAGAAGGCACCTGGAATATGCAAATTAGCCTCCTGAAGCTTGAATCCCTGGTTTCAATGTTGCATCCTACTGAATACGCCAAATGTAAGCAGGTGGCTAAATGCAACAGTGGAGGCACCAGGTGGAAACTAGAGATGAGTGAAACTTTCCAGGTTCGGTTTGGTTCTATTCGCTGAACGATTAGACGTTTGCCTAACATGTTCGACAAATGGTTCGACAAACACACATGAACCTCATTAGATTCAATGGAAGGCCAAACCAAACGTTTGCACAACACCTTAGGGGGTGGCAAAAATCTTCCCAAACAGTTAAAATTAGGGGAAGACACCATCGAAACTGGCATCAATTAACCCACAGTTGACATTTGCAAATGGCACAGCAACAGTCAGCTATGGGCCATGCATGAGGCATCAGAGTCTAGCCCAGCATTTACAGCTTGGAATTGAAATTTTAACCTGGTGGTTAAGGGAGTGGTGTAAGACTTCTTAACTGGGAGACCTGATGCCTCGTGCAACACCTCCAATTGTTTTTTTTTATTCCAGCCACACTCAGTTGGCACAAACATCAGTTTCATAGACTGCTATTGATAGAAAAATATAAGGAAAGTAACACAGGTTGTTACCTGATCAATTGACCTACAGTAGAACCTTTTATAATGGCACAGAAGCAGTCAGCCATGGGACGTGCATGAAGTATCAGGGTCTGGCCCAGCATTTACAGCTTGTAATTGAAGCTTCAATGAGGACCTGGTGGTTAAGGGAGCAGTGTAAGCCTTCAAAGCTGGGAGACATGATACCTCATACAACACCTCCAATTTTTTTTTATTCCAGCAACACTCAAATAGCACAAACATCACTTTCATAGACTACAACTGGTGGAAAAATGTAAGTAAAGTAACACAAGTAGTTGACTGAAAGTGCAGGCCTGTCTGTCTTGAAGCCCTACTTACACAAGCAACCCACCAGATGGAGTCTCAACATTTAAAAAAATAATTGTCACACAGCACTAAAGTGGCATCAAATTCCACAGAGTAGAAAAAGTCTAATAGGCTCCTGACACACCTTCCACCACAGGCGACCCAGCAGATGTAGACCCAGCTTTCGGTTCCCACATTTAAAAAAAATAATTGTCACACACCAATAAAGTGTTATCAATTTCCGCAGAGTAAAAAACATATAAAATTCCACTGACACACCTTCCACCACCCACCAGATGGAGACCAAACTTTGAGTCTCCATGTTTGAAAAAAAAAAATTGTCACACAGCAATAAAGTGGCATCAGTTTGCGCAGAGTAGAAACAGTATACTATAATAGCCTCTGGCACACCTTCTACTACAGGCAACCCACCAGATGGGGACCAAGTTTGTCTCCACATTTCAAAAAAATAATTGTCACACACCAATAAAGTGTAATTAATTTCCACAGCACAGGAACAGTATAATAGGCCTCTGACACACCTTCCACCACAGGCAACCCACCAGATGAGGACCCAACATTGAGTCTCCACATTTCAAATAAATATTTGTCACACACCAATAAAGTGTCATCAATTTCCACAGAGTAGAAATTAATTAGTATAATAGGCCTCTGACATACATTCTACCACAGGCAAACCAGCAGATGGAGACCCAACTTTCAATCTCAACATTTCAAAAAAATAATTGTCACACAGCACTGAAGTGGCATCAATCTCCACAGAGTAGAAACAGTATATCAGGCCTCTAACACACCTTCTTCTACAGGCAACTCACCAAATGGAGACCCAACCCGGAGTCTCCCCATTTCAAAAATTGTTTGTAACATCAGCAGCTGTAGCAATAGCAGGCACAGAAGACACCACGAAGATGACACAGACTGCAATAACGCGAGATCAATATATGACACTAAAAACAACACCATCGCCTAGTCTGCCTAGTTGTGCAAAAGTCATTGGAGATCTATGAGATTTATTTTGATGAAAGTTAGGCGGTGTACACTTTCAGAGGAAAGCCGGAAGTGCTATCCATCAGAACACCACCAGCAGCACTGAAGACATGATCTGAGATAACACGGTCTGCTGGGCATGACAAAACCTCCAAGGCATGACAGGCGAGCTCAGGCCACTCTTCCGTTTTTGAAGACCAAAATTCAAAAGGGTCCAATGCCCCTCCTGATGGCATGGATATTGAGCTCCAGATAGTCCTTCACCATCCTCTCCAGTAGTTTACAATGTGTCAGACTTGTACTCTCTTCTGATGGTGCACAGGCTTGTCTATAAAATGTGTTAAACGACCCACAGAAATTTCTATTACCACTAACACTGCTGCAGCTGCGCTTGCTAATATTTTTGCGATGACGCTTTGATGTTCCCAGAGTTGCACATCTAGAACTGGGATGCACACTGTGTCCCTCACTGCTGTCTTGGGGAAAACCACTCTGAAGTTTGTCTACAAGCCTGTTTCAATACTCCAGCATGCATGTTACGCCGCTTCCTCATATTCACCTGTCCGGCCAGCACGCTCCCGATGCTTCCTCCTGCTCTCTGTCTTCCAGCTTCTCCGGCGCTCGTCCATTCTGCGCTCTGCGCATGCGCAGAAGTGCTCCTTTCGTCGCCGGGGCTTCTGGGAGGTCGTGACTCAGCGGCTTCGCCTCCATTATGGCGGCGCCCATTGGGTACTTCTTCCCAGCACCTGCCCTGCTCAAACACCTTTGCGTCTATTGCATTCGTTGGCTTACCGCCAGCATCCTCGTAGATTCCTAGGCTCAGATCCCTGTATCTCTGCTGTTACTCTGACTGTCTTTGTTTGCCGTCCCTGCTAGTCCTGTGTTCCTGCCGTCTCCTGCTAATCCTGTATTCCTGCCGTCTCCTGCTAGTCCTGTGTTCCTGCCGTGTCCTGCCAGTCCTGTGTTCCTGTCGTCTCCTGCTAGTCTTGTGTTCCTGCCGTATCCTGCCAGTCCTGTGTTCCTGCCGTCTCCTGCTAGTCCTGTGTTCCTGCTGTGTCCTGCCAGTCCTGTGTTCCTGCCATCTCCTGCTAGTCTTGTGTTCCTGCCGTATCCTGCCAGTCCTGTGTTCCTGCCATCTCCTGCTAGTCCTGTGTTCCTGCCGTGTCCTGCCAGTCCTGTGTTCCTGCCGTCTCCTGCTAGTAAAGTGTTCCTGCTGTATCCTGCCAGTCCTGTGTTCCTGCCGTGTCTTGCCACTCCTGTGTTCCTGCCGTATCCTGCCAGTCCTGTGTTCCAGCCATGTCTTGCCAATCCTGCATTCCTGCCGTTCCTGCCAGTCCTGTATTCCTGCCGTTCCTGCCAGTCCTGTGGTCAAACCGTCTCCAGCCAGCTCAGCATTCCTGCCATACCTTGCCAGTCCTGTGTTCCTGCCGTACCCTGCCAGTCCTGAGTCTCCGTTGTCTCCATCTGTCATGTGCTAGCATCTTACCGGTCAGTACCTTGTCTTTGCTGCCTCCATCTGTCCAGTGCCTCCGCCATTCTAGTCACTTCACTAGTTCTGTCTTCCCTCCGTCTGCCATTCTCTCTGTGTTCTAACTTCAGTCGTCCCTTTGGCTCCGGCAGTTGCGGCTTCACCCTCCTCCATTTGTTCCTCGGCTCCTGCATCTTCACTAACAATTTGTCTGGTACCATTAGTCCTCCTTGATCGCTGCAAGCCACCCTCGCATGGCACCTGCCTGTGCGAAGACAGGTCGGAAATTTGAGATATTGTTATCCCTTCCACATCCTCCTTCCGCCAAATATTGAGATGAGGGTGCCAACAATTTTATCCAGCCCATTATGTCCAATATGCCTTTTTTTATTCTGTCTTTTGTGTTTGTGGGAGAAATACTTCATTTTCTGGAATATGTTCAAGGTTGCCAACACTTTCAGCCATAACTGTATAAATATATAAAAATATATACTGGGAAATTCATTATTTGTTTGTTTTTTCTGTTAGGTTATTATGAGTTGAAGTGGAAATTGAAATCAATGGAGTTTTCTTTTGGTGATCAATAATTTAAAATGATCTCACACGCAAAGAGATTCTATTGCAGCTTTACCATTGTCATGATCAATAGTCAGCGACACTTCAAAGTAGCCAGAAAGTGTTATGGAATCATATTGCAAATTACTGAAGAAATCGGGCCCTGCTCAAACCTTATGCCAATAAAATGATTAATAGCTTAATTAAGCTTAATTGACTTTATAGTTGAGTTTATTATACTGAAAATCAATTAATTTAATAAAGGTATGAAAGTGGTCCCTAGAGATATTTTTAAAGAGGGAGATTTTAATTTGCATACATTAATACAACAGATCTTAGACATTGATTTAGATTTTATACTGCTACAAGAAAAATAAACATAAATGACAAAAAGAAAATACAACTAAATTTTTTTAACTGTTAATTTGTTAGAAGCAACAACAGTGACACCCAAAGGATACATTCTTACAACATAACATGCTGCCATTACCGTGGATATCAATACTTCTTAATGTTTTTATTGAATACTATTTTTTTATTTACATAACAGAATGGACTATGATGCCATTGCATTAATTTTAATGTAATGTGTTTTTAGGATATATAAATAGAAGAGGATTCTTTACTGTTAGGGCAGTGAGAATCTGGAATTGCTTGCCTGAGGAGGTGGTGATGGCGAACTCAGTCGAGGGGTTCAAGAGAGGCCTGGATGTCTTCCTGGAGCAGAACAATATTGTATCATACAATTATTAGGTTCTGTAGAAGGACGTAGATCTGGGTATTTATTATGATGGAATATAGGCTGAACTGGATGGACAAATGTCTTTTTTCGGCCTTACTAACTATGTTACTATGTTACTATGTTACTATAAATAGGCTGTCTAATGAAATTGTATAACTTACCAATATATTTAACCCCTTAACGACCGCCGATGCGTCTTTTCACGGCGGCAATTAAGGGTATTTAAGCCACAGCTCTGTTAGTAAATTTTCTCTGGGGTCTCGGCTGCCGGGGTTTTTACTGACCCCTTTTTGCGATCGCCAGTAATTAACCGTTTACCGGCGAACGCAAAAAAAAGCGGCGTGTCATTCTCAGTCCTCTGATGTGATCGCACATCAGAGGACAGAGAAATAGGGGGATTTGGGGATCCTATCATACTTACCGGTGTCCCTGGATCCTCCTGCGTCCCCTCCTGGCCGCCGGCTTCTTCTTCTTCCGGGAAGAAAATGGCAGGCGCATGCGCAGTGCGCCCGCCGTGATGAGCCGGCGGGCAGAGGAAGATTCTTCCTCTTGTTTTATTTTGGTCACTGTGATCAAAATAAAAAAAAAAGTAAATAACCCCCCCTTTATCACCCCGTTAGTTAGGAAAAAATGATAAAATTAAAAAAGTATGTATTTCTATTTTCCAATTAGGGTTAGGGTTGGGGCTAAAATTAGGGTTAGGGTTGGGGCTAAAGTTAGGGTTAGGGCTGGTGCTAAAGTTAGGGTTAGGGTTGGGGCTAAAGTTAGGGTTAGGGCTAGGGTTAGGGCTAAAGTTAGGGTTAGGGTTGGGGCTAAAGTTAGGGTTAGGGCCAGGGTTAGGGTTGGTGCTAAAGTTAGGGTTAGGGCTAGGGTTGGTGCTAAAGTTAGGGTTAGCGTTGGGGCTAAAGTTAGGGATAGGGCTAGGGTTAAGGCTAGGGTTAGGGCTAAAGTTAGAGTTAGGGTTGGGGCTAAAGTTAGGGTTGGGGCTAAAGTTAGGGTTAGAGTTGGGATTAGGGTTAGGGTTTGGTTTAGGGTTGGTATAAGTTAGGGTTAAGGTTGGCATTAGGGTTACTGTACGTTTGGGATTATGGTTAGGTTTGGGATTAGGGTTAAGGTTAGGGTTATGTTTGAGGTTAGGGTTGAGATTATGATTAGGGGTGTGTTGGGCTTAGGGATTTGATTAGGGTTAGGGTTGGGATTAGGGTTAGGGTTGTTTTGGCGCTAGGGTTGTGATTAGGTTAATGCCATAACCCTAATCACAACCCTAGCGCCAAAACACCCCTAACCCTAACCCCAACCCTAACCATAAACGTTATGGTTAGGGTTGGGATTAGGGTTAGGGGTGTTTTGGGATTAGGGTTTTGATCAGGGTTATGGATTGGGTTGGGATTAGCATTAGGAGTGTGTTGGGGTTATGGTTGCAGTTAGAATTGGGAGGTTTCCACTGTTTAGGTACATCAGAGGGTCTCCAAACGCGACAGCCAATTTTGCGCTCAAAAACTCAATTGGTGCTCCCTCCCTTCTGAGCTCTGCCGTGCACCCAAACAGTGGATTACCCCCACATACTGTATGGGGTATCAGCGTACTCAGGACTGATTGGACAACAACTTTTAGGTTCCAGTTTCTCCTGTTACCCTTGCGAAAATAAAAAAAATTGGGGGCTAAAAAAATCATTTTTGTAGAGAAAAAAATGTTTTTTTCATTTTCATGACTCTGCATCAAACTTCTGTGAAGCACTTGGGCATTCAAAATGCTCACCACATATCTAGAAAAGTTCCTTGGGGGGGGTCTAGTTTCCAAAATAGGGTCACTTGTTGGGAGTTTCAACTGTTTAGGTACATCAGGGGCTCTGAAAATGCAACATGACACCCGCAGACCATTCCATCAAAGTCTGCATTTTAAAAGTCACTACTTCCCTTCTGAGTCTTGATGTGTGCCCAAACAGTGATCTCCCCCACACATGGGGTATCAGCGTACTCAGAACAAACTGGACAAGAAATTTTGGGGTCCAATTTCTCCTGCTACCCTTGAGAAAATAACAAATTGCGAGCTAAAAAATCATTTTTGAGGAAAAAAAAGGATTTTTTTTATTTTCACGGCTCTGCATTATAAAGTTCTGTGAAGCACTTTGGCGTTCAAAGTGCTCACCACACATCTAGATAAGTTCCGTGGGGGGTCTAGTTTCCAAAATGTGGTTACTTGTTGGGGGTTTCTACTGTTTAGGTACATCAGGAGCTCTGCAAATGCAACATGACACCCGCAGACCATTCCATCAAAGTCTGCATTTTAAAACTTCAATACTTCCCTTCCATGCCCTCATGTGTGCCCAAACAGTGGTCTCCCCCCACATATGGGTATCAGCGTACTCAGGACAAACTGGACAATTAATTTTGGGGTCCAATTTCTCCTGTTACCCTTGAGAAAATAAAAAATTGCAAGCTAAAAAATCATTTTTGAGGGAAAAAAAAGGATTTTTTTATTTTCACGGCTCTACGTTATAAATTTTTGTGAAGCATTTGGTGGTTGAAAGTGCTCACCAGACATCTAGATAAGTTCCTTAATGGGTTTAGTTTCCCAATGGGGTCACTTGTGGGGGCTTTCAACTGTTTAGTCACATCAGGGGCACTCCAAACGTGACATGGCGTCCAATCTCTATTCTAGCGATTGAAAAAGTCAAACTCTTCTCTTCTAAGCTCTGCCATGCGCCCAAACTGTGGTTTACCCCCACATAAAGGGTATCGGTGTACACAAGACAAATTGTGCAATAACTTTTCTGGTCTAATTTCTCCTGTTACCCTTGTAAAAATAAAGAAAAGATCACTTTTGTAGAAAAAATGCGATTTTTTATTTTCAAGGTTCTACGTTATAAACTGTGAAGTACCTGGGGGTTTAAAGTGCTCACCACACATCTAGACAGGTTCCTTTATGGGTCTAGTTTCCAAAATGTGGTCACCTGTGAGGGGTTTCCACTGTTTAGGCACATCAGGGGCTCTCAAAACTGGACATGGCGTCAGATCTCAATGCCAGCCAATTCTGCATTGAAAAAGTCAAACGGAACTCCTTCTATTCCAAGCTCTGCCATGCGCCCAAACTGTGATTTACCTCCACATATGGGGTATTGGCGTACTCAGGACAAACTACACAACAACTTTTTGGGTCTAATTTCTCCTGTTACCCTTGTGAAAATAAAGATTTGGGGGCGAAAAAATCATTTTTGTAGAAAAAATGCGATTTTTTATTTTCACGGCTCCATGTTATAAACTTCTGTGAAGCACTTGGGGGTTCAAAGTGCTTACCACACATCTAGATAAGTTCCTTAAGGGGTCTAGTTTCCAAAATGGTGTCACTTGTGGGGGGTTTCCACTGTTTAAGCACATCAGGGGCTCTCCAAACACGACATGGCGTCCGATCTCAATTCCAGCCAATTCTGCATTGAAAAAGTCAAACGGTGCTCCTTCTCTTCCAAGTCCTGCTGTGTGCACAAACAGTGGTTTACCCCCACATATGGGGTATCCGCGTATTCAGGAGAAATTGCACAACAAATTTTGTGGTTCATTTTCTCTTTTTACCCTTGTGAAAATAAAAAAATTGGGTTCTGAAATAAAATGTTTGCAAAAAAAGTTAAATGTTCATTTTTTCCTTCCACATTGTTTCAGTTGCTGTGAAGCACGTCAAGGGTTAATAAACTTCTTGAATGTGGTTTTGAGCACCTTGAGGGTATTGTTTTTAGAATGGGGTCAAGTTTGGGTATTTTCTGTCATGTGCACCCCTCAAAGTGACTTTAAATGTGAGGTGGTCCCTAAAAAAAATGGTTTTGTAAATTTTGTTGCAAAAATGAGAAATTGCTGGTCAACTTTTAACCCTTATAACTTCCTAACAAAAAAAAATTGTTTTTAAAATTGTGCTGATGTAAAGTAGATATGTGGGAAATGTTATTTATTAACTATTTTGTGTGACATATCTCTGATTTAAAAATTCAAAGTTTGAAAATTGCAAAATTTTAAAAATATTCACCATATTTCCGTTTTTTTCATAAATAATCGCAAGTAATATCAAAGACATGTTACCACTAACATGAAGTACAATATGTCATGAAAAAACAGTCTCAGAATCAAAAGGATCCATTAAAGCGTTCCAGAGATATAACCTCATAAAGTGATAGTGGTCAGAATTGTAAAAATTGGCTCGGTCATTAAGTACCAAATTGGCTCTGTCACTAAGGGGTTAAAATCATGCCCTGGCACTATGATTGATAGTTTGCTCTGCTGTCAAATGTGCTGCAGAGCAAGCTGTCAGCCAATGTGCCATATGGTGCTTGCAGCCGTACTGAGTGGAGACTCTGGCGTACATCTACAACTGTAAGCCGGTGACTATCGGAAGTAGTAAGGCTCCCTCTGCTTCCTCTGCACTTTCAGTAAGGCAACCAGAGAGCACTATAAGGTTATTAATCTGGAGATTATCCCTAAATATGTAGGTTAATAATATTTGGGGACATGAAAGGTTCTCTTCAAGCAGTATTTAATACCTAACCAATATATTATTTGGATGATAGTATTGATTAACAGGGGGCTTTGTTCAGTTCCAAAAAGCCCTTTTTTGGAAACTACCATGGATAATTAGGGTCATCTGCAACATTATATCTGATAATTGGTGAAAGGCGTCAAAATTTATCAACTACTAATAGGTCAGTGAAAATTTTGTATGTGGCAAATTGCAGCATTATAGTCTAGACATTCCCCACGTAATTCATGTAAACATTCACAAATCTTGAGGTTTGCTTAAACTATCGAGTATATGTCTTTTATTTCTCTTCGAAACAAAGCTCTAAGCCACAACAAGGCTAAAAAAACTGCTTTCATTTGGAAAGCCAATCTTCTGTCATGTCTGGTGGGAGAATTTAATTATGTTTTATTCATATAATCTCTCACTTCGCTTTTAGCGCATTTTATCCTGGTAGAAAATATTATTTCTGTTTACAGCATTGCAAGAAAACACTTTTGGCCTTTCATAAGCTCTATTTTCATCTGTTTCTAGAATTTATGTTCATTTTCTGCAACACATGAGTACATGCCATGAATTTCAAACTACTTTCTTTACACACAAATCAACCATGGCTGCTACATAGTAATAATCTACCTAGGAAAATGCACAAGCTATTAGGTACTTAACAGCCTGTCTCTACTTAGAAGCATAAGTATATGTGGAAATTATTCAGAAGTGATACTAATCAATGAGTACTTCTGCAGCCTTGACTGTTGACAGTCTACCCATTCAATAAGCACTAATTATTTTCTGTCCCAGCTATCCAGACCACAATTTCCAAATATTATGTTGAACAAAAAGCAGATTTATCATGTCTCTCTTTCCTTCTGCAACATATTCATCTTCTTTGTTAATGCCCTCCACCACTGTGCAAAGTGTATTGCACATGTACATTCACTCATAACAGGTTTTTGGAAATAACAGAATATTAAGGACTCCTTTTGAGCACCCTTGCTAATTAATAAGCAGAAAATAAAAAAATTCAAGTATTTACACAAGTAGAATGGTGTCGCATCTGCCTGAGGCCACCAGCTCCAAAATGCTGCCTAGGATTGACTTGGCATCTGGCACATTCTAGAGGTAACCCCCAAATTCCTTTAACCCCTATACAGGGATCTGGTTTGACTGATACCATGGAAGGGCTGCCGTCTAAAAGTGAGAACCAGAGGTAGGAATGGTCGCCAATGAGGGTAAAAGTCAAGAAGTCACGTTAAGAGCAGAATCATTAAACAAACGTGTAATCAAATTTCAATCTGAGGTCAAAGAAGAGGTATATTCAGATCAAAACATGAAAGCACAACCCAGAGGTCTGAATCAGGATAGCAAAACCATTGACTGACAGTGGGATCTGGGTCTCAGGGGTTTATCTAGAACAGTCCCACCAAATGCTGACAGCAGATAGAAACCAAATTAACAAGATTAACACTGTAGCTTCCAAGCTGACCAGAGCCACAAGTCCTAGGAATAAAATAGGAGGCAGAAAACGGCACAGATGTTACAAATGGTAGTAAAAAGCTAACATTGTTAAATAACGCATAATAGAATATTATTCATATAATAAATATATATATTTTTTATATATAATAGATTTGTCAGTTTGGCTTTGACCCATCTACATTTTTAAAACATTCTTTTCAGTTTTTATAAATATAAAAAATATTGTGCCACCTTGCTACAGCTTTCTAGTGCATTATAATAAATAATGTGTGTTAGGAGCCGAGTTTCCTCTGCTGCACAGGGGGAATCTCGATCCATCTCCGCTGCTGTCTCCCATTCTCCTCCGGCCGCAGTGGAGTCTGCTCAGCGGGGACGTCGCTCCCAGTGTCTTGCTCGCTCTCACTCTGTACAGAGAGTTACTGCTGCTTCTTCAGCTCCTGCCATTAAAGTCAGTGCTGGTCAGCGGCGAGCGGACTTTCCTGGGACTAAGTCCTTGTTTGCGCACACTGAGCATGCCCAGGGCAAGATCTCCCGTTGGAGATCGAGGGTCATGTGCTCAGGCTCTGCAGCACATTCCATTGGACCTCTTGGCAGGTCTTGGAAGGGCAAAGTTTCTGTGGCCACTTCCTGTGCTGCAACTATATAAACTGCGCATGACCGCACGGCCATGCGCTAGTGTACAATTGAATACGTGTGTTTGTTGTGAGTGCAAGTCGTTCATTAAATACCCCTACCCTATTGTATGACTGTTCGCGTATGGAGTATGGCTGCTATCTAGCGCCCGACAAATCACTCAACGTGTCACACACGTATCAGCGTCTATTGCTGTGACCGCCAGTGCGGTGCCACGCGCCAGTAGTGCGCTTCCTGACCCACGTCTGGGTGCTTAGTGGTGCCTGCCAGCACGGCACAGTTCGCACTTCGGTGCTCTAATTATAAGAGTTGCCTAACACACCCTGTTGCGGTGTTGGGTCAGCAAGTGGTCTAATCGGACTTCAATCCTAGTTGGGGTTAAGTTCGCTGACTGCTTGCTCGCCTTCTATGTGCGGTACCGCGATCCTGTGACGCAACAGGATCGCTTCCTTCACGTTGGGTGAAGTTTAACCCACGCGAGTATACTTATGAGTACCGCCATATAGTCCGTCATTACTCAGCAGCAGGTTCCATCTCTGCACGGTGGACCCCGGGCTACGAACGCACCGTACACTATCAGTCTTATTATTTGGTGCGTTCCGCTAGCCCTAACATTACACTAGCGCCAGGGTCTGGCTAGTGATGACGGACAAACAGCAATCCCTGCGGTATATACAGCAGCTGGTGGGTAGGTTGGCGGCTCTCGAGAGCGCAACCTCAGCTGTGGATGTTACCGCAGTTGCTGTACAGGCTGCCAGCGTGGCTGCAGCAACTTTGTCCATTGCCACCACTGTTCCGACATTTTCTCGCCTCCCGCTGCCAGAAAAATTTTCTGGTAATAGCAAATTTTGTAGGGGATTCGTGAGTCAGTGCTCTATTCATCTCGAGCTTCTGGCTGCACGTTTCCCCACAGAGCGGGCTAAGGTGGGATTTATTGTGTCTCTATTGTCGGACAGGGCGTTGGAATGGGCTACGCCGCTGTGGGAGCGTGGCGATCATGTGGTGCAGAGTGCTCCTCTGTTTTTGAGCACTTTAAAACAGGTCTTTTTAGGACCTCAAGTCACCCATGACACTGCGCTCCAACTGCTGGCATTAACTCAGGGTGAGTCCTTGGTCAGTCATTTTGCCGCCCAATTCCGCACTTTAGCATCTGAGCTGGAATGGTCGGATAAAGCTCTTATCCCCATATTTTGGAGGGGCTTGGCTGACCATGTAAAGGACGCTCTGGCCACTAGGGAGATTCCTGCCACACTGGAGGAGTTAATAACAGTCTCCACTCGAATTGACCTCCGTTTTAACGAGCGGAGGTTAGAGCGAGCCCAGTGTAGGCAGAGGTTTCGGCTGGCTCCTACTTTCGCCAAACCTCTGGAATCTCCGATCCTGGTTCCTGAGTCACATGAGGCCAGGGAAGTGTCACAAGCGGGACCTAAGTCCCGGACCGCTTGTGCACTCAGGGTCTGTCATGTTTGCCAGCAGTCTGGACATTTAGCCACCAGATGTCCTCAGCGGTCGAGGAAACGTCAGCGTCTAGTGGTCGTAGGTGGAGGTACACTAGACACGGCGACGTTTGCCTCTAAATTGTCCTTTAAGGGGACAATTACTATAGGCTCATTCTCCCACTCGGTAGAGCTCTGCGTGGATTCTGGGGCGGAGGGCAATTTTATGTCTTCTGCCTTCGCCCAACGCCACGCAATACCTCTGGTTATGCTAGCTCAACCTGTAACGGTACGAGTGGTGAATGGGTCGACTCTGCCCTCACAGATAACTCACCAGACCATCCCTTTTACTCTGTCCATGTCACCATCTCATCAGGAGATTATTTCTCTGCTCGTCATTCCAGAGGGAATTGATGAGGTCCTGTTGGGAATACCTTGGCTACGGTACCACTCTCCTCATATCGAGTGGTCCTCAGGCAGAATTCTGGGATGGGGTGAATCTTGTGGGGGTAGGTGTCAGAGGGAGTGCGTTCAGGTAGCTACAACTGAGGTACCCGCAGATCTTTCCTCTCTCCCCAAGCAGTATTGGTCGTATGCAGACGTATTCTCCAAAAAGGCGGCGGAGACCCTTCCGCCCCATCGCCCCTATGACTGTCCTATTGACCTCTTGCCTGGTGCTGAGCCTCCCCGGGGTCGAGTCTATCCGCTATCTCTCCCGGAGACGGAGGCAATGTCTCAGTACATCCAGGAAAATCTGGCAAGAGGGTTCATCAGGAAGTCAGTGTCACCTGCTGGGGCAGGGTTCTTCTTTGTGCAGAAGAAGAGTGGGGAATTGCGTCCATGCATAGACTACAGGGGTCTTAACGCCATCACCGTTAAGAATAAATACCCTTTGCCTTTGATATCTGAACTGTTCGATAGGCTTCGGAGAGCAAGGGTATTTACTAAATTAGATCTGCGGGGTGCTTACAACCTGATTCGCATCCGTGAGGGGGACGAATGGAAGACAGCTTTTAACACCAGGGATGGGCACTATGAATATCTGGTGATGCCCTTTGGGCTCTGTAATGCCCCAGCTGTTTTCCAAGACTTTGTGAATGATATCTTCCGGGATATGCTTTCCACCTCGGTCGTAGTCTATCTGGATGATATTCTCATCTACTCTCCAGATATTGACTCCCACCGGAGAGATGTTTGCAAAGTCTTCGACCTCCTACGGGCAAACTCCCTCTATGCCAAGTTAGAGAAGTGTATGTTTGAGCAGGAGTCCTTACCTTTCCTAGGCTACATCATCTCAGCCCAGGGATTGGCTATGGATCCTGCCAAACTACAGGCTGTGATGGACTGGCAGGAACCCCATGCTCTTAAAGCGGTGCAGCGCTTTATGGGGTTCATCAATTATTATCGCCAATTCATCCCGCATTTCTCAACTTTGGTAGCTCCCTTGGTTGCCCTCACCAAGAAGGGGGCGAATCCCAAATTGTGGTCTGAGGAGGTCTCCAAGGCCTTTATCTCTATAAAGTCACACTTCGCTAGCGCTCCCATTCTTCATCGCCCCGATGTTGATAAGCCATTTATCATGGAGGTGGATGCCTCTTCTGTTGGTGCTGGAGCAGTCCTCTTCCAAAAGGATGCTCAAGGTCGGAAGCATCCTTGCTTCTTTTTCTCCAAGACCTTCGCACCAGCAGAGAGGAATTATTCCATCGGGGACAGGGAGTTGCTAGCCATGAAGTTGGCTTTCTCGGAGTGGAGACATCTCTTGGAGGGAGCACGTTTTCCCTTCCAAGTCTTCACAGATCACAAAAATTTGGTGTATCTGCAGACAGCTCAGCGGTTGAATTCTTGCCAGGCCAGATGGTCCTTGTTCTTCTCCCGGTTTCATTTCACCCTCCATTTCCTTTCTGGGGAGAAGAACATTCGGGCCGACGCTCTCTCTCGCTCCGTTGTGTCATCTGCGGAGGAGGAGGAGGAGCCTCGGCTTATTGTTCCCACTGAGAGTTTGAGAACCGTGGCCCCGGTTTCGCTGGAGTCTGTGCCCCCGGGCAAGACTTTTGTTCCATCTAGTTTGCGACCGGAGGTTCTCTCTTGGGCGCACTCGTCCAGGGTGGGTGGACATTTTGGTACTAAAAGGACATCAGAGTTACTGGCGAGGACATACTGGTGGCCGCATATGGCTCGTGATGTCGCGGAGTACGTTCGGGCGTGTGTCTCTTGCGCCAGGAACAAGACTCCTCGGCAAAGGCCAGCTGGTTTGCTATATCCTCTGCCCGTGGCTGACAGGCCCTGGGAGATGGTCGGGATGGACTTTGTGGTTGGCTTACCCAAGTCTCGTAATTGCACCATTATCTGGGTGATCACCGATCATTTTTCCAAAATGGTGCATTTGGTGCCTCTTCCACGGCTACCATCTGCACGGGCGTTGGCTGTCTTGTTTATCAAGCATATCTTTCGCTTACACGGTATGCCGGACAAAATTGTTAGTGACCGGGATCCCCAGTTTGCGTCTCGATTCTGGAGGGAGCTATGTCGTCTACTCAGTATTGAGTTAAATCTCTCTTCGGCATATCATCCCGAGATGAATGGGTTGGTAGAAAGGGCCAACCAGACCTTGGTCACATATCTGCGACATTTTGTTTCTGCCAGACAGGATGACTGGGCATCCTTGCTACCGTGGGCAGAGTTTGCACTTAACAATGCCGTAGCCGACTCCACCGGTCAGACTCCATTCCTCTTAAATTACGGCCAGCATCCGCGTGTTCCTGTGCCCATGCCTGTGTCTTCCGCTGATCCCGGGGTGGCAGACTGGGCTGTGGAGGTACGGGACATTTGGGGTCGCACGCAGGATGCCATTCGGGCCTCCAAGGAGAGAATGAGGTCCTCCGCCGATGTTCATCGGCGCCCCGCTCCGACTTTTGCCCCTGGCGACTTGGTGTGGCTCTCCGCCCGTAACATCAGGCTGCGAGTTGAGTCCACTAAGTTTGCTCCTCGCTACTTGGGTCCCTTCAAGGTTCTCGAACAGGTTAATCCTGTGGTCTACCGCCTGGCTCTTCCTCCACGCTTGGGTATCACCGACACCTTTCATGTGTCCCTCTTGAAACCCGTATACTTGTCCCGGTTTTCCGAGTCATCTGCCGGGACATCGGGTTCGTCTACGGACGATTACGAGGTGAACGCTATTTTGGGGTGCAAGGTGGTACGCGGCAAAAAGTTTTATTTGGTGGATTGGAAGGGTTATGGTCCAGAGGACAGGTCTTGGGAGCCTGCTGAAAACATTCGGGCCCCACAGCTCATTGCTGCCTTCGAGCGTAGCGAGGCCGAAGGAGGGGGGGGGCATGTTAGGAGTCGAGTTTCCTCTGCTGCACAGGGGGAATCTCGATCCGTCTCCGCTGCGGTCTCCCATTCTCCTCCGGCCGCAGTGGAGTCTGCTCAGCGGGGATGTCGCTCCCAGTGTCTTGCTCGCTCTCACTCTGTACAGAGAGTTACTTCTGCTTCTTCAGCTGCTGCCATTAAAGTCAGTGCTGGTCAGCGGCGAGCGGACTTTCCTGGGACTAAGTCCTTGTTTGCGCACACTGAACATGCCCAGGGCAAGATCTCCCGTTGGAGATCGAGGGTCATGTGCTCAGGCTCTGCAGCACATTCCATTGGACCTCTTGGCAGGTCTTGGAAGGGCAAAGTTTCTGTGGCCACTTCCTGTGCTGCAACTATATAAACTGCGCATGACCGCACGGCCATGCGCTAGTGTACAATTGAATACGTGTGTTTGTTGTGAGTGCAAGTCGTTCATTAAATACCCCTACCCTATTGTATGACTGTTCGCGTATGGAGTATGGCTGCTATCTAGCGCCCGACAAATCACTCAACGTGTCACACACGTATCAGCGTCTATTGCTGTGACCGCCAGTGCGGCGCCACGCGCCAGTAGTGCGCTTCCTGACCCACGTCTGGGTGCTTAGTGGTGCCTGCCAGCACGGCACAGTTCGCACTTCGGTGCTCTAATTATAAGAGTTGCCTAACACACCCTGTTGCGGTGTTGGGTCAGCAAGTGGTCTAATCGGACTTCAATCCTAGTTGGGGTTAAGTTCGCTGACTGCTTGCTCGCCTTCTATGTGCGGTACCGCGATCCTGTGACGCAACAGGATCGCTTCCTTCACGTTGGGTGAAGTTTAACCCACGCGAGTATACTTATGAGTACCGCCATATAGTCCGTCATTACTCAGCAGCAGGTTCCATCTCTGCACGGTGGACCCCGGGCTACGAACGCACCGTACACTATTAGTCTTATTATTTGGTGCGTTCCGCTAGCCCTAACAATGTGTAATTGTAGTTTAAATGAAATAGGACAGATGACAACTATATCATATTACTGATCGGTGCTACTAGCACCAATGCTAATGCATCTTTCTCCTCCTATTAATTGAATCTTTTCTTTATTCGTAGACTGCTATACCTTATCAATCTTTACTAGGCATACATCTAACTTAGCATTTCTAAATACAATGAAAAGGATAGGACAGTTCTCTCACCTAGGAGAATGAATGACAAAATTAAAAGAATTAAAGTCACTGAACTTAATAGATAGGAGACATCTATATTGTATATATAACGCATGTGGGAAGCAATATAACGTGGGAAGCAAAGCATCCCAGAAGATAAGCATCAAAATAAAGCAGTTACTCCATGGCAAAGAACTAACATCCATCTTCTCTCTTCACACAAGTACAAATTCCCTCTGCTTGCTGTCTCATCTCCTGCAATATATTCTAATGGTACAAATTCCCTCTGTTTGCTGTCTCATCTCCTGCAATATATTCTAATGGTACAAATTCCCTCTGCTTGCGGTCTCATCTCCTGCAATATATTCTAATGGTACAAATTCCCTCTGCTTGCTGTCTCATCTCCTGCAATATATTCTAATGGTACAAATTCCCTCTGCTTGCTGTCTCATCTCCTGCAATAGATTCTAATGGTACAATTCCTCTGCTTGCTGTCTGTCATCTGCCGCTGATGGCACTGAAGGAATTCTACTGACCAGGTATCACCAGCACACATTACACTTCACACTCCGGCCACTAGGGGGAGAAAAAGGCTTTATTTATTGGGCCACTCCTCACACTGTAAAACTAGGGGTTGGATAGGAAGTTAGTCAGAAGCTGACTGGGTTGGATTCAGGCAACATCCCGTGGCAGGGGGTGTTGCAGGGAGAAGACACAGGGGGGTCCCTGTCTGGTGTGGGAACCTGGCAAGCACCTAGCGACCAGAACAGAACGTTACAGAACCGCGCCTGCACACCCCGCGGCGGTATCCTGAGAGAGAGACACGAAGGGAAGGATATTGTGGAACAGTGAGAAACGAGATCAAGCACAAAGGAGAACCAGTAGGAGTCGTGCCGTGAGACCGAGGCAACATCCTACTGAGGCTAGGCCTTACTTCGAACTCCGCAGGACAGTTAATTATAGGTTGGCTGTCTACCTTAAATTTCCTACGAAGACATAGGGGGCAACGCGTGGAGAGGGGCATCTCTAGGGTCCCGGAAGAGCTCCGAGCCTTCCCGTCATACAGGTGCGTCCTAGCCATAACATACTGGGGGATGAGAAACTAGTAACATCTGGAACAAGCGAGAGAGAATTAAAAAGAACGAACGAACGAGAACAGCAGTTGTGAGGACTATTCCGAATGCTCAGCAGGGTAGCACTACAACACACAGGCGCTAGTGGTAGGCACTGATTTCCACCTGCAAAGGGAACTCTGGAAGTGCCCATCGGACCGGCCGGTCTCAAATAGCCCTGTTAAGAGTGCTCTGGATTGAGGATCCTGAAGTCTTCAGTAAAGAGGTAAAGAGACTGCAACCTTGTGTCCTTGTTATTGACTGCACCTCACACCATCACCATCCACCTTACTGGGAAGCCCTGGGGACATACTTCACCTGTGGGAAGGTATACCATCCAGCTGCCATTCCATCATCCCAGCGGACCCCACAGCAGCGTCGGTCACCCTGACCGAACACCACAGGTGGCATCACGAAACCTTGACAGACTCCTATCACCTTTTACTGGACGCCCATTAGCAGGGTCACGGACCGGGTCTAGCCACCGTGACAGCCTCAGAACCAAACCAGAGAGGCCCGGTACCGAGAACTCGTGGCCCTGCGTCTGGGGGCGCTCCATATCCATGACTGGGATCAGTCTAGATGTTATCTGGTAGAAGGTGCTATAGCAAATAGATGTAGCCAGGCCCAATGTCTTTTATCATCTAAAGGCCCCTTCACATTAAGCGACGCTGCAGCGATACCGACAACGATCCGGATCGCTGCAGCGTCGCTGTTTGGTCGCTGGAGAGCTGTCACACAGACAGCTCTCCAGCGACCAACGATGCCGGTAACCAGGGTAAACATCGGGTAACTAAGCGCAGGGCCGCGCTTAGTAACCCGATGTTTACCCTGGTTACCATCCTAAAAGTAAAAAAAAACAAACACTACATACTTACCTACAGCCGTCTGTCCTCCAGCGCTGTGCTCTGCTTCTCTGCTCTCCTCCTGTACTGTCTGTGAGCCGGAAAGCAGAGCGGTGACGTCACCGCTCTGCTTTCCGGCTCACAGACAGTACAGGAGGAGTGCAGAGCACAGCGCTGGAGGACAGACAGCGGTAGGTAAGTATGTAGTGTTTGTCTTTTTTTACTTTTAGCATGGTAACCAGGGTAAACATCGGGTTACTAAGCGCGGCCCTGCGCTTAGTTACCCGATGTTTACCCTGGTTACCAGTGAAGACATCGCTGGATCGGTGTCACACACGCCGATCCAGCGATGTCAGCAGGAGTCCAGCGACGAAATAAAGTTCTGGACTTTATTCAGCGACCAACGATCTCCCAGCAGGGGCCTGATCGTTGGTCGCTGTCACACATAACGATTTCATTAATGATATCGTTGCTACGTCACAAATAGCAACGATATCGTTAACAATATCGTTATGTGTGAAGGTACCTTAACCACCCCTTGGTGTTCTGGCCCCAGCTGCTAAATTAATCCCAATGCATGTGGGGGTGCACGCAAGCATCACCAAAGCAAAGCATCCCTGAAGATAAACATCAAAATAAAGCAGTCATTCCATGGCAGTTAGTCAGAGCAGGAGTCTGGTAACCCACACTTTGCTATCCCTCCTATTGATGTGTTTTATTCCTATCCTCCTATGTACCCTTGCCATCCACATTCAGAGCCCCATCCCCCCTCCATCACAACTCATATACATCAGCTCCTCTCCTTTCCTCTCCCATGTACAGCTCTCATGCACTTCTCACCTTCCTGAAAAACCTCAGCCCATCTTGCCCAAACACACTGCACAAAAAACTTTGTACAATTCCAAAAACTACTTGCTCTTTATCTTCCTACTCCTACTGATTTCAGGGGACATCTCCCACCAACCCTGGTCCACCATCCCCCAACCTCAACCCCTACCCTACCTCACATCAAAACCTTACTAACCTTACTAATATTAGTTGCACTCCTTCATCTCCTTCTTTTAATTGTGCCCTTTGGAATCCACGGTCTGTATGCAACCAGCTTCCTTAACTACACAATTACTTTCTGAAAAACTGGCTTAATCTGTTGGCCCTCAGGGAATCCTGGATTCAAGATTCTGACACTGTCTCTCCTGCTGCCATTTCCCATGGTGGCTCACAATTCTCGCATTCCCCGTGACCCACAAACAGACATGGTGGTGGAGTCGGCATACTCCTGTCCTCACAATACACTTTCCAGGTCATCCCCCCAGTTTCATCTCTCTCATTCCCTTCTTATGAGGTCCACACCATCAGGCTCTTCCGTTCCCTCTGCCTAAGAGTAGCGTATATCGGCCCCCAGGCTCACCCACCCACTTCCTGGACCACTTCTTTGCCTGGCTGCCGCACTTCACGTCGTCTGACTTAACAACCCTTATTCTGGGAGACTTCAACATCCCCATTAACAGCCCCACTTCCACATCTGCATGCCAGCTTCTCTCACTAACCACTTCTCTAAGCCTCTCACAGCTCTCAACCTCTGAAACACACAAAGACGGTAACACCCTTGACCTGGTCTTTGTCCAGCTCTGTTCAATCTCCAAGATAACTCACCGCTTCCCCTCTCTGACCACAACACATTCTCTCCTTCATGCTCACAATCCCTTGCCCACCCTAGCACACTCCTACCTACCACACATTCAGAAATCTACATGCTATTAACCCTCATACACTTTCAGACTCCCTACACTCATCATTGTCCCCAATCTCCTCTTTTTCCTGTCCTGATCTGGCTGTACATCACTACAATAACACTCTTAGAAGCACCATTGACCAAGTAGCTCCCCTCACCCTCAGAACCTCCAAACAGAGAAAACAGCCCTGGCTCACATAGCAAACCCGATTTCTCCAGCGATGTTCTAGGTGTGCTGAACGCTTATGGAGAAAAACTCGCACACCAGAAGACTTCATACACTTCAAATTTATGTTAACAACATATAATTCTGCCCTTCACCTCGCCAAACAGACCTACTTCACCACCCTGATCTTCTCACTATCCAACAACCCCAAGAAACTTTTTGACATTTTTCAGTCCCTCCTCAGACCAAAAGCACAAGCCCCTATCACAGACATTTGTACTGAGGACCTGTCTTCCAACATTATAGAGATATTCGATGCCATCACAGAAGAAGTCTCCAAGCTCCTCTCTTCTTCTCGTCCGACTACATGCACTACTGACCCCATTCCCTCTCATCTCCTCCAGTCTCTCTCTCCAGTCGTCACAACTCACCTAAATACAATCTTTAATCTATCTCTCCTCTGGCATTTTCCCTCCCCCCTCCTTCAAAAGACTCTATCATTACTCCATTACTAAAGAAATCCACCCTCGAACCATCCTGCACAAACAACTACAAACCAGTCTCCAATATCCCATTCATCTCTAAACTCCCTCCTTACCTGTTACCTCTCCACTCACTCCCTCCTGGACCCTTCACAGTCCGGATTCCACCCCTTACATTCGACAGAAACAGCACTCATCAAGGTGACCAATGACCTTCTGACAGCAAAATGTAACAGTGACCACTCCCTTCTCATTCTTCTTGACCTTTCTGCAGCTTTCGACACTGTTGACCACCCCTCCTACTCTCTAGGCTCCAGTCACTAGGCATTAAGAACCCCAAGAAACTTTTAACACCTTTCACTCCCTCCTCAGGCCAAAAGCACAAGACCCTATCACAGACATTTGTGCTGATGACCTGGCTTCCCACTTTATAGAGAAAATAGACAATATCCATCAGGAAATCCGCTCCCAGACACAAAGTGCAATGACTCCCATCCCTCCCTGCATCTCCCCTTGCTCACTCTCCACATTCGATCCCATCACAGAAGAAGAAGTCTCCAAGCTCCTCTCCTCTTCTCGTCTGACTACATGCACCCCTGACCCCATTCCCTCACACCTCCTCCAGTCTCTCTCTTCAGTCGTCAAAACTCACCTAACTACAATTTTTAATCTCTCCCTCTCCTCTGGCATTTTCCCCTCCTCCTTCAAACACTCTATCATTACTCCATTACTAAAAAAAAACCTACCCTCGACCCATCCTGCACAAACAACTACAGACCGGTCTCCAATCTCCCCTTCATCTCAAAACTCTTGGAGCACCTGATCTACTTCCGCCTTACCCGTTACCTATCCACTCATTCCCTCCTAGACCCTTCACAGTCCGGTTTCCGCCCCCTACATTCGACAGAAACTGCACTCATCAAGGTGACCAATGACCTTCTGACAGCAAAATCTAACGGTGACCACTCTCTGCTCATTCTCCTTGACCTCTCTGCAGCTTTCGACACTGTTGACCACCCTCTCCTACTCTCTAGACTACAGTCACTAGGCATTAAGGACACTGCTCTCTCCTGGTTCTCTTCCTATCTTTCAGACCGCTCCTTCAGTGCTCTGTTCGCTGGCTCCACTTCATCTCCTCTTTCTCTCACTGTTGGGGTACCTCAGGGCTCAGGTCTTGGCCCCCTTCTCTTCTCCATCTACATGGCCCCAATTGGACAGACCATCAGCAGATTTGGCTTTATGTACCATCTTAATGCTGATGACACACAACTATACACATCATCCCCTGACCTTACCCCCGCTGAACTACAGAACACCAGTGACTGTCTGTCTGCAGTCTCCAACATCATGTCCGCTTTCTATCTGAAGCTAAACGTCTTCAAAACTGAACTTCTTCTACTCCCGCCATCTACGAACCTCCCTAAATCTAACATTTCCCTCTCCGTGGGTGGCACCCTAATAACACCCCAGCAGCAGGCACGCTGTCTGGGTGTTATGTTGGACTCCGATCTCTCCTTCACATTCCACATACAATCTTTTGCCCGCTTTTGCCGCTTACAGCTAAAGAACATCTCTAGAATCCGCCCTTTTCTCCCCATGGAAACAGCAAAACCCCTCACTATCGCCCTGACCCACTCCCACCTGGACTACTGCAATGCTCTATTAATTGGCCTCCCCCTTACTCGACTTTCCCCTCTCCAGTCTATCCTTAATGCAGCAGCCAGGGTTGTCCATCTAGCTAATCAGTATTCAGATGTGTTCGCTCTCCGCCAGTCATTACACTGGCTGCCCATTCATTACATAATCCAATTCAAAGTACTTGTTCTCACCCACAAAGCTCTCCACAGTGCGGCACCCCCCCTTAAATCACCTCCCTCATTTCGGTCTATCGGCCTAGCCGATCGCTGTGCTCTGCAAACGACTTTCGACTAACCTCTGCACTAATCCGCACCTCCCACTCCCAACTCCAAGACTACTCCCATGCTGTGCCAATCCTCTGCAAATGCTCTACCCCAAGATATTAAGACCATCCACAATTTGCATAGTTTTAGGCACTCCCTCAAACACATTTGTTCAGAGCGGCCTATCACGTTTACTAATCAAAGTCATTATATATTTGTGTGTGTGTGTGTAGCCCATTCACTACTTCCATCTGTCCCCCACCCCCTGAAGATGGCTGGACCATTATCATTATTATTATACTAGTTGGCCCGTGCAAAATTTTTCGCACATTGGTTGTCGGGGCGCAGTCCATTTCAGGAAAATCAAGGTGGTCAAATATGAATGTAATTAATGAGATGATGAACACAGAGAGGTATGTGTCTCACTGACATATATATGTACTGTATATACAGTATATATAGACTGTATATATGTTTTCACGAATATTTGAGCCCACGGATCCATTATATGTCCATTTTGCAAGCCAGTGAGAAAATTTCGCCATATGGATGTCATACAGATGTCACACAGATGCTTACATGTGAGAAAATCGCATCCTCGCACTGCACACGGATGACAAACGGATTACTGTTCAGGGAACATTTCTGCAATGCGATTGTTGTCCATTCAAAACGGACCAATTTTTTATACGTTGTGTGTTACTCCAGCCTAGAGAAGATCCACCAACATTAAACATAATGGTATTTTACTTACAGAAGGGGTCTGATTGTCAGGACCTTGCAAAAAAACAGGGGCCGCAGCATTTTTTTTCCTCCACAGCAGCACTGTCATCTATCTGCAGTGTAGGGAAGTGCAACACAGCCCTATGTATGTGATCGGAGCAGCTCCCTGTACAGCAGTGCCACTTTGACAGTAAAAATGATGAAGGGGAATTGACCCCATAACTGAGCGTAGTTACACCATTGTATAATAATTGGGAATATCCCTATAACCCCTTTCTGCCATATGACGTACTATCCCGTCGAGCTGACCTAGGACGGGATAGTAAGTCATGGGCGATCAGCTGCGCTCACGGGGGGGCGCGGCCGATCGCCGCCAGGTGTCAGCTGATTATTACAGCTGACATCCGGCACTATGTGCCAGAGGGCTCCCTGCATGCTTCCCTGAGACACTCGGAACAAAGAGATGTGATCGCGTTGTTCCAAGTGTCTCCTCCCTGCAGGCCCGAATCCAAAATGGTCGCGGGGCTCCTTCCGGGTCCTGCAGGGACACCTTCAATGAACACTGTTAAAAAAAAAACGAGACAAAAAACGTTTTATTATCATACTGCCTAAGAAAAAGTGGAATAACACGCGATCAAAAAGACGGCTATAAATAAACATGGTACCGTTGAAAACATCATCTTGTCCCGCATAAAATGAGCTGCCAAACAGCATCATCAGCAAAAAATTAAAAAAGTTATAGTCCTCAGAATAAAGCGATGCAAAAATTATTATTTTTTATATAAAATAGTTTTTACTGTATAAAAGCGCCAAAACATAAAAAAATGATATAAATGAGGTATCGCTGTAATCGTACTGAACCAAAGAATAAAACTGCTTTATCAATTTTACCAAACGTGGAACGGTATAAATGTCCTTCCAAAAGAAATTCATGAATAGCTGGTTTTTGGTCATTCTGCCTCACAAAAATCGGAATAAAAAGTGATCAACAATGTCACGTGCCCGAAAATGGTACCAATAAAAACGTCAACTCATCCCGCAAAAAACAAGACCTCACATGACTCTGTGGATCAAAATATGGAAAAATTATAGCTCTCAAAATGTGGAGACGCAAAAACTATTTTTTGCAATAAAAAGCGTCTTTTAGTGTGTGACAGCTGCCAATCATAAAAATACACTAAAAAACGCTATAAATAGTAAATCAAACCCCCGTTCATCACCCTCTTAGTTAGGGAAAAATAATAAAATAAGAAAATGTATTTATTTCCAATTTCCCATTAGGGTTAGGGTTGGGGCTAAAGTTAGGGTTAGGGTTGGGGCAAAATTTAGGGTTGGGGTTGGGGCTAAAGTTAGGGTTTGGATTACATTTACAGTTGGGATTAGGGTTGGTATTAGGGTTCGGGGTGTGTCAGGGTTAGGGGTGTGGTTAGAGTTATGGTTGGGATTAGGGTTAAGGGTGTGTTGGAGTTAGGGGTGTGGTTAGGGTTATGGTTAGGGTTGGGATTAGGGTTAGGGGTGTATTTGGGTTAGGGCTTAAGTTAGAATTGGGGGGTTTCCACAGTTAAGGCAGATCAGGAGCTCTCCAAACGTGACATGGCGTCCGATCTTAATTCCAGCCTATTCTGCGTTGAAAAAGTAAAACAGTGCTCCTTCCCTTCTGAGCTCTTCCATGCTCCCAAAAAGTGGTTTACCCCAACATATGGGGTATCAGCGTACTCAGGACAAATTGGACAACAACTTTTGGGGTCCATTTTCTCTTGTTACCCTTTGGAAAATAAAAATTTGGGTGCTAAAAATCATTTTTGTGGGGAAAAAAAAGATTATTTTAATTTCACGCTTCTGCGTTATAAACTGTAGTGAAACACTTGGGGGTTCAACACATCTAGATAAGTTCCTTGGGGGGTCTAGTTTTCAATATAGGGTCACTTGTGGGGGGTTTCTACTGTTTAGGTACATCAGGGGCTCTGCAAATGCAACTTGATGCCTACAGACCAATCCATCTAAGTCTGCATTCCAAATGGCGCTCCTTCCCTTCCGAGCTCTGCCAGGCGGCCAAACAGTGGTCCCCCCTTCATATGGGGTATCAGCTTAAGGTACCGTCACACTAGACGATATCGCTAGCGATCCGTGACGTTGCAGCATCCTGACTAGCGATATCGTCCAGTGTGACAGGCAGCAGCGATCAGGCCCCTGCTGTGATATCGCTGGTCGGGGCAGAAAGGCCAGAACTTTGTTTCGTCGCTGGATCTCCCGCAGACATCGCTGAATCAGCGTGTGTGACGCCGATTCAGTGATGTCTTCGCTGGTAACCAGGGTAAACATCGGGTTACTAAGCGCAGGGCCGCGCTTAGTAACTTGATGTTTACCCTGGTTACCATCGTTAAAGTAAAAAAAACAAACACTACATACTTACATTCCGGTGTCTGTCCCCGGCGCTCTGCTTCTCTGCTCTGGCTGTGAGCGCCGGGCAGCCGGAAAGCAGAGCGGTGACGTCACCGCTCTGCTTTCCGGCCGCTGTGCTTACACAGGGCAGAGAAGCAGAGCGCCGAGGACAGACACGGAAGGTAAGTATGTAGTGGTTGTTTTTTTTACTTTAACGATGGTAACCAGGGTAAACATCGGGTTACTAAGCGCGGCCCTGCGCTTAGTAACCCGATGTTTACCCTGGTTACCGGCATCGTTGCTCGCTGGAGAGCGGTCTCTGTGACAGCTCTCCAGCGACCAAACAGCGACACTGCAGCGATCTGGATCGTTGTCGGTATCGCTGCAGCGTCGCTTAGTGTGACGGTACCTATACTCAGGACAAATTGGACAACAACTTTTGAGGTCCAATTTCTCCTGTTACCCTTGGGAAAATACAAAACTGGGGGCTAAAAAAACAATTTTTATTTTCACGGCTCTGTAGAGAAACACTTGGGGTTCAAAGTTCTCACAGCACATCTAGATAAGTACCTTATGGGGTCTACTTTCCAAAATGGTGTCACTACTGGGGGCTTCCACTGTTTAGGCACATCAGGACCTCTCCAAATGCGACATAGCCTCCTATCTCAATTCAAGTAAATTTTGCATTGAAAAGTCAAACGGCACTCTTTCCCTTCCGAGCTCTGCCATGTGCCCAAACAGTGGTTTATCCCCACATATGGGATATCAGCGTACTCAGGACAATTTGCACAACAACGTTTGGGGTTCAATTTCTTCTGTTACCCTTAGGAAAATAAAAAATTAGGGCGAAAAGATCATTTTTGTGAAAAAATATGATTTTTTTCTTTTTACGGCTCTACATTATAAACTTCTGGGAAGCACTTGGTGAGTCAAAGTGCTCACCATACATCTAGATAAGTTCCTAAGGGGGGACAAAATTGTACAATAACTTTTGGGGTCCAATTTCTCTTGATACCCTTGGTAAAATAAAACAATTTGGATCTGAAGTAAATTTTTTGTGAAAAAAAGTTAAATGTTCATTTTTTTTTAAACTCCTTTTTTTTAATTCCTGTGAAACACCTGAAGGGTTAATAAACTTCTTGAATGTGGTTTTGAGCACCTTGAGGGGTGCATTTTTAGAATGGTGTCACACTTGGGTATTTTCTATTATATAGACCCCTCAAAGTGACTTCAAATGTGATGTGGTCCCTAAAAAAAATGGTGTTGTAAAAATGAGAAATTGCTGGTCAACATTTAACCCTTATAACTCCCTAACAAAAAAATTTTGGTTCCAAAATTGAGCTGATGTAAAGTAGACATGTGGGAAATGTTACTTATTAAGTATGTTGTGTGACATAGCTCTGTGATTTATCGGCATAAAATTCAAAGTTGGAAAAAAAATTTCACAAAAAAATGCTGGTATTATCAAAGAAATGTAACCACTATCTTGAAGTACAATATGTCATGAGAAAACAATGTCAGAATCATCAGGATCCATTGAAGCATTCCAGAGTTAAAACCTCATAAATGGACAGCGGTCAGAATTGTAAAAATTGGCTCGTCATTACCGTGCAAACCACCCTTGGGGGTTAAAAAAAAGTAATATCTGCAGATTATTTTACCTTTTTTTCCCTACAGTTGGATTTTTTTTTTCAATTTTTGCAAGGTTGTTTCCACCAATCTCTCCCATCAGGAAACAATGTACAGTCTGAGTTATGTCAACACTGCAGTTTTTTACTTGGAACCAGACGTGACTCCTGGTCACCAATAAGCTGCAACCTTAGAAGGAAGCTAGACTTTTCAATGACTGTCCAATAATATGGAAAATCTGATTGTTCAGAACCTGTCCGGTCCCTTTTAGGCTGCATTCATTTATATCTTCAGTTTTAAAGCTGAAGTCTTAAACATGTAAAGTTTTACTTGTATTCTTCTTCCACATGTGTAACAAATATTTTATATGCACCTGCCTGAAATCGGCTGGGCAAGGAGTTCGTCAAGCTGGAATGCCCCCAAGGCAAATGTTAGGATTTGTTTCAACCTTGTGGTATTGTGCTTTGGGGTAATGTGGTGCCACCTGCAGGTCATTTTTCCTTACTGCAGTTTTATGAAAATTAATGTTTAAAATGTATATTGTGATATCATCGTGGATGTGTGGCTTGTTTGGCTATTTTCTTGCTGAAGTTCACCTTCCAAATGGTGTATCATTTGTGTGTGTGGTTGCATTATGAATGGAGATACAAAGGAATCACTGAAAAAGAGTGTTTTGAAATAATATAGAAGGATCAGACAGGAAGCTGCAGGTACTGCACAGGGATTCAGTGTGCAGTCACGTTTTAATTTTCTTGCTAGAGGTATCATACATATAAGCAGAATTAAATCTATACTGCAATTTCACAAAACATATAATGTAAAGTTAGTTTATATAATTGTTTGCTAAATTTCTAAAAAAATATTTTATATTTAAAGCAAACACAGTGTAGGAATGAATCAAACAATATTTTTGCTATAATATCAAGCAACTTTTTACTGTTTTGTCAACCAAGAATTTAATTATGTGTTAATGTAAAGCAATTAAGATGTTTAACATACGATGATAATCTCAGACTTTACAGTGTTCCTAGGGGCTCATAGGTTAATGAATCATTGGACTTAATGGGATTTGCAACATCCCTTGTCTACAGCAATAGAAAGAGCATTCATGAATGTATTCAGGAAAAAATGAATGGATATTCATCATGCCATGTAGTGTTCCGTACTTGAATTAATGAGTTTGAGATTTTAATTCCCTCCTATAGGGAAGCTAAGATCTCCTTTCTTCATTTTCATAGTATGTTGCCGTGGGTATGGATGTCTCCTGTCTAGGGGATTATTGTGGCATTTTGAAAAATTAACTCTGAAATAATTAAAATCAATATAGAAGTTAAATATTTTTATTTTTTTGCAAACACCACAAGTGTTCTGATATTACTAAGCTTGTGCTGTCTCAATATAGTAAAATAACCAACTCTAATGTTTGAGATTGGAAAATTAGATTGCAGACAGAGTTTGGTGTGAGATATAATAATGTTTGCACATTGCTGGATAATAAGTTCCTAATAAATAAGAAACAGGTAACATACTTTTAAACCTGTTAAAATGGTCAAAACACTAAATGGATAGCATTAAGATTAATAGTAACCTCCCATTCGTACACATCTCATCCTTAAGATCTAAAAAGTTAACTTAGACAAAGGCCTTACCATAGTTCAAGTCAGATCAACTTAGAGTGCAAAAATAAAATAGTACATAGCAGAATATAAAATTGTTATAGCGACCTGTTACTTGTAGGCAAGTAAAAAGAAAAGTAAAAATCAACAGAACAAGGTTCTTGTATTCATGGATCATACCATTTTAAAAGAAAATATTAAGATTCACTTTCTTTTGTCCATGACGCACTTCTTTTAGGAACAATTTTGTACTGAATCTACAAATGTGACCATAACCTAAAGGAGAATTCAGTTACAAAAATGTAGATGTATACCCATACCAAATTACAAAAGAACAATATGGCTTCTTCAATGAAAAGGGTAAAGTGATCAAAAATGATGTTGAGAAGGCCAAACTTTTAAATTGCTAATTTGTATCTGTGTTCTCTAAGAAAGCAAATGCAACATCAACTGATCTTCACGGTGCCATTGAAGGAAAAAAAGAATCCACTCTATCCATAAACAGAGAGATGGTGAGGGAACACTTAAATTAATTTAAATCTCCTGGTTCAGATTAATTTCATCCTAGGTACTGAAAGAGGTAGCAGAGGAAATTGCAAAACAACTAGCCAGAATCTTTGAAAAATCCTGGAAAACAGAAGTCCCAGAAGATTGAAGAAGGGCAAATGT
Source organism: Ranitomeya imitator (assembly GCF_032444005.1). Taxonomy (NCBI): domain Eukaryota; kingdom Metazoa; phylum Chordata; class Amphibia; order Anura; family Dendrobatidae; genus Ranitomeya; species Ranitomeya imitator. The sequence continues at coordinate 882,238,999 of NC_091282.1, read as the reverse complement.
TGTCCCTATTTTCAATTAAGGAAAGAAGATGGAGTCAGGAAATTACAGGCCACTAAGCCTTACTTCTATACCAGGGAGTATATTTGAACAAATGATTAAACAGCATCTATCTAAGTACTTGGATAAGAATACAGTAATTAACCAGCTCCAGCATGGGTTTGTAGCAAGCAAGTCATGCCAGACTAATCTAATTTCCTTCTATGATGGAATCACTGACTGGGTGGATCAGGGAAATGTGGTAGATATAGTGTATCTCGACTTCAGCAAAGCATTTGATAAAGTATCTCATACTATCCTTATTGAAAAACATGACCAAGAATGAGATTGACAAGGCTACGGTTCATAACTGGCTCAATGATTGTATTCAAAGAATGGTAATACATTGTTGCACATCCAATTGTTTCAAGTGCGGTACCACAAGGCTCTGCCCTGTCCCCAGTGTTGTTCAACATTTTTATAAATGATCTAGATAAGGGAACTGATGGTAAAGTAATCCAATTTGCAGATGATACAAAGCTAGGAGGGATGGCTAACATTAGAGAAGACAGAGAAAGGATTCAGAAAGATCTAGATAAGCTTGAACACTGGGCAGCAACTAATATAATGGTATTTTACAGGGAAAAATGCAAGATTATACATATGGGCAAGAAAAAAACGAAAATTACATCTATTGAAAGCGAGGAATAGAACTAAGCAACAGCATACATCAAAAAGACTTCGATATACTACTACATCACAAAAAGAACATGAGTCAACAGTGTGATGCAGCAGCAAAAAAGGCAAGTACAATTCTAGGATGTATTAAGAGAAGCATAGAGTCTAGATCACATGAAGTAAGTATTCCCCTATACTCCTTCTTGGTCAGGCCTCATCTGGAATGCTGTGTCCAGTTCTGGGCACCATGTTTAAAAGAAACATTGAAAAACTGGAGCAAGTTCAGATAGTCTTACAAGGAACGGTTAAAGGATCTGGGAATGTTTAACTTGCAAAAAAGAAGGATAAGATGAGACTTAATAGCTCTCTACAAATATCTGAAGGAATGTCACAGTGTAGAGGGATCATCATTATTCTCATTTGCACATGGAAACACAAGAAGCTATGGAATGAAACTGAAAGGGAGAAGATACAGATTAGATATTAGAAAAAAACTTTTTGACAGTGAAGGTGATCAATGAGTGGAACGGGCTGTCATGATAGGTGGTGAGTTCTCCTTCAATGGAACTATTCAAACAGAGGCTGGACAGGCATCTGCCTGAGATGATTTACTGAATCCTGCATTGAACAAGGGGTTTGACACGATGACCATTGAGGTCCCTTCCAACTCTAACATTCTATTATTCTATGATTCCCAAATCAAGCTTTAAAAAAATCATGGAGCAAGGCAAATACGAATTTGACAAAACTAAATCATCTCTACTGGAGCCAATTCAGAGTAGCAGTCATTCATCACAACTCACTGGGTGGGATAGTACAAATACACCTGTCATCCCACAAGACTCTATTTTTGCCATGCTACCTGCTTATATGTTGGAAAGCTAAAGGGGTCCGGTGCTGCCCAAATGCTCATAGCCTGAAGATGTCTGCAGCCATCACAATGCATGCACACACCTAGGGACCCATACTTAGGGTGTTTAGGGTCTCCGAAGTACATCTCGACCAGCGAGTACCCCTACAATTCCACCCACAAGGTTACATCATCCTCATAATTTTCCTCCTATATTGCCTCTGTCATACTCACTTTCATATCTCTCCTACCAAGTAGACATTTTCCTCCTCTGTCACGGGGCAGAAATAGGAAAACGGGAGATGAGGAATCTGGGCCCCTGAACTGCCCCTCAGGCTAGGGGAAGCCCTGTCTTTCCTTAACTTGGGGGTACCCTTGAAAGTAGGGAGGCCCAAGTCACCGACCTGTCCCTGTCTCCTGTTAAACCATGAACTAAACCCCCACCCCAGGAGGTGAACAGTGTAAACAGCACCACAAAGCAAATAAACAGGAATAAACAATATGAGAGTGAGGGGAACATGATACCAAAAGGTGAATGCACAAGCTACAAAGTAACAAAACTCAGAACTTAGCTTGTGCATGCCGCTGCAGACTCCACAACACAGATAGTACAGCAACTGAGCTTCAAACACCAGACTTGGCTGACACCAGGGAGCTGCTACTGCGAGGTTGGTCTCCTGAAAGGAACTGTATAACCAACAGTCAGCTGATAAGTATATAGAAAATGAGGTGCTCACTACCCTTTGATAAGGTGCTCAGGAGAAAAATAGAGATATCCAAAAAAGTAACTCCGGCACACAATAGAAGTCAATATAATTCACATATGAGTATATTGGAAATTCCCATCACGTTGCAAATTGCAAATGACGTTTCAAATGACGTTTAATCCGTTTGAAGAAAAGATTAACATCGCATACGTAGTGAGACAAAAAAAAACAATAGTATTCATCACTTCACAGGTAATTATTTCAACGTTTCGGCTTATAAGCCTTTTTTAAGAAAACCTGTACATGAATCGGTGACGGGGGTCCAGCCGTGTGAGGTCCGTAGTGCGGTAAGGAGTCAGCTGATGTACCAGGTGACCTTATAAAGGATGGTGGGAGTGGTCACAAACATCAGCTGACCCAGCAGCAATGCAATGCAACAACACCAGTGGCCACTGGGGGGAAAACTGCATTTACCCCCAATGATCAGAAAGGAAAAAAAGGTTTAAAATCAGAGGGAAACCAGATCTGCCACATATCCAAACATGGATTGTGACAGTACCACCCTTTCAATGAGTGGCCTCTGGACACTCAACATCAGACCTCACCAGACCTACCTACGGTAAGGATGCCTCGATCCACCAGAGTTCACCTCGTCAGGCACCTGACTCTCAGGTTTATGGCAAAGGCGACCTGATGAAAATGCCACCAACGAAGGCGTCACAAACCTCCAGAGGGCTGACCTGGGGAATGAGTTGTGTACATGCATAACTGGGGATAACTCCAACTGAAAGGTCCCTGGGCTGAGAATGGCCGACACCCGATATGGCCCAATCACCCTGGAACTCCAGGTCCCAGTTGCACACTTCCACCTGTTTTTGGTGGACACCCATACGTACTCATTCACATACAGCTCCGGACCTGAACGTTTATTTCCATGCAAACGTTTGCCACAGGATGGATAATTTTTTGAGGAATTGACAACAGAGGTGTCCCCCCGTGTCACTACACTCACACCCCCACAATGCTCCGAGAGAACCACCACCCTCATCTGACCCCTCCTCCTAAGAGGTCTCTGATCCACCGGGTAAACCTGTAGTGAGGGTAAAGTCTTGCACCTAGTCCCTGGCAGCACCTCTGCTGCCCCCACTGAAGGGGAAGGGGTAGGTTTTAGAAGAACGGCAGAGATCGTAGCTCCCGGGCAGCAGTCCTTACACAACTGACCCCAGCTGACTACTTCCCTTGACCGCCAGTCTATGACCGGATTATGTCTTTTCAACCAAGGGAATCCTAAAACCATGGGAGTTGGTATGCCCTCCAAGACGTAGCATGATAAATGCTTTTCATGACAAGCCCCTATACCCAGATGCATATTGTCTATGACTTGTGTAATGCTCCCCTGGCTGAGCAGAGCAGAGTCAATGGCCTGGATGCTTAACGGTTTCGCTAGCGTTCTACTCATCAGGCCATGGGTCTGGACAAAATGAGCATTCACCAAATTGACTCCTGCTCCACTGTCCACAAGCACCGGAATATTCTCAGTTACCCCACCAATAACCACCTCAGCAGGTAAGGAACACTGAGACGAAAAAATGGAGATAATATACATACCCTGGTCGCCTCCCTCCACATGACCAGGAGGACGCGGCTCTTTAGATGGTGCAGGTACTTTGGCACGCGCTGGGCAGACATTGATAAAATGACCGGTCTGCCCACAGTAGAAACATGCCCCCACTGCACGGCGAACCACAGGCAACCCAGTTCGGGAACCAACTCCTCCCACCAGCATGGGTTCGTCCGCCTGCCCAGGTGTGTCCTCCTCCCTAGCAAGGACTATAGGGGGCACATTTGGTGTATGCCTCTCCCTCAAGCGTCTATCCACCCGGATGGCAAGGGACATGGCAGCCTCCAATGACCTGGAGGCTACGTACTGCACCAGAGTATTTTGCAACCTAGGGGACAGACCCTGCACAAAATGGCTCCTAAGGGCAGGGTCATTCCACTGTGTGTCTGTGGCCCACCTCCTGAACTCTGAACAGTACTCCTCAGCCGGCTGACCCCCCTGCTTGATCTTACGGAGTCAGGATTCCGCCAGGGAGATGCCATCTGGATCACCATACACCAGAGCCGTAAAAAACTTGTCCACCGACTGTAGGGATGGTGAACCGGTCGGCAGGGAGAAGGCCCAGGATTGGGGATCATCCTTAAGAAGGTAAACGATGATACCCACCCGTTGTTCCTCACTCCCTGATGAACGAGGGCGGAGCCTGAAGTACAACTTGCAGGCCTCCTTAAAAACCAAAAATGTATCTCTCCCTCCAGAGAACCTGTCTGGGAGAGATATCTTGGGTTCTGGATGAGCCTGTACATGAGCCGAGGCCCAAAACCCCAACAATTGCTGCAGCTGCTGCACCACCTCACCACGCAGCACCTTACACTCCTCGGTGAGAGTCTGTAGCAATTGGGCAAAGGCCTGCATTTGGGCCATGACTCACCAGGAAAAAAAAAGGAATGGTTGGTTATAATGTCACGGGGCAGAAATAGGAAAACAGGAGATGAGGAATCTGGGCCCCTGAACTGCCCCTCAGGCTAGGGGAAGCCCTGTCTTTCCTTAACTTGGGGGTACCCTTGAAGGTAGGGAGGTCCAAGTCACCAACCTGTCCCTGTCTCCTGTTAAACCCTGAACTAAACCCCCAACCCCCACCCCCAGGAGGTGAACAGTGTAAACAGCACCACAAAGCAAATAAACAGGAATAAACAATATGAGAGGGAGGGGAACACGATACCAAAAGGTGAATGCACAAACTACAAAGTAACAAAACTCAGAACTTAGCTTGTACACGCCGCTGCAGACTCCACATCACATAGTACAGCAACTGAGCTCCAAACACCAGACTTGGCTGACACCAAGGAGCTGCTTCTGCGAGGTTGGTCTCCTGAAAGGAACTGTATAATCAACAGTCAGCTGATGCACCAGGTGACCTTATAAAGGATTGTGGGAGTGGTCACAAACATCAGCTGACCAGAGCAGCAATGTAATGCAATAACACCAGCGGACACCGGGGGGGGGGAGGGAAACTGCATTAACCCCCAATGACCAGAAAGGAAAAAAGGTTTAAATCAGAGGGAAACCAGATATGCCAAAGATCCAAACACGGATCGTGACATCCTCCTTTCCTATTTGATGTGATGTTCGGAAAGAACATAAAACCAGGAAGATTTACAGTCCAATAATGTCTCAGCATCACCAACTACATCAATCTGTTTTCCAGTACCAGAGCTTCAAGCTCTCCTAATTTCATTGTTAGACTTCTGGCATTTGTCAACATACGCTTTACGTTGCCGTTCACTTTTCCACTTTCAGAAATGAAAAATCCTGACATTTTTTGGGCACATTGGCCTTCTCTGTTTGCTTTCTTTTCTATAAGGCGCTTCTCAATTGCCCAGAGTCAGGGAAACAGCTCAGCATGCAAATTGAGAGGGCGTGCCCCAAGCTCTAGACCAATGCGAAGCCCCCTTATTTGCATAAGGAATTTAGCAAGTTTTTAAACTAACTACAATAATGACATGCATACTGCTTAAACAGTCCCCTATTTAACTGTTTAGTTTGCTTTGTATTTTGGGCTTTGCTCGCCACCACCACCACCACCACCACCATGTCCACCGCCATGACATTATGTAGCCCTCGATTACAATTTGCCAGCAGGTGCCATGAAACCTGACTTTGGTAAGGGCCCTCAGGTAGCCCTGTATCATACACTTAGGAGAGCTCTCACTCCTACATTTGGGAGGTCCCTCCCTCATGCCAAATAGCAAGATAGTGGAACAGATATTCCCCATCCCTTTACAATGCCATTTCAAGTATACTGTACTCATTAGAATTTTGGGCTTCGCCCGCCACCACCACCACCACGTCCACCACCATGTAATTATGTGGCCCTCCCTTTAAATTTTCAGAGGGCCAGCAGGTGCTGTGAAACCTGCATTTTCTTAGCTCCACAGTTCATTTTTGCCACCAGATCCCAATGGAACCACTGTCATAGCAGATGAAGCCACTGTAAGATGAATATAATACAGGAGTTGGGGACCTGTATGATCTATGTCAGGAATTTGGATTCTACCAGACACCAAAAGCATTAGAATTAAATTCTGAATACAGTGTATGCAAGCGAGGGCCTGTATTGTGCTTTGTCTGTCAGGCCTGAAACCCATGTCAGGAACATGTACAAGCCTCATTTTACTTGGAAGCAGCCTCCTCAAGGGAAACAGACAGGAGTGCCATTGACCAATCTGCACAAGCCTATGCACTTCTTCTGGAAACTAGAAAACACAAAATTTGAACTGCATTACTGCACTGAAAATATGAAAAATGAGAGCTTTTAGCGCATAAAAATGGCCAATTTTATGTGTACCTCGTAGCCACGATAAGGCATCTCTCTTATACGAGGCCCTACCTCTCTGAGAATAAACGTCTCCATCTGAATGGGTACATGTGAAACCTCTCCTTGGACTCAAATTCTCTCTCACTGTGGAGGGGTATTGGACCTATTATAATTAAAACACCTGAAGCTAGGAGGCGGGGAGTGCACGATCAGAAGGCTAGAGAATACATTTCAAAAAACCTGATCTGCACATCCAAACATAGACACAGTGTGAACAGGTGCTGAACCCAGAGTCGCCAACTCGTATATATTTAAGTAAATAGGGCAGCACACTGCAGCGCCAAAACATGCAAACTTGAAAACACAAAATTTGAACTGCATTACTGCACTGAAAATATGAAAAATGAGAGCTTTTAGCGCATAAAAATGGCCAATTTTATGTGTACCTCGTAGCCACGATAAGGCATCTCTCTTATACGAGGCCCTACCTCTCTGAGAATAAACGTCTCCATCTGAATGGGTACATGTGAAACCTCTCCTTGGACTCAAATTCTCTCTCACTGTGGAGGGGTATTGGACCTATTATAATTAAAACACCTGAAGCTAGGAGGCGGGGAGTGCACGATCAGAAGGCTAGAGAATACATTTCAAAAAACCTGATCTGCACATCCAAACATAGACACAGTGTGAACAGGTGCTGAACCCAGAGTCGCCAACTCGTATATATTTAAGTAAATAGGGCAGCACACTGCAGCGCCAAAACATGCAAACTTGAAAACACAAAATTTGAACTGCATTACTGCACTGAAAATATGAAAAATGAGAGCTTTTAGCGCATAAAAATGGCCAATTTTATGTGTACCTCGTAGCCACGATAAGGCATCTCTCTTATACGAGGCCCTACCTCTCTGAGAATAAACGTCTCCATCTGAATGGGTACATGTGAAACCTCTCCTTGGACTCAAATTCTCTCTCACTGTGGAGGGGTATTGGACCTATTATAATTAAAACACCTGAAGCTAGGAGGCGGGGAGTGCACGATCAGAAGGCTAGAGAATACATTTCAAAAAACCTGATCTGCACATCCAAACATAGACACAGTGTGAACAGGTGCTGAACCCAGAGTCGCCAACTCGTATATATTTAAGTAAATAGGGCAGCACACTGCAGCGCCAAAACATGCAAACTTGAAAACACAAAATTTGAACTGCATTACTGCACTGAAAATATGAAAAATGAGAGCTTTTAGCGCATAAAAATGGCCAATTTTATGTGTACCTCGTAGCCACGATAAGGCATCTCTCTTATACGAGGCCCTACCTCTCTGAGAATAAACGTCTCCATCTGAATGGGTACATGTGAAACCTCTCCTTGGACTCAAATTCTCTCTCACTGTGGAGGGGTATTGGACCTATTATAATTAAAACACCTGAAGCTAGGAGGCGGGGAGTGCACGATCAGAAGGCTAGAGAATACATTTCAAAAAACCTGATCTGCACATCCAAACATAGACACAGTGTGAACAGGTGCTGAACCCAGAGTCGCCAACTCGTATATATTTAAGTAAATAGGGCAGCACACTGCAGCGCCAAAACATGCAAACTTGAAAACACAAAATTTGAACTGCATTACTGCACTGAAAATATGAAAAATGAGAGCTTTTAGCGCATAAAAATGGCCAATTTTATGTGTACCTCGTAGCCACGATAAGGCATCTCTCTTATACGAGGCCCTACCTCTCTGAGAATAAACGTCTCCATCTGAATGGGTACATGTGAAACCTCTCCTTGGACTCAAATTCTCTCTCACTGTGGAGGGGTATTGGACCTATTATAATTAAAACACCTGAAGCTAGGAGGCGGGGAGTGCACGATCAGAAGGCTAGAGAATACATTTCAAAAAACCTGATCTGCACATCCAAACATAGACACAGTGTGAACAGGTGCTGAACCCAGAGTCGCCAACTCGTATATATTTAAGTAAATAGGGCAGCACACTGCAGCGCCAAAACATGCAAACTTGAAAACACAAAATTTGAACTGCATTACTGCACTGAAAATATGAAAAATGAGAGCTTTTAGCGCATAAAAATGGCCAATTTTATGTGTACCTCGTAGCCACGATAAGGCATCTCTCTTATACGAGGCCCTACCTCTCTGAGAATAAACGTCTCCATCTGAATGGGTACATGTGAAACCTCTCCTTGGACTCAAATTCTCTCTCACTGTGGAGGGGTATTGGACCTATTATAATTAAAACACCTGAAGCTAGGAGGCGGGGAGTGCACGATGAGAAGGCTAGAGAATACATTTCAAAAAACCTGATCTGCACATCCAAACATAGACACAGTGTGAATAGGTGCTGAACCCAGAGTCGCCAACTCGTATATATTTAAGTAAATAGGGCAGCACACTGCAGCGCCAAAACATGCAAACTTGAAAACACTTTTAGCGCATAAAAATGGCCTCGTATAAGAGAGATGCCTTATCGTGGCTACGAGGTACACATAAAATTGGCCATTTTTATGCGCTAAAAGCTCTCATTTTTCATATTTTCAGTGCAGTAATGCAGTTCAAATTTTGTGTTTTCAAGTTTGCATGTTTTGGCGCTGCAGTGTGCTGCCCTATTTACTTAAATATATACGAGTTGGCGACTCTGGGTTCAGCACCTGTTCACACTGTGTCTATGTTTGGATGTGCAGATCAGGTTTTTTGAAATGTATTCTCTAGCCTTCTGATCGTGCACTCCCCGCCTCCTAGCTTCAGGTGTTTTAATTATAATAGGTCCAATACCCCTCCACAGTGAGAGAGAATTTGAGTCCAAGGAGAGGTTTCACATGTACCCATTCAGATGGAGACGTTTATTCTCAGAGAGGTAGGGCCTCGTATAAGAGAGATGCCTTATCGTGGCTACGAGGTACACATAAAATTGGCCATTTTTATGCGCTAAAAGCTCTCATTTTTCATATTTTCAGTGCAGTAATGCAGTTCAAATTTTGTGTTTTCAAGTTTGCATGTTTTGGCGCTGCAGTGTGCTGCCCTATTTACTTAAATATATACGAGTTGGCGACTCTGGGTTCAGCACCTGTTCACACTGTGTCTATGTTTGGATGTGCAGATCAGGTTTTTTGAAATGTATTCTCTAGCCTTCTGATCGTGCACTCCCCGCCTCCTAGCTTCAGGTGTTTTAATTATAATAGGTCCAATACCCCTCCACAGTGAGAGAGAATTTGAGTCCAAGGAGAGGTTTCACATGTACCCATTCAGATGGAGACGTTTATTCTCAGAGAGGTAGGGCCTCGTATAAGAGAGATGCCTTATCGTGGCTACGAGGTACACATAAAATTGGCCATTTTTATGCGCTAAAAGCTCTCATTTTTCATATTTTCAGTGCAGTAATGCAGTTCAAATTTTGTGTTTTCAAGTTTGCATGTTTTGGCGCTGCAGTGTGCTGCCCTATTTACTTAAATATATACGAGTTGGCGACTCTGGGTTCAGCACCTGTTCACACTGTGTCTATGTTTGGATGTGCAGATCAGGTTTTTTGAAATGTATTCTCTAGCCTTCTGATCGTGCACTCCCCGCCTCCTAGCTTCAGGTGTTTTAATTATAATAGGTCCAATACCCCTCCACAGTGAGAGAGAATTTGAGTCCAAGGAGAGGTTTCACATGTACCCATTCAGATGGAGACGTTTATTCTCAGAGAGGTAGGGCCTCGTATAAGAGAGATGCCTTATCGTGGCTACGAGGTACACATAAAATTGGCCATTTTTATGCGCTAAAAGCTCTCATTTTTCATATTTTCAGTGCAGTAATGCAGTTCAAATTTTGTGTTTTCAAGTTTGCATGTTTTGGCGCTGCAGTGTGCTGCCCTATTTACTTAAATATATACGAGTTGGCGACTCTGGGTTCAGCACCTGTTCACACTGTGTCTATGTTTGGATGTGCAGATCAGGTTTTTTGAAATGTATTCTCTAGCCTTCTGATCGTGCACTCCCCGCCTCCTAGCTTCAGGTGTTTTAATTATAATAGGTCCAATACCCCTCCACAGTGAGAGAGAATTTGAGTCCAAGGAGAGGTTTCACATGTACCCATTCAGATGGAGACGTTTATTCTCAGAGAGGTAGGGCCTCGTATAAGAGAGATGCCTTATCGTGGCTACGAGGTACACATAAAATTGGCCATTTTTATGCGCTAAAAGCTCTCATTTTTCATATTTTCAGTGCAGTAATGCAGTTCAAATTTTGTGTTTTCAAGTTTGCATGTTTTGGCGCTGCAGTGTGCTGCCCTATTTACTTAAATATATACGAGTTGGCGACTCTGGGTTCAGCACCTGTTCACACTGTGTCTATGTTTGGATGTGCAGATCAGGTTTTTTGAAATGTATTCTCTAGCCTTCTGATCGTGCACTCCCCGCCTCCTAGCTTCAGGTGTTTTAATTATAATAGGTCCAATACCCCTCCACAGTGAGAGAGAATTTGAGTCCAAGGAGAGGTTTCACATGTACCCATTCAGATGGAGACGTTTATTCTCAGAGAGGTAGGGCCTCGTATAAGAGAGATGCCTTATCGTGGCTACGAGGTACACATAAAATTGGCCATTTTTATGCGCTAAAAGCTCTCATTTTTCATATTTTCAGTGCAGTAATGCAGTTCAAATTTTGTGTTTTCAAGTTTGCATGTTTTGGCGCTGCAGTGTGCTGCCCTATTTACTTAAATATATACGAGTTGGCGACTCTGGGTTCAGCACCTGTTCACACTGTGTCTATGTTTGGATGTGCAGATCAGGTTTTTTGAAATGTATTCTCTAGCCTTCTGATCGTGCACTCCCCGCCTCCTAGCTTCAGGTGTTTTAATTATAATAGGTCCAATACCCCTCCACAGTGAGAGAGAATTTGAGTCCAAGGAGAGGTTTCACATGTACCCATTCAGATGGAGACGTTTATTCTCAGAGAGGTAGGGCCTCGTATAAGAGAGATGCCTTATCGTGGCTACGAGGTACACATAAAATTGGCCATTTTTATGCGCTAAAAGCTCTCATTTTTCATATTTTCAGTGCAGTAATGCAGTTCAAATTTTGTGTTTTCAAGTTTGCATGTTTTGGCGCTGCAGTGTGCTGCCCTATTTACTTAAATATATACGAGTTGGCGACTCTGGGTTCAGCACCTGTTCACACTGTGTCTATGTTTGGATGTGCAGATCAGGTTTTTTGAAATGTATTCTCTAGCCTTCTGATCGTGCACTCCCCGCCTCCTAGCTTCAGGTGTTTTAATTATAATAGGTCCAATACCCCTCCACAGTGAGAGAGAATTTGAGTCCAAGGAGAGGTTTCACATGTACCCATTCAGATGGAGACGTTTATTCTCAGAGAGGTAGGGCCTCGTATAAGAGAGATGCCTTATCGTGGCTACGAGGTACACATAAAATTGGCCATTTTTATGCGCTAAAAGCTCTCATTTTTCATATTTTCAGTGCAGTAATGCAGTTCAAATTTTGTGTTTTCAAGTTTGCATGTTTTGGCGCTGCAGTGTGCTGCCCTATTTACTTAAATATATACGAGTTGGCGACTCTGGGTTCAGCACCTGTTCACACTGTGTCTATGTTTGGATGTGCAGATCAGGTTTTTTGAAATGTATTCTCTAGCCTTCTGATCGTGCACTCCCCGCCTCCTAGCTTCAGGTGTTTTAATTATAATAGGTCCAATACCCCTCCACAGTGAGAGAGAATTTGAGTCCAAGGAGAGGTTTCACATGTACCCATTCAGATGGAGACGTTTATTCTCAGAGAGGTAGGGCCTCGTATAAGAGAGATGCCTTATCGTGGCTACGAGGTACACATAAAATTGGCCATTTTTATGCGCTAAAAGCTCTCATTTTTCATATTTTCAGTGCAGTAATGCAGTTCAAATTTTGTGTTTTCAAGTTTGCATGTTTTGGCGCTGCAGTGTGCTGCCCTATTTACTTAAATATATACGAGTTGGCGACTCTGGGTTCAGCACCTGTTCACACTGTGTCTATGTTTGGATGTGCAGATCAGGTTTTTTGAAATGTATTCTCTAGCCTTCTGATCGTGCACTCCCCGCCTCCTAGCTTCAGGTGTTTTAATTATAATAGGTCCAATACCCCTCCACAGTGAGAGAGAATTTGAGTCCAAGGAGAGGTTTCACATGTACCCATTCAGATGGAGACGTTTATTCTCAGAGAGGTAGGGCCTCGTATAAGAGAGATGCCTTATCGTGGCTACGAGGTACACATAAAATTGGCCATTTTTATGCGCTAAAAGCTCTAATTTTTCATATTTTCAGTGCAGTAATGCAGTTCAAATTTTGTGTTTTCAAGTTTGCATGTTTTGGCGCTGCAGTGTGCTGCCCTATTTACTTAAATATATACGAGTTGGCGACTCTGGGTTCAGCACCTGTTCACACTGTGTCTATGTTTGGATGTGCAGATCAGGTTTTTTGAAATGTATTCTCTAGCCTTCTGATCGTGCACTCCCCGCCTCCTAGCTTCAGGTGTTTTAATTATAATAGGTCCAATACCCCTCCACAGTGAGAGAGAATTTGAGTCCAAGGAGAGGTTTCACATGTACCCATTCAGATGGAGACGTTTATTCTCAGAGAGGTAGGGCCTCGTATAAGAGAGATGCCTTATCGTGGCTACGAGGTACACATAAAATTGTTCTTCTGGAAACTAGCCAACTAGGCAGAATGTATCTTTTGCATGGCTTTGAGCAACAATAGAGTAATTACAGGATATGTCCCAAAGAGTGTCGAGGTCTGTGGAGTATATTAGGCTACGTTCACATTAGCATTGCGCCGCTGTTGCGTCGGCGACGCAGCGGCGACGCAGCGGCGACGCGCCCCTATGTTTAACATAGGGGACGCGTGCGTTTTTTGGGTGGCGTTTTTCGCCACGTGCGTCGTTTCCGACGCTAGCGTCGGACGCAAGAAAACGCAACAAGTTGCATTTTCTGTGCGTCCGATTTTCGTCAAAAACGACGCACGCGTCGCAAAACGCGCGCGTTTTTGCGCGCGTTTGCGCGCGTTTTAACATGCGTCGCGCGTTGCGTCGCCGACGCAGGGCGGCGCAACGCTAATGTGAACGTAGCCTAACTCAGGTGACAGGCAGTGCTACAGAGCTCAGGTAAAGGCCTTAGCATGCAATGACCATGTTCCAATATGTGTAAGGCTGCAGCCTGAATAGGTCTGTGGAGAGTATTAACCCAGTCTCTTAGACGTGCTTAAAATGTACATAAACTGGCCAACACCCCTCCACCATTCTTTTGTAAGGACCCAAATTTAGAAAATGTAATGGAAGCGACAGTTTAATAATCAGACAGAAGTCTCATTTAGGAGCTTGGAAAAGTCAGCAATGGTCTTTGTCCAGCACCGGAAAATGTAAATTGCCAACGAATATGTATGCCTTATGGCGTATGCTACAGAGGTATTATGTCAAATTTCCCTTAATAAATGGATGTGTGGGTAAGATTTTCAAACTAGCAGCATATAGCAGCATGTTTCATTACTCATATTTTTATTCTGTGTAAGGCTGAAACCTGAATAATTGTGTGGAGCATATTAATGCACTGATGTCTCAACATGTCCAAGTGCAGACCCAAATATCAACATCAAGCTACCAGATACACACTTAAAGAAACTGTGAAAAGGGCAACACAATAAAAATATTATTTTAATAGAGATTGAGAGTGTGAGATCTTTTGGAACACCTAGAGTGGACCCGCAGATCCACGACAACGAACTTCCCAAGGGTGAGCTGACCAGGTAGACCACCCCCTATACAGGGAGCGTTAGGGGCAGACCCAAGCTAGACTATTGCCACAAAAGCTGGAACCCGGAGACAGTTAGTAGGAGGTAGAAAATAGAGAAGCTGGGCGTAGGACGGACAGAGCGGGGTAAGATGAAGTACAGTTTGGTAAGAGCTGAGTACAGGAGAGACCAAAGGAGCACTGGGAAGGGGAAGACACAAAGGAAGCAGGACAGGACAGAGACACCAGACTAACAGAGTACGGAGCGGACACTGGGAAGGCTGGACTGGACTAGGAGACAAGGAAGCCTGGGAAAGGCAGATAAGCTGAACTGGCTGGACAGAGCGGAGACTCAGAACAGGCAGTGCAAAGACAAAGGTGGACCTGAGTCACAGAAGCACAAATGACAGACAGGCAAGGAGCAGAGGAAGGAATCGCCTTAAATACATGGAGTGCTGAAGGACTTCTGTGTCACGGTCCTCCAGGATCACAGAGAGGAGATACAGAGTGCCTGTAAATCAGAAAGAGGAAGTGCTGGAGTGGGCGGTGTGCACGAAAGAAGGAGAGGACACGCGCCTGCACGAGGAGATGCCGCAACGCGCAAGTATGAGGGGGGGAACGGCAGTGGTCCCGGCAGGAGGCACGGCCGCAGAAGGATTTGCCGTGACAGAGAGTAGACGTTTGAAATTTGCACAATGTACAAAGGTTTCCAGAAATTACCCCAAGGGGTCTGTATCATACACGCTGAAAAAGGCCGTAATGGGGACCTCACGATACATTCAGTAGTTATTACAACAGGTAGAGATAGGGAGTACAAGTTTCACCATTGCACAATGTGCAAAGTTTTCAAAAAATTACCCAAGGGGTCTATATCATACAAGCTGATAGACACTTTGCAGTTATTACAAGAGGTAGAGATTGAAAGTAGAAATTTGACCATTGCACAATGTACAAAGGTCTCCCAAAAATTACCTCAAGGGGTCTGTATTTTGCACTCTGAAAGAGGCCGTGATGGGGACCAATATATTTAGCAGTTATTACAAGAGGTAGAGATAGGGAGTACAAGTTTCACCACTGAACAATGTGCAAAGTTTTCCAAAAATTACCCATGGGCTCTGTATCAGACTATATGAAAGACGCCATGATGGGGACATCACAATACACTTTACAGTTATTACAAGAGGTAGAGATAGGGAGTACAAGTTTCACATTTGCACAATGTGCAAAGTTTTCAAAAAGTACAAAACATTACCCACGTGGGGTATACATAGATGAACACTAAGTACTTGTTGCAGAAGCAGGAGGAGGTGATTTCCTGAACAAAATGGGTTTGGATGGTAAGGGATGGACGTTAAGACAACTTCCAAAAAAAAAAACCATTTGAGCTGCATTTACATTACGTTGCTGTCATCAGTAGGGCTTTCAAAGTCGGAGGAAATCCAGCCCTTGCTTAATGTTAGAATCCCGCCCAGGCGACACTTGCAGCAGGGCATGGCAGCACCTCCACAGCGTACAAGGGGAGATCGAGCAAAGTGTGCAGCTTGGACAACCAGTAGTAAAAGGGCACTGCAGAACCAGTCCTTCACCATCTTGGTCAACTTCTCCCTCCTCATCATAGTTACACCCATAGATAGCCCTTGCTGATGTGATTTTCTCATGAAAATGGCCCAGTTGGTGGACATTTTCCCACCCCCTGAGTTGCACCTGGTGTGCTTGGCTTTCCCCTGTAATCCTTGTGGGTGAAAAGAGCCGACACCTCTGCCAGCAGCACTGCCTGAGGGTTATCTTTTAGCAAGTCTTCCACAACAGTCCTCTGGCATGCATGCACAGAAAATGGCATGTCTGCCTCTGACATGATTGAAGCAAATTTTTCCTTGTATTGTGGGTCAAGAAAGGTAATGGTCTTGGAAAAGGCATCTGGACATGAACTCTGCCATGTGTGGCAGACTACCAAGAGTCAAACGTTCAGTGTTCTCACCAGGAAGGACATTAACCATCCTTTCCTCCTCACAACGCATAGCCTCCTCCTCTTCAGGCCATCCATGCTGGACATAAAGCTGGGATTGGGAGTCCCCTCTGTAGAACAGAGCAAAAACTCCTGTTCCTCCTCATTCTCCTCATCATCACCCAATGTGGCCTGGGAATATTGTCTGAGGCTGGGCTGTGTGGTATCAGCCACTGTAAAATCTTGCTCCATATCCTCTTGCTCAGCATTCAAACCTTCCTCTTTGCCATTCTGTAGTGAACGTTTTAATAGACAGAGCAGCGGGATGGTTACACTGATAAAAGCATCATCAGCGCTCACCATCTTGGTGCAGTACTCAAAGTTTTGAAGAACCTTACATATGTCAGTGATCCACACCCATTCAGCAGTGTTACTCTGAGTGGCACTGAGAAGCTGGAATTCTGACACTATACCCTCTGCTGATCACTAAGCCTTGCCAACATATGAAAGGTCAAATTCCAGTGTGTGGGCAGGTCACAAATCAGTCGGTGATGAGGTAAATTAAAGCGCTGCTGCAGTGAAGCTAGACTTGTGAAAGCCTGAGATGACTTTCAGAAGTGTGCGCTGACACGGTGTCAGAGGTGTATCTAGGGTTTCTGGCACCCAGGGCAAGAATTCAGTTTGGCGCCGCCCCCCCAGGACATGTGCGATTTGCAAATTTAGTCATGTACCCACGAGCTCCTCTCCCTAATGCCCTCAATATTCAGTGAAAAACTGAGAGAAGCGGGAAGAGAAGCTTGTTGTCACAGGACCATAAGTTTGAAAATCGCATATGAGTGAAGTGTCCATGTGACGACTACTGAAACCTGCAGAGCTGAATCCTGACATCGCAGGCCTCTGAATTCTCACAACGAATGCACTGCACACTTTAAGGGTTCTCCCTGGCTAGTGGACGGTCATGTCAGCACAAGCATGTGATTTGTATACCTCTGACCACATTACGACTAGACGTGTCTGGCCTCACTCAGTTCATTTCCATTGAGTGAGGCCACACATATCTAGTCGGCACGTGACCGCATGTATGTAAATCTCCAGCACGAGAGAATCCTGACAGCGTGCAGTGCGCACTGTGAGAATTCAGAAGTCTGCAGTCACAAAGAATGACTGCAGACTCATTACAAACCTGGACATCCCCTTTAATGCTCCTTACAAATAAAAACATGAGAGTTAGTCAGCATCACAAATAACATTTACATCCAGGTACCTAATAGATGGCGTCGTCTCTCGAGCCGTTCTCCTTTTCTTCATCTTGTCCAGACCCCATGATGAGTTTTCTCATCCACAGCCGTCTCTGCAGACTTCCATCTTCTGCACTCTTTTGCAGAAAATCTCCACAAAACGCCCTTAAAGATACAAATGTCATTATAATGCTCCTATAGGGCCCAGTATTTATACTGTACTCTCTCATCACACTCCCCCTCCTTAGTATACTGTCCCCTCCTGGCTGTGCCCTTACATTGTCCCCCCATGCTACGCATGCACACATCCCAACACCCTCACTCCCCGTACGCTGTCCACATACGTTTTTCATATCGCTGCTCATACTGTGTCTGCATACATTCCCCCGTTTACTCCCAAAACTGTCTGCACCCATCCCCCATACTGTTTCCTCATATATGTCCCCCATTCCCTGGTATTGTTTCCTCATACATGCCCCCCCATGTCCCCATTTGCTCTTTATTTTGTGTCCTCAAATCTCCCCCACACATTAAACACCCCGATCCCCATGACAAATGTCCCCCACACATTAAATCCCCCCATCCCCACTCCAAATATCACCCCACACATTAAACACCCCCATCCCCATGACAAATCTCCACCACACATTAAATCCCCCCATCCCCACTCCAAATATCACCCCACACATTAAATCCCCCATCCCCTTGACAAATCTCTCCCCACACACATTCAATCCCCCATCTCCACTCCTATTCTCCCTCCACAATAAATCCCCCAACTCCACTCATATTAAATCCCTTCTCCACAATAAATCCCATCTCCACTCATATTAAATATCCCCCATCCAATAATAAATCCCACCATCCCCACTCACATTAAATCACCCCCACAATATATCCCCCCCATTCCCACTCACATTAAATCCCCCCCTGCACCTTCGGTGTCTTCATCTCCACTGGAGCACTTACCACCGATCTGCGTCTCAGTGCCTCTGCTGCTCTGCCTCTGCTCTGCAGCGCGGGCAAGTGGCATCAGCAGCGTGATCACATGACCTGATCATGCTGCTGGCGTTGCGCTGACCCGGCAGTCAGAGCTTCAATTGTACTCACATCTCAGATGCAGTACAATTGAACACTGGGAGCCGGCGCGCTGCAGCTTCTCTCTGCCGGCTGTCAGCTTGACAGTCGGCACAGAGAACAGCTGACTCCCAGTGCGGGGGCAGCAGAATGCAGCCGCCGGGGGAGACACTGCGGACCACCGTTTTAGGCGGCCCGACTGCGCCCCCCTGCCGGTTGCGCCCGGGGCATATGCCCCGGCTGCCCCCCCTAGATACGCCACTGCACGGTGTACCTTGGCAAGTAGGTCAGAAAAGTCAGGGTATGTTTTTTAAAGCCACTGTATAACCAAGTTCAGCACATGCACCATGCATGGAATGTGTACCAGCTTGCTGAGCTTAAAGCGGCCACCAAGTTAAGACCATAATCGCACACATCCAGACCTGGTTGGAGGTTCAATGGGGAGAGCCACTGATCGGTCTGTTCTTTTATCCCTTTCTACAGCTCAGCTGCGTTGTGAGCTTTATCACTTAAACAGATGAGCTTCAGCACAGTGTGCTGCCACTTCGCCAAGTCAGTGCTGCAGATTTCCCAGCTGGGCACTGATGGGGAGGCTAGTTCTGCTGAGGATGAGGAGGAAAAGGAGAGACAGGAACTGGAATACAAGGAGACTGAAACCATGATGGAAGTTGGGCCTGCTATTCTTGGTGTGGGTAATATGTGTGATGTCCCAGCCTCTGACTCTGTCCCAGACTTCACAGGGTTAACCCAGAGTGCCGTTAGGGAAATGTATCATCCCTGTCCACAAGAACTGGTCCATGTGTCTGTGGTTAGGTGGACCTTCTCTGTGATTGCGTTGGCCAGAGCACGGCTGATATTGTATAGTACGTGGTTATGTAACGTGGGGACGGCACACAGAGAAAAAAAAAGGCAGCTGGGAATTGACTACGGTGAGGCTACCACCACCAAGAGATAGCAGAAAGACTCAGTTCCCACAAGTCAAAACGGCAACAGTTCCAGGGCTAGCAATCTGGCAATGTGGGTGTTTAGCGCTTGGGCCTGTGGGTGGATATTTCTGATTTCTGGTAAATGTCTGGGGCAGGGATAACTGAACGCTGCGCTGGGACAATGAACCAGACATGGTTGCTGACTGTTGTGTGTGTGCAACTGCAGGTTGTGGGCAGGAGACATCAGCGCCTTCTTCATGGTCAGCAGATTGGGAAGGCTGTAAGACAGGGAAAGGGGCAGTAATTTCACCCTCAGACACAGATTTTGTACCCAGTACTGGGGTGCTTGGCTGCTATGTACTTTTGCATGCTGGTGGTGATCAGGTTGGCACTGGTCTTTCCTCTTCCTAGTTTGGTTTAGCAGATGCTGCAAAGTACAGTTGTTTTGCCTGATGGAATTTCAGAAAAAAATGTCATACAGGAGAACTACTCATCCTTAGCCTGTTATCAATCTGAGTGCGGGAGCTCTGTGGAACAGTTGACTGAGTTCTCTCTCTGGTCAAACCACTACCTCTTGCCTGTTTTCGTGCTATGGATCCATGCCTCTCTGTTCTGCTGTTCTTCAAGGCATGCCATCGTGCCAGGTCGGATCAGTGGCCTCATCATCGACCACGCCATCTTCCAATTCTTCAATCTGATCATCCTTCTGAGATGTGACTTGAGACTTTCCTGATGGCAACTCTGTGTCTTGATTATACTCCACCTCTTCAGACATGAATTGACCTTCCACAATGTGGCTTTCTTCTGACTGTGGGTGCTCAAATGTTTGGGCATCACTGCACTCCACCTCCTCATGACCCTCTTTAATGGTGCACGCTGAGGGGCCTGACAAATTACAAGGGAACATAAACAGTTCCTCAGAGTGGCCAACATTGGGGTCATATGTCTCCTCGTACTCCTGATGCTGGGAGGAAGGAGGACCAGGTTGAGGATTCAGAGGCCCAGCCTCTTGGCTACAGAGCCTGGACTGTGTGGAAGACTTTGTTGTGTTCCTTTTCAATAAACTGGAGTCTTTGTCTACCATCCAACCCACAACATCCTCGCACTTGTCTGGGTTTGTTAGTGGTGTAGCGCACTGACCAAATTTGGACAGGAAGCTAGAACGAGATACAGTCACCTTCGGATCTGTCACATGGCCTTGGTGAGCACCACCACATCCATGTCCCTTAACATCACCCTTTCTCATATAGAATGAATTATGCTTATGAAAAAAAATACTGGTCTTATTTTTCACAAGTACACTCACAAAAGTCTTAGGTACAAATTCACTGTTTCGAGCAATGTGTGGCTATTTTTTTTCAGATAAATAGTCATGTTTGCCTATCTCTGCAGGCTTTGCACCAGTTTCACTACTGCTAGATAAATATATGCTAATTATTAAACCAATAGAAAAGTATGATTTTTTTAAAAAATTGCCTTGCTGACACACTGCAACAGTGGAGTAATGAAAATGATTGCCACTACTAAATTGTCACGTTTGATTATCTCTTCGCGAAATGCACCAGTTGCACAACTGCTAGATAAAAATAGGCTATTTTTTTAATCAATAGAAATTTTTTGAATGTTTTTATATCGCTTTTATGAGACACACCAACAGCAAACTCGGGGAAATTAAAGGGACTCTGTCACCTAAATTTGGAGGGAACAATCTTCAGCCATAGGAGCGGGGTTTTTGGGTGTTTGATTCACCCTTTCCTTACCCGCTGGCTGCATGCTGGCTGCAATATTGGATTGAAGTTCATTCTCTGTCCTCCATAGTACACGCCTGCGCAAGGCAAGATTGCCTTGTGCAGGCATGTACTACGGAGGACAGAGAATGAACTTCAATCAAATATTCACATATCTCAAAACGCACAATAGTAGCATTGTCAAGTAGTCAATACCCTAATATTGCCAATATAAATGGAAGTACATATACTTATGCTACATCTGGCGGACTACAGTAATAGGCCAATCGTTACAAATATAAATCCAAAACACACAAGAAGAACAACGATCCTGACGAAGGCTGTGCCGAAACGCACGTCGGGGTGACGTGAAAGGTGCTGGTGGGTCCCCTGATCATTTTCACGGCGGTTGCTAGTTCCACACTAGGTAAGACCATGATTTGAATATCTTCCATTATGTGATACTGGGAATACCAGGGTAGGTCATTGGTCTTTATTATATATGTGCGCCAACTACTAAAAAGTATATTACCTTGCACCGCCGCTATATTATTATGCGGGTACAGAATTCTGTTACTATAGGAGCTTAGTGTCTAGGCTCCCTATATGAGTATTTGAGTAGCTATTACCGCCAGACCTTCCATGTCCCGTTTTGCTGTTTAAATTTATCTACATGTCTTGTGGGAGTACCCACTGTTACACCTGTTTTATTGTATTCATGTAATAAAATTTGATACACTTTTTCAATATACCTTGGCCTACGGATCGTTGTTCTTCTTGTGTGTTTTCAATCCAATATTGCAGCCAGCATGCAGCCAGCGGGTAAGGAAAGGGTGAATCAAACACCCGAAAACCCCGCCCCTATGGCTGAAGATTGTTCCCTCCAAATTCACGTGACAGAGTCCCTTTAACCCCTTCATGACCCAGCCTATTTTGACCTTAAAGACCTTGCCGTTTTTTGCAATTCTGACCAGTGTCCCTTTATGAGGTAATAACTCAGGAACGCTTCAACGGATCCTAGCGGTTCTGAGACTGTTTTTTGTGACATATTGGGCTTCATGTTAGTGGTAAATTTAGGTCAATAAATTCTGCGTTTATTTGTGATAAAAACGGAAATTTGGCGAAAATTTTGAAAATTTTGCAATTTTCACATTTTGAATTTTTATTCTGTTAAACCAGACAGTTATGTGACACAAAATAGTTAATAAATAACATTTCCCACATGTATACTTTACATCAGCACAATTTTGGAAACAAAATTTTTTTTTGCTAGGAAGTTATAAGGGTTAAAATTTGACCAGCGATTTCTCATTTTTACAACGAAATTTACAAAACCATTTTTTTAGGGACCACCTCACATTTGAAGTCAGTTTGAGGGGTCTATATGGTTGAAAATACCCAAAAGTGACACCATTCTAAAAACTGCACCCCTCAAGGTACTCAAAACCACATTCAAGAAGTTTATTAACCCTTCAGGTGCTTCACAGCAGCAGAAGCAACATGGAAGGAAAAAATGAACATTTAACTTTTTAGTCACAAAAATCATCTTTTAGCAACAATTTTTTTATTTTCCCAATGGTAAAAGGAGAAACTGAACCACGAAAGTTGTTGTCCAATTTGTGCTGAGTATGCTGATTCCTCATATGTGGGGGTAAACCACTGTTTGGGCGCACGGCAGGGCTTGGAAGGGAAGGAGCGCCATTTGACTTTTTGAATGAAAAATTGGCTCCACTCTTTAGCGGACACCATGTCACGTTTGGAGAGCCCCCGTGTGCATAAAATTGGAGCTCCCCCACAAGTGACCCCATTTTGGAAACTAGACGCCCCAAGGAACTTATCTAGATGCATAGTGAGCACTTTGAACCCCCAGGTGCTTCACAAATTGATCCGTAAAAATGAAAAAGTACTTTTTTTCACAAAAAAATTCTTTTAGCCTCAATTTTTTCATTTTCACATGGGCAACAGGATAAAATGGATCCTAAAATTTGTTGGGCAATTTCTCCTGAGTACACCAATACCTCACATGTGGGGGTAAACCACTGTTTGGGCACATGGTAAGGCTCGGAAGGGAAGGAGCGCCATTTGACTTTTTGAATGAAAAATTATCTCCATCGTTAGCGGACACCATGTCGCGTTTGGAGAGCCCCTGTGTGCCTAAACATTGGCGCTCCCCCACAAGTGACCCCATTTTGGAAACTAGACCCCCCCCAAGGAACTTATCTAGATGCATATTGAGCACTTTAAACCCCCAGGTGCTTCACAGAAGTTTATAACGCAGAGCCATGAAAATAAAAAATAATTTTTCTTTCCTCAAAAATGATTTTTTAGCCTGGAATTTCCTATTTTGCCAAGGGTAATAGGAGAAATTGGACCCCAAATGTTGTTGTTCAGTTTGTCCTGAGTACGCTGATACCCCATATGTGGGGGTAAACCACTGTTTGGGCGCACGGCAGGGCTCGGAAGGGAAGGCACGCCATTTGGCTTTTTAAATGGAAAATTAGCTCCAATCATTAGCGGACACCATGTCACATTTGGAGAGCCCCTGTGTGCCTAAACATTGGAGATCCCCCAGAAATGACCCCATTTTGGAAACTAGACCCCCAAAGGAACTAATCTAGATGTGTGGTGAGGACTTTGAACCCCCAAGTGCTTCACAGAAGTTTATAACGCAGAGCCATGAAAATAAAATAAAAAATTATTTTCTCAAAAATGATCTTTTAGCCTGCAATTTTTTATTTTCCCAAGGGTAACAGGAGAAATTTGACCCCAAAAGTTGTTGTCCAGTTTCTCAAAGTTTGCAGACTTTGATGGAATGCTCTGCGGGCGTCACGTTGCGTTTGCAGAGCCCCTGATGTGGCTTAACAGTAGAAACCCCCCACAAGTGACCCCATTTTGGAAACTAGACCCCGAAAGGAACTTATCTAGATGTGTGGTGAGCACTTTGAACCCCCAAGTGCTTCACAGAAGTTTATAATGCAGAGCCGTGAAAATAAAAAATACGTTTTCTTTCCTCAAAAATAATTATTTAGCCCAGAATTTTTTATTTTCCCAAGGGTTACAGGAGAAATTGGACCCCAAAACTTGTTGTCCAGTTTCTCCTGAGTACGCTGATACCCCATGTGTGGAGGTAAACCACTGTTTGGGCACACGTCGGGGCTCAGAAGGGAAGTAGTGACTTTTGAAATGCAGACTTTGATGGAATGGTCTGCGGGCGTCACGTTGCGTTTGCAGAGCCCCTGGTGTGCCTAAACAGTAGAAACCCCCCACAAGTGACCCCATTTTAGAAACTAGACCTCCCAAGGAACTTATCTAGATATGTGGTGAGCACTTTGAACCCCCAAGTGCTTCACAGACGTTTACAACGCAGAGCCGTGAAAATAAAAAATCATTTTTCTTTCCTCAAAAATGATGTTTTAGCAAGCAATTTTTTATTTTCACAAGGGTAACAGGAGAAATTGGACCCCAGTAATTGTTGCGCAGTTTATCCTGAGTATGCTGGTACCCCATATGTGGGGGTAAACCACTGTTTGGGCACATGTCGGGGCTCGGAATTGAGGGAGCACCATTTGACTTTTTGAATACGAGATTGGCTGGAATCAATGGTGGCGCCATGTTGCGTTTGGAGACCCCTGATGTGCCTAAACAGTGGTAACCCCTCAATTCTACCTCCAACACTAACCCCAACACACCCCTAACCCTAATCCCAACTGTAGTCATAACCCTAATCACAACCCTAACCGCAACACACTCCTAACCACAACCCTAACCCCAACACACCCCTAACCCTAACCACAACCCTAATTCCAACCCTAACCCTAAGGCTATGTGCCCACGTTGCGCATTCGTGTGAGATTTTTCAGAATCATTTTTGAAAAATCCGCGGGTAAAAGGCACTGCGTTTTACCTGCGGATTTTCTGCGGATGTCCAGTGTTTTTTGTGCGGATTTCACCTGCGGATTCCTATTGAGGAACAGGTGTAAAACGCTGCGGAATCCACACAAAGAATTGACATGCTACGGAAAATACAACGCAGCGTTTCCGCGCGGTATTTTCCGCACCATGGGCACAGCGGATTTGGTTTTCCATATGTTTACATGGTACTGTAAACCTGATGGAACACTGCTGCGAATCCGCAGCGGCCAATCCGCCGCGGATCCGCAGCCAAATCCGCACCGTGTGCACATAGCCTAATTCTAAAGGTATGTGCACACGCTGCGGAAAACGCTGCGGATCCGCAGCAGTTTCCCATGAGTTTACAGTTCAATGTAAACCTATGGAAAACAAAAATCGCTGTACACATGCTGCGGAAAAACTGCACGGAAACGCAGCGGTTTACATTCCGCATCATGTCACTTCTTTGTGCGGATTCCGCAGCGGTTTTACAACTGCTCAAATAGAAAATCGCAGTTGTAAAACTGCAGTGAAATGAGCAGAAAAAACGCGGTAAATCCGCCATAAATCCGCAGCGGTTTAGCACTGCGGATTTTTCAAATCCGCAGCGGAAAAATCCGCAGAGGAACAGAATACGTGTGCACATACCGAAACCCTAACCCTAGCCCTAACCCTAGCCCTACCCCTAACCCTACCCCTAACCCTAGCCCTAACCCTAACCCTAGCCCTAACCCTACCCCTAACCCTACCCCTAACCCTACCCCTAGCCCTAACCCTAGCCCTACCCCTAACCCTACCCCTAACCCTAGCCCTAACCCTAACCCTAGCCCTACCCCTAACCCTACCCCTACCCCTAGCCCTAACCCTAGCCCTACCCCTAACCCTACCCCTAACCCTAGCCCTAACCCTACCCCTACCCCTAACCCTACCCTAGCCCTAACCCTAGCCCTAACCCTACCCCTACCCCTAACCCTAACCCTACCCCTAACCCTACCCCTAACCCTATTCTAACATTAGTGGAAAAAAAAATTCTTTATTTTTTTATTGTCCCTACCTATGGGGGTGACAAAGTAGGGGGGGTCATTTATTATTTTTTTTATTTTGATCACTGAGATATAATCTATCTCAGTGATCAAAATGCACTTTGGAACGAATCTGCAAGCCGGCAGATTCGGCGGCCGCACTGCGCATGCGCCCGCCATTTTGGAAGATGGCGGCGCCCAGGGAGAAGACGGACGGACCCCGGCAGGATCGGTAAGTATGATGGGGTGGGGGGAGCACAGGGGGGGGATCGGAGCATGGGGGGGGTGGATCGGAGCGCGGCAGGGGTGGAACGGAGCACGGGGGTGGAACGAAGCATGGGGGGTGGAACGGAGCACGGGGGGCTGGAACGGAGCACGGGGGGTGGATCAGAGTGCAGGGGGGGTGATTGGAGCACGGGCGGGTGATTGGAGCACGGGGGGAGCGGACAAGAGCACGGGGGGAGCGGAGCACAGGACGGAGGGGAGCCGGAGCAGTGTACCGGACAGATCGGGGGGCTGGGGGGGCGATCGGTGGGGTGGGGTGGGGGCACATTAGTGTTTCCAGCCATGGCCGATGATATTGCAGCATCGGCCATGGCTGGATTGTAATATTTCACCAGTTATAATAGGTGAAATATTACAAATCGCTCTGATTGGCAGTTTCACTTTCAACAGCCAATCAGAGCGATCGTAGCCACGGGGGGTGAAGCCACCCCCCCTGGGCTAAACTACCACTCCCCCTGTCCCTGCAGATCGGGTGAAATGGGAGTTAACCCTTCCACCCGATCTGCAGGGACGCGATCTTTCCATGACGCCACATAGGCGTCATGGGTCGGATTGGCACCGACTTTCATGACGCCTACGTGGCGTCATGGGTCGGGAAGGGGTTAATGGTAAATAGTGACATTTCTGTAGCTCAACAGGTTTTGCGCCAGTCGCACAACTGATAGAGAAATTTTAGGTAGTTAAGCAACAGACGAGGAATATTATTTAGCAATTAGCTTTTAAAATGGATGTTACTATATGCTGGCACTGAGAAATATTATTTTGCCGTGAAAAAAAAAAATAATATTCCAAAAAAGGTTTTGTATATGCTGGTACTACCAAATATTATTTGCTTCTAAAAATAGATGATCTTTATACTTTGGTAGTGGATAAAACCCTCCATATTTCAAACTAATCCCACAGTCTGTTCCTTATACTAAACTATACAACACAATGGAAAAAGCAGAGATCTGCAGCATGTACTTGCAATGATGATAAAACACCCAGGTGCTTGCCTTTTACTCTCCCTCCTATTAAATCTCTCCCTACGCTATCTCCACCTAACAAAGAACTAATCTTCACAATCCCCAGCTCTTAAAAAGGGATTTTTGGAGTGAATAACGCTTCCTATGAGCTCCTATTACTCTCCCTACGCTCATACTTTGCTCTTCCTATGCTGTCTCCAGCTGCAATGTGCGCAAGATGGAACCAGCAGCCTTTAAATATCCCCTATGATGCTGGAAGGCCAGCCAATCACAGTAATGCCCCACCAAAGATGACGCCGTCATTACTGTGATTGTCAAGCAAGCCCAGCATGCTCATTGACTGCAAACAAAGCGCCAAATATGCTGGGCGTGTCACTCGAAAATGCTGAGGTGAGTACCAAATTACTTGCCACATAACGAATAGCCCAAATAGCGTACTATTTGTGCGAGTAATGAATAGCCCTGAATGTATTCGCTCATATCTCGTAATAACACAAGTCTAAAATTGCAGCAAACCATAAAAGTTATGCTTTATTTATTGCTCGAAGCAATAAACTTAACACATAAAACAAAATAAATTATTCCCATAGATTCCCATTTACAAATTAGAAAATACAAATAACAGCTAAAATCATATTGCCTTGCGGCTTTTCACCTTAATTTTTAAATGTAAACTTTAAAATTCCTTTTTTTTTTCTTTTCTGAACTTCACCATTTTTCTTTACCTCCAGGCATCAAGCAGTTTTGTTAATAACTGTAAATCCTTTCAGCCTTTGGTAAGCACAAGTGCTAGTGTGATTGACAGAGTAATAAAAGTGTTAATGAGACAGACCAGCAAATTCCTGGATCAATAAATGCCAATGAAAGAAAAACAATTCTTGTCCTTATATTTTCTGTGAGATTGCTCTAAGCTTTTGAATGTATTTTGCTAAGATTCTTAAATGTAACTTTTTAAAATCTATATTAGATTTATATATTTATGAAACAAATGGACAAGACTTGATTCCCATATGACCTGTTTAAAAAGTGAAACAACATTGAGATTTTCTTTTACTCTCTTCTACAGTCAGGTTTCACTGGTCTACAAAAAAAAATAAAAAATTTCTGGCATGGACTTTAAGAACAGTTTTAGACTAATTTGAGGGTGCTGAATTCAAATCTGATCTTATAATTTCTCTATCACATCACGTTTTTGCGCTATAGGTATATAGCCCATTTTCATGAATTTCATGATAAATATAAGTAGTGTATGAAAAGTGCCGGTTTATACGGTTCACTAAGGTAACTTTAGTTTTCATTTAGTCTCCCAATAAATGTGAGAATATCTTTGTTTTCTTTGAACATGCATAATTCCCATTTGTTATGATAACACCATTGTTTTCTGTGCTACTGGGACAGTAGAGATACAGCAGAGCATTGGGTGAAAACTGAATGGCCTCAGCGACAGAGTTTGGCATCTGGCGATAAGAATGTCATCCATGATCCTCTAGTGGATAGGAAGGACATTGTCTTTCCTCCCTTACACATAAAACTTGATGAAGCAGTTCGTCA
The DNA here is from genome assembly GCF_032444005.1 of Ranitomeya imitator. Classification (NCBI taxonomy): domain Eukaryota; kingdom Metazoa; phylum Chordata; class Amphibia; order Anura; family Dendrobatidae; genus Ranitomeya; species Ranitomeya imitator. The sequence goes on along the minus strand of NC_091282.1, from coordinate 882,210,020 downwards.
AAGCTCTCAATCACAGTGGAGAATGCTTTAACTATATATGTTCAACTTTTCCTGCTCTTAGCGAAGAGAAGAAAAAGGCTGGAATATTTGATGGACCTCAAATAAGAACACTTATGAGAGACCCAAATTTTATCACATCAATGAATGAGACAGAAGAAAGAGCTTGGAATGCATTTTGTAATGTGGTGCAGAATTTTCTAGGGAATAAGAAAGCAGACAACTATGAAGAGATTGTGGAAGAGCTACTAATGAGTCTGCGAAATCTTGGATGTAGAATGAGCAGGCGTGGATTAAGGGTAGCCAGGGCCCCGGGCTGTTCAGAGACTGTGGGCCCCCCCGGTCATGTGACGGGGGTCATGTGACGGGGGTCATGTGACGGGGGTCATGATATACCCGAACCAGATTATTCCAGAAAAATGGCCGGGCCCTACTCTACTGTAACCTATTAAATATTTGTTAGAATCTGCAATACAATTTAGGTATATTTTGACCAATAATATCACATACAAGGAACAAATACCACCGCACCATGACCAGACCACAAATTACAACCACAGTGATCGAATAATATCACATACAAGGAACAAATACCACCGCGCCATGACCAGACCACAAATTACAACCACAGTGATCGAATAATATCACATACAAGGAATAAATACCACCGCACCATGTCAAGACCACATATTACCACCACTTGGTGACCAAATATCACATACAAGGGACAAATACCACAACACCATTTCCAGACCACATATTACCACCACATAGTGACTGAATACTACAATACTGATCAGTAAAAAACAACAACACAATACTATCACCATAAGTGCCAGTATTCACAGGAGATCTGTACTTAGTATGCAGTGTCTGTGTAGAGGTAATACAGAGATCACTGGTGGTATTATACACAGGACCTCTATATAGTATACAGTGTATAGTGTCAGTGTATAGGTAACACTGACTCACCAGTGACGTCTCTATGTCCAGCATATTACCCCCAGTGTGTCCAGCATATTGCCCCAGTGTGTCCAGCATATTGCCCCCAGTGTGTCCAGCAATCTGCCCCAGTGCGTCCAGCATTGCCCCCAGACAGTGTGTCCAGAATATTACCACCAGTGTGTCCAGCAATCTGCCCCAGTGTCTCCAGCATTGCCCCAGTGTCTCCAGCTTCTGCCCCAGTGTCTCCAGCAATCTGCCCCAGTGTCCTCCAGCATTGCCCCGGTGTCCTCCAGCATTGCCCCAGTGTCTCCAGCAATCTGCCTCAGTGTCCTCCAGCAATCTGCCTCAGTGTCCTCCAGCATTGCCCCAGTGTCCTCCAGCAATCTGCCCCAGTGTCCTCCAGCATTGCCCCAGTGTCCTCCAGCATTGCCCCAGTGTCTCCAACAATCTGCCTCAGTGTCCTCCAGCATTGCCCCAGTGTCCTCCAGCAATCTGCCCCAGTGTCCTCCAGCATTGCCCCAGTGTCCTCCAGCAATCTGCCCCAGTGTCCTCCAGCAATCTGCCCCAGTGTCTCCAGCAATCTGCCCCAGTGTCCTCCAGCATTGCCCCAGTGTCATCCAGCATTGCCCCAGTGTCCTCCAACAATCTGCCCCAGTGTCCTCCAGCATTGCCCCAGTGTCCTCTAGCAATCTGCCCGTGTCATCCAGCAATCTGCCCCAGTGTCCTCCAGCATTGCCCCAGTGTCTCCAGCAATCTGCCTCAGTGTCCTCCAGCATTGCCCCAGTGTCCTCCAGCATTGCCCCAGTGTCCTCCAGCCATCTGCCCCAGTGTCCTCCAGCCATCTGCCCCAGTGTCCTCCAGCCATCTGCTCCAGTGTCCTCCAGCCATCTGCCCCAGTGTCCTCCAGCAATCTGCCCCAGTGTCCTCCAGCCATCTGCCCCAGTGTCCTCCAGCCATCTGCCCCAGTGTCCTCCAGCAATCTGCCCCAGTGTCCTCCAGCAATCTGCCCCAGTGTCCTCCAGCAATCTGCCCCAGTGTCCTCCAGCCATCTGCCCCAGTGTCCTCCAGCATTGCCCCAGTGTCCTCCAGCATTGCCCCAGTGTCCTCCAGCAATCTGCCCCAGTGTCCTCCAGCATTGCCCCAGTGTCCTCCAGCATTGCCCCAGTGTCCTCCAGCAATCTGCCCCAGTGTCCTCCAGCAATCTGCCCCAGTGTCCTCCAGCATTGCCCCAGTGTCCTCCAGCATTGCCCCAGTGTCCTCCAGCATTGCCCCAGTGTCCTCCAGCATTGCCCCAGTGTCCTCCAGCAATCTGCCCCAGTGTCCTCCAGCAATCTGCCCCAGTGTCCTCCAGCATTGCCCCAGTGTCCTCCAGCATTGCCCCAGTGTCCTCCAGCAATCTGCCCCAGTGTCCTCCAGCAATCTGCCCCAGTGTCCTCCAGCAATCTGCCCCAGTGTCCTCCAGCATTGCCCCAGTGTCCTCCAGCATTGCCCCAGTGTCCTCCAGCAATCTGCCCCAGTGTCCTCCAGCAATCTGCCCCAGTGTCCTCCAGCAATCTGCCCCAGTGTCCTCCAGCAATCTGCCCCAGTGTCCTCCAGCATTGCCCCAGTGTCCTCCAGCAATCTGCCCCAGTGTCCTCCAGCAATCTGCCCCAGTGTCCTCCAGCAATCTGCCCCAGTGTCCTCCAGCATTGCCCCAGTGTCCTCCAGCAATCTGCCCCAGTGTCCTCCTGCTATCTGCCCCAGTGTCCTCCACCCATCTGCCCCAGTGTCCTCCACCCATCTGCCCCAGTGTCCTCCAGCCATCTGCCCCAGTGTCCTCCAGCCATCTGCCCCAGCGTCCTCCAGCCATCTGCCCCAGCGTCCTCCAGCAATCTGCCCCAGTGTCCTCCAGCAATCTGCCCCAGTGTCCTCCAGCAATCTGCCCCAGTGTCCTCCAGCAATCTGCCCCAGTGTCCTCCAGCAATCTGCCCCAGTGTCCTCCAGCATTGCCCCAGTGTCCTCCAGCAATCTGCCCCAGTGTCCTCCAGCAATCTGCCCCAGTGTCCTCCAGCAATCTGCCCCAGTGTCCTCCAGCATTGCCCCAGTGTCCTCCAGCAATCTGCCCCAGTGTCCTCCTGCTATCTGCCCCAGTGTCCTCCAGCCATCTGCCCCAGTGTCCTCCAGCCATCTGCCCCAGTGTCCTCCAGCCATCTGCCCCAGTGTCCTCCAGCCATCTGCCCCAGCGTCCTCCAGCAATCTGCCCCAGTGTCCTCCAGCAATCTGCCCCAGTGTCCTCCAGCAATCTGCCCCAGTGTCCTCCAGCATTGCCCTTAGTGTGTCCACCGTTATAAAAAAAAAAAAAAAAAAAAAAAACAAAGTCTCCTCACCTGTCCGCGCTCCAGCGGTGAGCTCCCTCCAACAGAGCACACTCGCCGGCGACTGACAATGACGTCAGACGCCGGTGACATGTGCGCCTGCGGCCGACATCAGCCGCCAGCCTCCAATTGGCTGGCGGCTGTTGTTAACTATGAACGTGCGGGCGCGTGCCCGCACGTCAATAGGAAACCGCCGCAGCGCCGGAAGGGGCCGGTGAGCAGATGAGAAGGGGCCTGATGCGGGCCCCCTCTCTCTGCCCACCGGGTACGGCGGGGGCACATAAATGCTGGCGGCGGCCGCCGGCATTCACAGATGATTATCAAAGGGTCAATCTGTGCGGTAGACCAGGGCCCCCCCAGACCACTGGGCCCTGGGCTATCAAGATTCACTATTTACACAGCCATTTGGACTTATTTCCAGAGAACCTTGGGGATGTGAGCGAGGAACAAGGGGAGCGTTTTCATCAGGATATTAAAACAATGGAAGAACGGTATCAAGGCCGGTGGGACTCACATATGATGGCTGACTATTGCTGGAGCTTGATGAGAGACAACCCAGAAGCTGTACATCACAGATCAGCCAAGAAAAGAAAGTTCAAATAACTGCCATTTGTCATTTATCTGTGTGCCATATACATGTGTATTTATATTTTGTAGTTTAATTCTGTAAGTATATTTGATTTGCTGTGCATAGACTTTGTAATCTTTGCTATTCCTTGATTAAAAATATACAAAATGTAGTACCGAAAATCATGTGTTTTTATCATAAAACATTAGATAGGAGTAATTTTCATCAAAAATTGAAAATATCCCGAAATCCTGATGTGATAGCCAAAAACGGAGTTCATATTCGTAATCAGCAGCCAAAATTGACTTAAAATATGTTTTAAAACCTTTTGCCAGAAAAAATTGCGTTGACCAGGGTTATTATTAAGCCTGAATAAGACCTAAATCTGTATTTCTGTTTGATGTAAAGGGATTGTTCTTACTTATGAGTTATATTAAATATGCATTCACATAAAGTAATTTTCAGACCAGCCTCTGGTCTCCTGACCTAAACTCAACGGACACATAAATGGTTATGAGGCTGTTCAATTTGAGTCAGGAGACCCGCAAAGAGTCCATGTATCATGGTCCACATACGAATCATTAGGGTCGTTCGATCCATAACGTGAGATGAGTATCTCATCTCAGGAAGTCAGATAAGGACTAACTGGCCAAATGCTGCACACTGTCTCTGGCCAATAGCAGAATGTGAGCCAGTGTTCTGAGTGGACAGATGCGAACAGGAAGTCCTCAACTGCTAATTGTGCTTTCAGCTTCACCTTGTGTGTATAATGCCCAGGCACACGCCTCTTTTGGGCCTATGAATCTTACATAAAAAGGGGTTCTGCTGGGTTTGTGTGTTGCTGTCTTGTGGACTTAACTGAAGACCGCATAGTGTGGCGTGGCAAGACAGTCCAGGATCCGACAAAATAGAGATGAATGAGAGAGTCTGGAGTAGGAAAATAAACTTTTCTTTATTAAACGAACTGGTAAAACATAATGTACATCTGGGAGCAGGCATGGCACATAAAGAATATATCTTCTGTACAGATTAGAAGAGTAAGTTTGACAGTTACATGTGGCGGCATATTTCTTATGATACTTGTTACACGATTCCCTGAAAAATGCCCACAGGAAAATTGCCCTCAGGAAAAATGTCCACAGGAAAAATGTCCACACGAAAAATTCCCCACACGGAAAATTCCCCACACAGAAATTTGCCCACACGGAACATTGCCCACACGGAAAATTCCAAAAACGGAAAATTCCCCACACGGAAAATTGCCCACATGGAAAATTCCCAACACAGAAATTTGCCTACACAGAAATTTCCCCACATGGAAAATTACCCATATGGAAAATTGCCAATTGCAGCATCACAAAGTTTCAGATCCATGATATTTCAGGTGCAAGGTGAGGATGTTCACATAATATGTGATCAGCTTGTGATTTACAGTTGACCTGGTGCAAAACTGCAAACATACTGAAGAGCTGTGGTTTGCAGCAGTCTGTCATTATCAGCAATAGATAGATCTAGTCTGCTCTCATCTCTCACTGATTCTGCCTTACTCCTTCCACAAGCCCAGAACAGCAGCACATGCAGAACCAGCAGCAGTGTGATCCAGACGAGCCATCACTGCTATCAGTGCTCGCAAAAGTATCACTGCTGCTGGCAGAGATAGTTGGTCCTGGAAGCCCAGAAGGCACAGCAGAAAGGTGAGATTCTGTCACTTGTACCACTTTGTGTTCTTGCTGAGAATGTATGAAACGCTTTTGCAGTGGAGTCCGATGGGCTCCAGTGCGAAATTTGGATCTTCCCCCCCCCACACACACACACATTGGTCAGATGTATGGGCCTCTGTAGTGTTCTAAATTTTATAAAGACGTATGAATTGCCCCCCTCCCCCTTCATTATGTAGTAATGTCCCCCATACTGGTATATATGCCCTGTGGCTGCACCTCTGATGTTAGCTCACAGCCAACGCGCCGGCAGCATGTATCGCAGTGCAGGGACCCCACGGGTCTCTGCAACATAATGCATGTCATCTGTTGCAGTCAGACTGCATTTCCTCAATCTGATCAGTGTTTTTGCTTGGTTCCCACCCCTGAAAATGGCGCTAGTGTGGCTGTACCCATACCTGTATACTATCCCCCTGCCCTGCAGAGCATCTCACCTATAATTCTATATTATTCTCCTGCCCTGCAGAGTATCTCACCTATAATTCTATATTATTCTCCTGGACTGCAGAGCATCTCACCTATAATTCTATATTATTCTCATGCCCTGCAGAGCATCTCACCTATAATTCTATATTATTCTCCTGATCTGCAGAGCATCTCACCTAATTCTATATTATTCTCCTGCCCTGCAGAGCATCTCACCTATAATTCTATATTATTCTCCTGTCCTACAGAGCATCTCACCTATAATTCTATATTATTCTCCTGCCCTGCAGAGCTTCTCACCTATAATTCTATATAATTCTCCTGCCCTGAAGAGCATCTCACCGATAATTTTATATTATTCTCCTGCCCTGCAGAGCATCTCACCTAGAATTCTATATTATTCTCGTGCCCTGCAGAGCATCTCACCTATAGTTCTATATTATTCTCCTGCCCTGCAGAGCATCTCACCTATAATTCTATATTATTCTCCTGCCCTGCAGAGCATCTCACCTATAACTCTATATTATTCTCCTGCCCTGCAGAGTATCTCACCTATAATTCTATATTATTCTTCTGCCCTGCAGAGCATCTCACATATACCTGCATACTATCCCCCTGTCCTGCAGAGCATTTAGCCTATAGCTCTATGCTATTCTCTGTTCTGCAGAGCATCTCACTTATAACTCTCTACTGTTTTCCTGTGAGTATTCATGTCTGTGGGCACTTTTCACATATCATGTGAACACCTTGCACCTGAAATATCATAGATCTGAAACTTTGTGATGCTGCAATTGGCAATTTTCCATGTGGGTAAATTTCTGTGTGGGCAAATTTCTGTGTGGGGAATTTTCCATGTGGGGAACTTTCTGTGTGGGCAATTTTCCGTGTGGGGAATTTTCTGTGTGGGCAATTTTCTGTGTGGGCATTTTTCCTGTGTGGGCATTTTTCATGTGGGCATTTTTCCTGTGGGCAGTTTTCTTGTGGGCATTTTTCTAGTCATCCTCTCAAATAACTCACTAGCAAACAGGGTCTGAGCTCCTCTACTCACTTAACTCCTCCCATTATGGACTAATATGATAGTTAACCATATTTGCAGACTAACAAAAGGGGTTGTCTACTACTAGGACAACCCCTCCTTAAACTAAATGTTAAGCCCTGGAAAACAATAAAACATATACTCACCTCCCGTGCCAGCGCCGTTCTCGCTGTGTTGGCACTCGTTCTCCCTGGGGCTCTGATGCGGTGTTGTGACACATGACGCCAGTGACCAACCAGCCAAGGCTGCAGCTGATCCCGCACTTACCCTCCATGTTCAGTTTGTCAAAAGGCAGAGACAGTGATGCCAGCCCCGGGACTGCAGGTGCCAGCATGGTGAGTATAGGCTTTATTATTTATTCAGGGCCAAACATTTAATTTAAGAAGTAGTTATCCTAGTAGTGTTTTAAGTGCTGCAGGCCAGAGTAGATTAAACAACATACAAAACACTGTAATACTATAAGATTTTCAGGAAGCAGGTACAGTGGGGACATAAATATTTGATCCATTGCTGATTTTGCAAGTTTGCCCACTGACAAAGACATAAACAGTCTATAATTTCAAGGGTAAGTTAATTTTATCATTGAGAGATAGAATATAAAAAATAAAATCCAGAAAATCACATTGTATAAATTACAGACCAGTTAGACGCTCGTAATGATGTGCTTCGGTGGTCCACTGACCATGTACACTAGTCCTATTAAGTACTCGTCATCCAACATAACAAGTGGTTGGGCATCAGTACACTCAGGCTCTTCCACTTCAGGGGTAGGGCCAGGTGGATGAGCCTTGGAACCCCAGCCAGCGAATTCATTCAAAAGCAGAACAGATGGCTTCATGACTTGGGGCTCAGACTGCTTGCCTGATTTGTAGAAGGTGTGTTGGAAGAAAAATGCCCATGGTCCTCATGTGCAAACTTTGCACTTTCTGGAGGACACAAGGTGCAAGACAACAAAGGAATTGGAAGCACTCTCAGATATCCAACCTAACACCGCCTCAACATGTTCTGGCTTCACCATTCAGCCAGCAGTACTTGGGCTTATGAAATGATGCAGAATGTCCTGTCACGTGCATGCATCTGAGGAAGATGTTTCACTTGGACACAGGCACATGCACAGATCGACCACATCCTCTCCATACAGCTGCTACACCATCACCACCAGCAGCACCATGACCATGTCAATGTCCCCTATTTGATGCTACCCTCATGTTGTTCCTACAAAAAAAAATTCCCAGAAGAGGCTAAGAGGCTGGATTAGGGCAGTTTGCACCAGGCTGTATTACAGGCACACTACACCAGCCTGTATTGCAGTCACGCTACACCAGCCTGTATTATGGGAACATTACATCAGCCTATATTATGAGCACGCTACACCAGGCTATATTATAGTCATGCAACACCAGCATGCATTATTGGCACGCTATATATGGCTGTATTATGGTCATGCTAAACCAGGCTGTATTGCGGCATGGTACACCAGGCTGTATAAATGGCACACTACACCAGTCTGTATTACAGGCATGCTACACCAGGCTGCATTAGAGTCAAGCTACACCAGCCTATATTATGGGTATGCTGCACCAGGCTGTAGGTTGTATTAAGGGAGCACTCCACCAGGCTGTATTATGTTCTTTATTACAGGCACGCTACACAAGACTGTATTATGGGCACGCTACAGCAGGCTGTATTACGGGCACTGTACACCAGCCTGTATTATGGGCACTCTACAAAAGGCTGTATTATGGGCATGCTGCACTAGCCTGTATTACGGGTATGTTACACCAGCCTGTATTAGGGGTATGCAACACCAGGCTGTATTATGGTCATGCTACACCAGACTGTATTACAGGCTCGCTACACCAGCCTTTATTATGTGCAAGCTATATTAGGTTGTATTACGGTCACACTACACCAGGCTGTATTGCGGGAAGATGAGAGCTGCAGAAAGACAGTAGCCTGTAAGAGCTGAAAATTTGACACAGTGCAGCCACATGCTCCTATAAGTGTTGTAAGGTGGCTAGCGGACACGTAGTTGATGGGGTTATGTATCATAAAAGTATTGTCATCCATGTTATAGACCTGGAGCATTGCTCTAGTGCACATAGCACTAAGATGTTACGTATCTGCAACACAGGACTAAGGTAGAAGGGGAAAACTGACACTGCGCTATGACTATGCTGAAACCCTACAATGGAGTGGGTGAGCCATTCCTTGCGAATAGAGCCACCGACGATCCTCGGTTAATCTCAAGCGATGACCTATAGATAAGGGGAAGGAGTACTTTGGACGGAGCGGACATGTGCTGCGTCCAAAGCGCTGCCGGTTCCTGACCGTGGGAACATACCATGTTGCTGGCGCCCTGCTTGAGTTCCAATTTTGTATATGTGAATTGTATATGTGAATTTGCAGTGTAATATTCACTAGCAGGTATTAATACTATCGTTATTTTAGGTACTTGTACTGCAGTAAGATGTATTTATTATAATTTATTTAATCAGTCTTGGCTTGCTTACAGGTGTAGGCACCATTACTTGCTGCTGCGAAACAGTATAATATGAATCCATAACTAAAAAAGAGAAAAGCTGCATAGTATATAAGTGCACACCCAATATAAAATAATGAAACATGATATATTTAATATCAAAAAGTGACACAAACAAACAATCATATTAAAGCCAGTAAAAGAAACAAAGGATACGGGATGGTTCTAATAATCCAAACAAGATTCGCACACTCAGGCACAAAAGAATATATAGGTGGTATACATACGAGATGAAAAATAATAAGAGCTATAAATATAGCTCAATATAAGAATAAGTAAATAAAATATAATAAATATTAATATACTAAGTAAAAAAAAACAATTAAATTTATAAAGTGAGTAAAAAAAGACCAAATATACTAGGCAAGAAATAGAATAACTCAGAAGCTAATACAATAAAGTACATTGTGGCTAATACAGCAAGGCAATGAAACAACCCTGAGTGGTCAAAGATACATGAAAATGAAGTATACGATGTCTGATAGAAGAAGCCCAAATATTTTTTTAAACAAATTTCTTAAAAAATGTTTGCAGTATTGGCAATGCTGTAATGTATTAATTTTTCTTGTCATTTTTTACCATTTTAACGCAGAAAGATCGCAGTAAAAAAAAAAACCCATGGCAGAATTGCATTATTTTATTACACTTATAAATGATTTTCCAAAACACTGTATGGTGAAATTAATTTGTCATTCAAAATTACAACTTTTCTTATGAAGAAAACAAGCACTTGTACACATATATTAATGAATAAATAAAAAAAAAGCGAAGAAGGTACAAATGTAAACTGAAAAGTAAAAATTGCGTATTTAAAGAGAACCTGTCATTAAGATTTTATACCTTAAAACTAGCATGTATGTAAATGTTGCTCTAAGGGTATGTGTCCACGTTCAGGATTGCATCAGGATTTGGTCAGGATTTTATGTCAGTATTTGTAAGCCAAAACCAGGAGTGGAACAATTAGAGGAAAAGTATAATAGAAACATATGCACCACTTCTGTATTTATCACCCACTCCTGGTTTTGGCTTACAAATACTGACATAAAATCCTGACCAAATCCTGATGCAATCCTGAACTTGGACACATACCCTAATACTGATTAAATCCTCCTTACCTTTCATAAATGAATCCGTTTTGCTGTTTTAGAGAAATCAATATTTTAAATTGTATGCTCATTTTTGCAAGTGCAGTGGGTGGGCAATGCATTTACTCTCCTGCTTCTCTCCTTTTTCCCCACCCACTATCTGACTTCTGTCTTTGACTAACAGGTCACCGAAACATGTGTGACAAAACAGAGCACTGATGTTGTTTCTCCACCCAATACCAGCCTCTTTAGCTTGATTGACAGCTTAAATTTTTATTTCCTTGCCTGGTGTCTCCTATTATATTTTCTTCATTTACTGGAAAAGTGAATTAAAAATATGTTCTATCATGTTTCATGCTAAATCATAACACCCACAAAACTCATGAAGAAAATGGCAAATAGAATCCTATGAATCCAAAATCAATCACACTGTGTCTTCAACCATTTCATCAAAATAAGTTTGCTTCATCCTGTGCCTATTATATTTCCTTCATCAGCCTCCTACAGTGCTTCCAGATGTATTCGTGCTGTGCTTTCTGCTGTATACATTTCAATTTGAAAGTAGTTAAAACTTTAAAAGTTAAGTTTTTATGTTTGTGTTTATTTGTGGAATAAGGAGAATACCAATTAGAAACAAAACTTGAAACCACAAAAGGTTACTGAATACATTTTCCTAATTTCCAGAAACAGTGTAACTACATATTATTATTATTATTATTATACATTTTTATAGCGCCATTTATTCCATGGCGCTTTACATGTGAATACGGGGCAAATATAGACAAATACATTAAACTACATAAACTACCAACACGTTTTGTCAATGTGTAGTATTAGTATTATAAGGTGGCAGTTGGACTCTTACCCCTACTTGAAGTAATGCTTTAGTACACATAGTAAAAAGCTAAGTGCTGAGATCAGACTGATTGTGAGCAGCTGATGAGTTGGGAGAGACTGCTACTCGCCATATCCCCACCCATGGGTATGGTTCACTTTGTAAATTGAGAGCTATTACTCTCACACAGGGCTGTGTGTATGTAAGTTTCAGATCTCGTGAGTTGAATGCATTTGCTAAAAGAACCAAGAAGCTGGACTCTAAGCCAGATACGCAAATCAGCATATTGTATGGACTTGTTACTTTTGTATTACCTTGTGCTGGACAAAGGCTGTATTTACGTTTTCTGGTGACTTGGTTTATGAGGACTGCAAAAAACCAGCCAGACTTCAAATAGAAACTGCTCCTGTGTTATCTCTTTAAGAAGCCGAGTGAGTCGATCTACCACATTTAGTATTAGGAGTGCCGGCATCTTTCTCAGGGAACATGTGTGACTGCTACAGAAGTACTGCATGTCTTGGGTGAAGGTGGCTATAGGCCAGGGAGCAGCCTCAGACAGCACGGAGAACCTGATTAAACACCTGGTGCAAGCCGAAAAGCAGCAACAGCTGGCACAATAGAAGACAAGTAAGCTGTTTAAGCAACAGCACCAGGAACTCCATCGGCAACAGCAGTAGCAGATTGATTTACTCGGAGATGCGATTTGTGACATGGCGACCACTCCAACACCAAGATCCGATGATTTTTCTATCTAGAAAGCGGTGAGGAAAGCCTCGCAGAAAATGATCCCAGAGGACCATATAGAGGCCTCTTTAATCATTTTTTAAAGAGTTGCCGATAGAGACAAACTCCTGCAAGAGCAGAGGGCGGAAGACCTGGCGCCATACTTAATGGAAGAGCCACAAAAGGACTACTATGATTTAACCTTACAGGACCCCAAAGAATATACCAAATTGAAGAACAGATATTTTGGCACGCTTGGGGGTGACAATATCTGTCAGGAAACAACTGGTCCACCGCTGGGCATATCACCATGACAAACCCCCTCACTCACAAATGTTTGAACTGATGTACCTCATCCAAAAGTGGTTGCAGCTGGAGTCCTATAACCCAGCGCAAATGGTGGAGCAAGTTGTATTGGACAGATTTGTGCACTCCTTTCCGAGCCCGATGCAGACTTGATTTGGCCAGGGTGATCCTCGAAATGTCGATGACTTGGTTGGACTGGTCAAAAAGTAGCAGGGGGTCGATGGTTCCTTGGGGAGGCAACACATTCCATACTGTGGTGGTGGAGGTTAAAAAGGGGGTGAGGAGTCCAAAATCCAAGGGTGTGATGGAAGTCATGCCAAGGTTCTCATTGTGGGATGTAATTTGTTGGAGATGTCACGACCCAGGTCATATAGCTTCCGTTTTGTCTCCTGACCACCGAACAAATGGACTGTAGCATGGGACACCAGTTTTCCTTTTACACATATTCGGCCTGCAGTGTGGACTGTCATTCCAGTGAGAGGTCCCAAGCTTGTTTGGTAAAAGTGAATGGTCTGCAAATGACTAGGCTACTACACAGAGATCAGAAATATCCAAACAAATAACATATTGAATTAATAATAAAGTAGAAAAATTACTGAAACTAGCCGAATTGGCAATCAGTAATATCGGAAACTCCACTAAATATGAATCCTACAGACAACTTGGAGTCAAATAGGCTCAAAAACCAAACAAGTAAAAAAAGTCCCGGAAGCCCACGCAAAACGCGCATAGGGGCTGCATTCTTTGCTGTCTCACAAGGGTTATTATGGGTAAGACTGTCTGATCCCTTTTCCATTCAGGTGGTTCATCATTACTTTGTTTATATTTCTCTGGACTGTATTTATTTCTACTTTTTACTCATTTGCCATGTACCGAATATATTGGACACAAATGTTACTATAGGACCACTGTATGATTTTTTTAAAATCAGGTGATGTCACTTGTTTACTGTTTGATATACAGCACATTCCTGATATTGAACCAATTGGTATACTTTATCTATGGGGACATACATTTTTTGCCCACACACAATACTGTAGATTGTGAGCTGGCATTTTTTGTGTACACCTGTGCCATCACTTCTTTCCTGATGTACTTAATATTGTATGTATTTGAATTATAATGTATTTGTATGTATTTCTAGGGGAAATAAAAATTTTTACTTTTTTACTTTTTAATATTTGGGCCTATTTGACTCCAAGTAGCTTGTAGGATTCATAATATACTGAGATAGTTTGGTGACCCTTGTGAGAGCCACACTCTGTTAGCGTTGGTGGATCACACTAAATATAAATTAAGATAAAGTCCGATCACAACCCTGGGTCCACCTTGCAGTGATGGAAAACCGCAGCTAGTGAACAATGGTGGAGCGAAGCTGCGAGCAAGCACTATAAGCACATCAAGTTAAATGTTACTCAGTGTGAACAGAGTGCTAAGTACCTAGCTCTGTTGCACCACAGAGCGGTACTAAGATGAAAGCACTCATAGCTTTACCCTGTTAGACGTCACAGGAGTAAAGCAGTAATGATGCTAGTTGGGGTCTCCATAGCTACCCCCCAAGGAAGTCAAAGCTGGTGGTTGTGCTAACCGCACACATGACTTGAGCCGCCCGGAGTCAGATGCTAAGCCAAGCGGGAGTTCCCACCCTACACTGCCTGTCTAGACACACAATCATTGTGCTAGAAGCGTCACACATGCACACACAGAGTGGTAACGTATCCACCAACATTAAAAACATAAATGATTTTAGCGTGCCGACGCGTGCTCCAGAAAACCTTTTATACGTTCCTGTTCAAGTCCAGTCAGACAGGATCTTGCTCGTGGACCAAGCCGGAACTGCCACATCACCATAGCAGCTGATGACCAACCAACAATGAGAGGTCGCCACGTCACAAGCATGTTCAGTAGAGTGATTACTGAACATAGCCTCTGGGATGTCTGCACGCCGCTGCCTATTACTAGTTACTATTGCTTTGGCTGGAGAGCCCGCAGTATCCAAGTGAACAGCATGATGTCTTTGCTGAGCAGCTCCCACTGCAGCCGAAGCAGAATGAGAGACTGCAGAGGCAGACAAGGCTAGGGATCTACCTGGTGCAGTCGTAGAATCCCAGTGCCTAACACACTCCCTCTCCAAAAGAACCCTGGGAAGAAGGTGGGCTGCATTCACGGGGATGCTAAAGACTATCTGGTGGCCAAAGTGGACATTGATACAGCCCAAGGTACTGATCCCCATGAGGTTGGACTGGTCCAGGATTTATTGCACCCAATTATCATAGGCCGGGACTTTGTGTTGTTTTGGGATTTGTGGGGAGTGGTTGAGACCACAATTGCTTGGGTAAGAAACATGGATGGCCCTAAAGAATCCCACCAACCCCAGAACCTGATGGGTTTCCCTTCTGTGTAATGGTAGGAGATGGGTAGTATCCTTCCTGATATAGGTGTGACTGGAAGAAAGTTTGGGTCAGCCCAACATAGAGAACTAACTCTAAATGAAGCATTCATTAAGATAACCAGTATAAATGGCATAGCATGAGAGCTAGGGGCTGACACCATGTTTCCCTATTTCATGTTGAGTGGGGAATTATTGCATCGGGTTACTAACTTGAGGGAGGAAATAGTGGAGCAACTGTTGATACCAGTATCCTATAGATGGAAGTTGTTGAACATGGCCCTTTCATAAGTCTTGGGAGGCCATTTGGGGGTGGACAAAACTCAAGAAATTGCTGGAGTGGTGCTTTAAGCCCTTAGTGAACGAGACAATTTTGACCTTCATAACCAAGCCAAATTTTAGAATTCTGTCCAGTGTCACTTTATAAGGTAATAATTCTTGAATGCTTTAACAGATCCCACTGATTCCGAGACTGTTTTTTTGAAACATAGTGTACATCATGATAGTCATAAAATTTGTTCAATATGACTTTATGACGTTTATTTATGAAAAAAAGGACATTTGGCAAAAATTTGGAAAATTTGGCAATTTTCAAACTTTTAATTTTTATACCCTTATGCTAGAGAGTTACGTTGCACAAAATAGCTAATAAATAACATTTCACATATGTCTAATTTACATCCGCACAATTTTTGAAACATTTTTTTTTTAGGAAGTTAAAAGGGCTAAACGTTGACCAGTGATTTCTCATTTTTCCAACAAAATTTACAAAACCATTTTTTTTAGGGACCACATCACATTTGAAGTGATTTTTAGGGGTCTACATGACAGAAAATACCCAAAAGTGACACCATTCTAAATACTGCACCCCTCAAGGTGCTCAAACCCATTCAAGAAGTTTACTTAACCTTCAGTTGCTTCACAGGAACTGAAGCAATATGGAAGGAAAAAAATTACTTTAGACAAAACTTTTCACACGGATAACAGGAGAAAATGGACCACAAAATTTGTTGTGCAATTTCTCATGATTACGTCATTACCCTATATGAGGGAGAAAACTACTGTTTGCCGTACAGCAGGACTTGGAAGGGAAGGAGCACCGTTTTACTTTTTGAACGAAAAATTGGCTGGAATCAAGAGTGCAAATCACTCACTTGTCCAGCTCATGCAAATATTGAATGGAGGAGAAGAAAATAGAATAAAAATATTGTCCATTATTAGTGCATCATAAAAACAAGCTGACACATTTCAGGCAGTACTGCCCTTAGTCATAGCATAATAAAAACACATTACAACACAATATATAAAGGCACATAACAAAAGGCTACAACCAATCACAATACATGTCAATTAATCATATACCAAACACCTGAGTACCCAGTGGACGAAGTCACACACCCTGCCCAACCTGAGTGTTATACAAATGTTATAGCCACTAAGTCTATACACCGTATTGCAAATACAAATTATAAAAATACAACACACTTCACTAACACATGTAAATACATGTAAAAACATATAAATATACCCATATACAGTACAGACCAAAGTTTGGACACACCTTCTCATTTAAATATTTTTCTGTATTTTCATGACTATGAAAATTGTGCATTCACACTGAAGGCACCAAAACTATGAATTAACACATGTGGAATTATATACTTAACAAAAAAGGTGAAACAACTGAAAATATGTCTTATATTCTAGGTTCTTCAAAGTAGCCACCTTTTTCTTTAATGACTGCTTTGCACACTGTTGGCATTCTCTTGATGAGCTTCAAGAGGTAGTCACCAGGAATGGTCTTCCAACAATCTTGAAGGAGTTCCCAGAGATGCTTAGCACTTGTTGGCCCTTTTGCCTTCACTCTGCGGTCCAGCTCACCCCAAACCATCTCGATTGGGTTCAGGTCTAGTGACTGTGGAGGCCAGGTCATCTGGCGTAGCACCCCATCACTCTCCTTCTTGGTCAAATAGCCCTTACACAGCCTGGAGGTCTGTTTGGGGTCATTGTCCTGTTGAAAAATAAATTGTAGTCCAACTAAACGCAAACTGGCCGGGCGCGACCAATCAGCGACGTGGGATTTCCGTTACAGACAAACAGACAGAAGTGGATCTTAGACAATTATATACAGTATATAGCTGCATGAAAACACCACTTAATAAAAGTACATCAGATCTGTTCTATAATTCATTCCTTTGGGGAAACAAGTATCTAATTTTAAGATCCAAGATGCCTCTCTGGCTCATAGAGTAGATACTGTATCCCCTCCTCTGACTGCCCTCTTTACTTGTTCAATGGCAGTTACTCTCATGGAAGTCGTGTCACCAGCATGAACCTCCTTGAAGTTTCTGGACACTCCTGACAAAGAGCGTTTATCAAGACACCAAATATATTACAGATCTGGAATTGCAATTAGCAAAAAATTTTATAGTATAATCATGCTGTAATAATAATATAATAATCTTTATTTTTATATAGCGCTAGCATATTCCGCAGCGCTTTACAGTTTGCACACATTATCATTGCTGTCCCCAATGGGGCTCACAACCTAAATTCCCCACCAGTATGTCTTTGGAATGTGGGAGGAAACCAGAGAACCCGGAGGAAACCCACGCAAACACGGGGAGAACATACAAACTCCTTGCAGATGTTGTTCTTGGTGGGATATGAACCCTGGACTCCAGAGCTGCAAGGCTGCTGTGCTATCCACTGAGCCACCGTGCTGCCCATGCTGTGCATCTTTTGCTCTAAATTTGCTGGTTTTTGGCATATATTGACACAATCCACATCTACTTGTGACACATTTGTTGTTACCTGTACTTTCTAACCAGGAATACGCTCTTCTTTCTGAATTATTTGATCCCACATATAACTGGGTGACAACATGTTGGCTAACGTCTTGGATTTTTTGGCTACAAATCGCACTCCATTATCTAAAATGGTGTTAGATTTTTTTATCCTGCCTCAAAACTGGAAGATGTCATTTTATTATATTGACTATTTGTGGATATTCAATGGAAAATGTAGTATAAAACTACTTGTGATTGAGAATCCCGTATACTGCGATCCATTAAACATTGTTCTCTGTTTCTAGTGCATGCTATATTTCTGGCCCTGTTCACACATGCCTGAGACTAACCTCGCTGCTTGAATCTCCTTGCAATTACTTTGCACTCCTGATTGAATTCAGCTTCATTAGAACAAGCACGCCTCACCCTAAAATATTCCCTATGGGCAGATTATAGTGTGAACAGGGTGTGCACTGGACGCAGGTGAAACTCCATTACCCATAGTTGGCTTACGGTATAATCTGCTGCAGATTTTACCACTGTCCACTTGTCCTTCAACAAATACATCTAGAAAAGGGGAACTTTGATCCTTGTATTCTGAAACAAACTGTAGATTCGGATCATTACAATTCAAGAATTCAAAAAACACTTGGTGATCTTCTGCCATTTCTTTTTTAATAATAAAAATCAAATCCTCAATGTAGCGTCCTGTCCATACAATACTGTCATAATATGGATTAGATTTTGAAAACAAATAATCATATTCCCACATATAAATGTTTGCCAAAGAAGGGGAGCATTTCATCCCCGTCGGGCAACCTTTGACCTCTTTCTAGTATTTTTTATTAAATAAAAAATAACTATGGGATAGTAAAAAGGACACCACATTCACAATCTTGACTATGATCCACTCTGGCACCGCAGTGTACATTTTCATCACCCTGAATACAGCCGATAATGTTTCCTGATGCGGGATAGATGAATAAAGCGAAACGACAGCGCTGGTAACCCATCCATATTCTTGTTTCCATTTTAATTCTTTGATGATATTCAAAAACGCTTTTGTATCTTTGATATATGTGGGGGTATATCATACCAAAGGTTGAATAAAGCGATCTAACCAGGCAGATAATCTCTCATAGAAAGATCCAATGGCAGACGTTATATGGCGTAATTTTGGGGGAAATGTTTTTTTATGTGTTTTGGGAATACCATGAAATATTGGTATTTTAGGATCATGTACCCACACATTCTTTTTCTATAGCCGACATGATATTGCATTCCACCAAATCCAACAGCAGACTTTTCAATATATATTATATATATTTACATGTATTTACATATGTTGGCCAAGGCTATTGTTGTATTTTTACAATTTGTATTTGCAATATGATGTATAGACTCAGGGGTGGATTAAGGGTAGCCAGGGCCCCGGGCTGTTCACACACTGTGGGCCCCCCCGGTCATGTGACGGGGGTCATATGACGGGGGTCATATGATGGGGGTCATGTGACGGGGGTCATATGACGGGGGTCACGTGATGGGGGTCACGTGACGGGGGTCATGATATACCCGAACCAGATTATTCCAGAAAAAGGGCCGGGCCCTACTCTACTGTAACCTAGGAAATATTTGTTAAAATCTGCAATACAATTTAGGTATATCTTGACCAATAATATCACATACAAGGAACAAATACCACCGCACCATGACCAGACCACAAATTACAATCACAGTGATCGAATAATAGCACATACATGCAGTGGCGTAGGAAGGGGGTGCGGGGGGGGCGGTCCGCCCCGGGCGGCACAATGCTGGGGGCGGCCGGCGCTGCAGGAGAAGAAGATAAAAAAAAAAAAATAAAAAAAAAAAAAGACGCCCCTTTAAATCTTCGGGCGGCGCCGTCCGCCGCCACGACCAGGGCCAGCTCCCCCCACCCCCGGGTCCCGCCCCCGCCCCCGCCCCCCGCTCTAATACTCACCTCTCCTGGTTCCTGCGGCTTCAGCGTCCTCTGACTCTGCGACGTCTCAGAGCAGAGGGCGCGATGACGTCACTACTGTGCGCGCCGCTCTGCCTCTCTGTCCTGAGCGTCGCAGAGCCGGAGAGACGCTGACTGCACCGGACCTGCGCTGGGAACGGGAGAGGTGAGGATTTTACTTTTTTTTTTTTTTTCTTTATGTCTGACTGTCTGGGGCTGGGGCAATGCTGGAGACCATGGGGCAGATTGCTGGACACACTGGGGCAGTACTGGAGACCATGGGGCAGAATGCTGGACACACTGGGGCAATACAGGAGACCATGGGGCAGATTGCTGGACACACTGGGGCAATACTGGAGACCATGGGGCAGAATGCTGGACACACTGGGGCAGTACAGGAGACTATGGGGCAGAATGCTGGACACACTGAATACTGGAGACCCTGGGGCAGACTTCTGGACATACTGGGGCAATACTGGAGACCATGGGGCAGATTGCTGGACACACCGGGGCAATACTGGAGACCATGGGGCAGAATGCTGGACACACTGGGGCAATACAGGAGACCATGGGGCAGATTGCTGGACACACTGGGGCAATACAGGAGACTATGAGGCAGATTGCTGGACACACTGGGGCAATACAGGAGACCATGGGGCAGATTGCTGGACACACTGGGGCAATACAGGAGACCATGGGGCAGATTGCTGGACACACTGGGGCAATACAGGAGACCATGGGGCAGATTTCAGGATACATTGAGGCAATGCTGGAGACCCTGGGGCAGACTTCTGGACATACTGGGGCAATACTGGAGACCATGGGGCAGATTGCTGGACACACCGGGGCAATACTGGAGACCATGGGGCAGAATGCTGGACACACTGGGGCAATACAGGAGACCATGGGGCAGATTGCTGGACACACTGGGGCAATACAGGAGACTATGAGGCAGATTGCTGGACACACTGGGGCAATACAGGAGACCATGGGGCAGATTGCTGGACACACTGGGGCAATACAGGAGACCATGGGGCAGATTGCTGGACACACTGGGGCAATACAGGAGACTATGGGGCAGATTGCTGGACACACTGGGGCAATACTGGAGACCATGGGGCAGAATGCTGGACACACTGGGGCAATACTGGAGACCATGGGGCAGAATGCTGGACACACTGGGGCAATACTGGAGACCATGGGGCAGAATGCTGGACACACTGGGGCAATACTGGAGACCATGGGGCAGAATGCTGGACACACTGGGGCAGTACAGGAGACTATGGGGCAGAATGCTGGACACACTGAATACTGGAGACCATGGGGCAGATCTCAGGACACATTGAGGCAATGCTGGAGACCCTGGGGCAGACTTCTGGACATACTGGGGCAATACTGGAGACCATGGGGCAGATTGCTGGACACACCGGGTCAATACTGGAGACCATGGGGCAGAATGCTGGACACACTGGGGCAATACAGGAGACCATGGGGCAGATTGCTGGACACACTGGGGCAATACTGGAGACCATAGGGCAGAATGCTGGACACACTGGGGCAGTACAGGAGACTATGGGGCAGAATGCTGGACACACTGAATACTGGAGACCATGGGGCAGATTTCAGGACACATTGAGGCAATGCTGGAGACCCTGGGGCAGACTTCTGGACATACTGGGGCAATACTGGAGACCATGGGGCAGATTGCTGGACACACCGGGGCAATACTGGAGACCATGGGGCAGAATGCTGGACACACTGGGGCAATACAGGAGACCATGGGGCAGATTGCTGGACACACTGGGGCAATACTGGAGACCCTGGGGCAGATTGCTGGACACACTGGGGCAATACTGGAGACCCTGGGGCAGATTTCTGGACACATTGAGGCAATGCTGGAGACCCTGGGGCAGACTTCTGGACACACTGGGGCAGATTGCTGGACACACTGGGGGTAATATACTGGACACACTGGGGCAATGCTGGACACTGGGGGTAATATGCTGGACACACTGGGGCAGACTGCTGGACACACTGGGGAAAGGCTGGACACTGGGGCAGATTGCTGGACACACTGAGGGCAGATTGCTGGACACACTGGGGGTAATATGCTGGACATACTGGGGCAGATTGCTGGACACACTGGGGGTAATATGCTGGACACACTGGGGCAGATTGCTGGACAACATGGGGGTAATATGCTGGACACACTGGGGCAGATTGCTGGACAATATGGGGGTAATATGCTGGACACACTGGGGGCAGGACTTGAGGCATGGGCAGAATGTATATACGGGGCATGATTGGAGACACGGGGCAGGATTGGATCATGGGGCAGGACGGATACGATGGAGGCTGGTGGGGCAGGATGGGGAGATCATATGGGGTAGAATGGATACTCATGAGGGCAGGATACGACAACATATGGCTGGAGCCAGGAATGAGATAAACGGGGCCAGGGTGGGGAATATTATTACCATAGGGGATAATTAAGGGATATTGTTACTGCAGTGATGTATTTATTTTATTTTTTGAGTATACTGTTTTAAATGGGGGGGCGGTCCTGTTACTGTGCAGAGTGACACTATATCACCTTTTTTTCTTCATGTGGTGTAATGTAGAAGTTGTAAAAAATTAAGTAATGTGTTCTGCAAGCGGAGCTCGAGATAACTGTGTTATTTCCTGCAGAAACGAGTCCTGGCTGGAAGGAATGATGGCGGTCTGTGCTGGATAAAAGATGAAGGACTTCACCTAGAGACGTCACTGGTGAGTCAGTGTTACCTATACACTGACACTATACACTGTATACTATATAGAGGTCCTGTGTATAATGTCACCAGTGATCTCTGTATTACCTCTACACAGACACTGCATACTAAGTACAGATCTCCTGTGAATACTGGCACTTATGGTGATAGTATTGTGGTTTTTTTTTTATTACTGATCAGTATTGTAGTATTCAGTCACTATGTGGTGGTAATATGTGGTCTGGAAATGGTGCGGTGGTATTTGTCCCTTGTATGTAGTATTATTCGGTCACTATGTGGCCTGGTCATGGTGTGGTGGTATTAAGTCACAGGTGTGGCATGTGGGGGTGACACCATGAGGCCCAGTTTAAGTTCTACAAAACAGGAAAACCATTTTTGGTAACCTTTGTGTGTATTGAGCTGGGGTGGGGGGGATGGGGGGGGGGCGCCAAACTCGGGAACAGCCCCGGGCGGCAAAAGCTCTAGCTACGCCTCTGCATACATGGGACAAATACCACCGCACCATTTCCAGACCACATATTACCATACCTTCCAACTTTTGAAGTTGGGAAAGAGGGACAAAGTTTGCGTTGCGCGCCGCAGCAAATTTTAGGACACACCTCTGACCACACCCATTCACTAGTCACACCCATATCCATGTCTCAACCACACCCATTTAGCACTGCTGATCACACTGTTCATAAAGAATAATTATAAAAAAAAAATATGGCCACACAGTGCTCGATAGTGTATAATGGCCACACAGTGCTCCATACTGTATAACGACCCCACATGACCACATGATGCTCAATACTGTATAATGGCCACACATGATGTTCAATACTGTATAATGACCCCACATGATGCTCAATACTGTATAATGGCCACACATGATGCTCCATACTGTATAATGGCCACACATGATGCTCCATACTGTATACTGGCCCCACGTGATGCTCAATACTGTATAATGACCCCACGTGATGCTCAATACTGTATAATGGCCACACATGATGCTCAATACTGTATAATGATCCCACATGATGCTCAATACTGTATAATGGCCACACATGATGCTCAATACTGTATAATGACCCCACATGATGCTCAATACTGTATAATGGCCCCACATGATGCTCAATACTGTATAATGACCCCACATGATGCTCAATACTGTATAATGGCCACACATGATGCTCCATACTGTATAATGGCCACACATGATGCTCCATACTGTATAATGGCCCCACATGATGCTCAATACTGTATAATGACCCCACGTGATGCTCAATACTGTATAAGTGCCCCACATGATGCTCAATACTGTATAATGGCCCCACATGATGCTCAATACTGTATAATGACCCCACATGATGCTCAATACTGTATAATGGCCCCACATGATGCTCAATACTGTATAATGACCCCACATGATGCTCAATACTGTATAATGGCCACACATGATGCTCCATACTGTATAGTGACTGCACATGATGCTCCATACTGTATAATGACCGCACATGATGCTCAATACTGTATAATGGCCACACATGATGCTCCATACTGTATAATGGCCACACATGATGCTCCATACTGTATAATGACCGCACATGATGCTCTATACTGTATAATGACCACACATGATGCTCCATATTGTATAATGACCGCACATGATGCTCCATAATGGCCACACATGATGCTCCATACTGTATAATGACCGCATATGATGCTCCATACTGTATAATAGCCGCACATGATGCTCCATACTGTATAATGACTGAACATGATGCTCCATACTGTATGACAGCACATGATGCTCCATACTGTATAATGACTGCACATGATGCTCCATACTGTATAATGACAGCACATGATGCTCCATACTGTATAATGACAGCACATGATGCTCCATACTGTATAATGGCCACACATGATGCTCCATACTGTATAATGACCGCACATGATGCTCTATACTGTATAATGGCCACACATGATGCTCCATATTTTATAATGACCGCCCATGAGGCTCCATACTGTATAATGGCCACACATGATGCTCCATACTGTATAATAGCCGCACATGATGCTCCATACTGTATAATGACCGCACATGATGCTCCATACTGTATAATGGCCACACATGATGCTCCATACTGTATAATGACCGCACATGATGTTCCATACTGTATAATAGCCGCACATGATGCTCCATACTGTATAATGACCGCACATGATGCTCCATACTGTATAATGGCCACACATGATGCTCCATACTGTATAATGGCCCCACATGATGCTCAATACTGTATAATGACCCCACGTGATGCTCAATACTGTATAAGTGCCCCACATGATGCTCAATACTGTATAATGACCCCACATGATGCTCAATACTGTATAATGGCCCCACATGATGCTCAATACTGTATTATGACCCCACATGATGCTCAATACTGTATAATGGCCCCACATGATGCTCAATACTGTATAATGACCCCACATGATGCTCAATACTGTATAATGGCCACACATGATGCTCCATACTGTATAGTGACTGCACATGATGCTCCATACTGTATAATGACCGCACATGATGTTCCATACTGTATAATAGCCGCACATGATGCTCCATACTGTATAATGACCGCACATGAGGCTCCATACTTTATAATGACCGCACATGAGGCTCCATACTGTATAATGACCGCACATGATGTTCCATACTGCATAATAGCCGCACATGATGCTCCATACTGTATAATGACTGCACATCATGCTCCATACTGTATAATGACCGCACATGATGCTCCATACTGTATAATGACCGCACATGATGCTCCATACTGTATAATGACCACACATGATGCTCCATAGTGTATAATAACCGCACATGATGCTCCATACTGTATAATGACCGCACATGATGCTCCATACTGTATAATGGCCACACATGATTCTCCATACTGTATAATGACCGCACATGATGCTCAATAATACTGTATAATGACCGCACATGATGCTCCATACTGTATAATGGCCACACATGATGCTCCTTACTGTATATTGGCCGCACATGATAATGGCCACACATAGCTACTCCTACACACGCGGCTGCGCTCCGTAAACTTTGCATACACGGCTTCGCTCCATACACACGGCTTCACTCCATACATCTCATACACACACGGCTCCGCTCCGTACACATTCAGCTCCGCTCCATAAACCTCATACACACACGGCTCTGCTCCATACACCTCATACACGGCTCCGCTCCATACACCTCATACACACATGGCTCCGCTCCATATATCTCGTACACACGGCACTACTCCATACACCTCATACACACACCGCTCCGCTCCATACACATTGCACACACTGCTCCGCATACCTTGCACACACACAGCTCCGCTGCGTACACCTCATACACATACGGCTCCTCTCCATACATCTCATACACACACGGCACTACTCCGTACACCTCATACACATGCGGCTCCGCTCCGTACACCTCGTACACACACGGCACTACTCCGTACACCTCATACACATACGGCTCCGCTCCGTACACCTCGTACACACACGGCACTACTCCGTACACCTCATACACACATGGCTGTGCTCCGTACACCTCAAACACACGCGGCTGTGCTCCGTACACCTCGTACACACGCGGCAGTGCTCCGTACACCTCGTACACACGGCTCCGCTCCGTACACCTCGTACACACGCGGCTGTGCTCCGTACACCTCGTACACATGGCTCCGTACACCTCAAACACACGCGGCTGTGCTCCGTACACCTCGTACACACGCGGCAGTGCTCCGTACACCTCGTACACACGGCTCCGCTCCGTACACCTCGTACACACGCGGCTGTGCTCCGTACACCTCGTACACATGGCTCCGTACACCTCTTACACACGACTCCGCTCCGTACACCTTGTACACATGCGGCTGTGCTCCGTACACCTTGTACACATGGCTCCGTACACCTCTTACACACGACTCCGCTCCGTACACCTCGTACACATGCGGCTGTGCTCCGTACACCTCGTACACACGCGGCTGTGCTCCGTACACCTTGTACACACGCGGCTGTGCTCCGTACACCTTGTACACACGCGGCTGTGCTCCGTACACCTTGTACACACGACTCCGCTCCGTACACCTCATACACACGCGGCTGTGCTCCGTACACCTCGTACACATGGCTCCGTACACCTCTTACACACGACTCTGCTCCGTACACCTCGTATGCACGCGGCTGCGCTCCGTACACCTCGTACACACGCGGCTGCGCTCCGTACACCTCTTACACACGACTCCGCTCCGTACACCTCGTACACACGCGGCTGTGGTCCGTACACCTCGTACACACGCGGCTGTGCTCCGTACACCTCGTACACACGCGGCTGTGCTCCGTACACCTTGTACACACGACTCCGCTCCGTACACCTCTTACACACGTGGCTGTGCTCCGTACACCTCGTACACATGGCTCCGTACACCTCTTACACACGACTCCGCTCCGTACACCTTGTACACATGCGGATGTGCTCCGTACACCTTGTACACATGGCTCCGTACACCTCTTACACACGACTCCGCTCCGTACACCTCGTACACACGCGGCTGCGCTCCGTACACCTTGTACACACGCGGCTGTGCTCCGTACACCTCGTACACACGCGGCTGTGCTCCGTACACCCCGTACACACGACTCCGCTCCGTACACCTCGTACACACGCGGCTGTGCTCCGTACACCTCGTACACATGCGGCTGTGCTCCGTACACCTTGTACACACGACTCCGCTCCGTACACCTCTTACACACGTGGCTGTGCTCCGTACACCTCGTACACATGGCTCTGTACACCTCTTACACACGACTGCGCTCCGTACACCTTGTACACATGCGGCTGTGCTCCGTACACCTCGTACACATGGCTCCGCACACCTCTTACACACGACTCCGCTCCGTACACCTTGTACAGATGCGGCTGTGCTCCGTACACCTTGTGCACATGGCTCCATACACCTCTTACACATGACTCCGCTCCGTACACCTCGTACACACGCGGCTGCGCTCCGTACACCTCGTACACACGCGGCTGTGCTCCGTACACCTCGTACACACGACTCCGCTCCGTACACCTTGTACACATGCGGCTGTGCTCCGTACACCTTGTACACATGGCTCCGTACACCTCTTACACACGACTCCACTCCGTACAGCTCGTACACACGCGGCTGCGCTCCGTACACCTCGTACACACGCTGCTCTGCTCCATACACCTCGTACACACGCGGCTGCGCGCCGTACACCTCGTACACACGCGGCTGTGCTCCGTACACCTCGTACACACACGGCTGTGCTCCGTACACCTTGAACACACGACTCCACTCCGTACACCTCATACACACGCTGCTCTGCTCCGTACACCTCGTACACACGCGGCTGCGCTCCGTACACCTCATGCACACGGCTCCGTACACATCGTACACACACGACTCCACTCCATAGACCTTTCACACGCTGCTCTGATCCATACACCTCGTACACACACGGCTCTGCTACATCCACCCTGTAAACACCTCCTGACCTCACACATACCCTGCCTTACCCTCCTCCGGCGCCATGGCAACCAGCAAAGTCCTGTACACGGAGGTCCTCCTCCCGATCATGTGACCCCTGACTCCTCCCATCCTGTGACCTCATCACAGGTCCTGTGCACAGAGCAGCCATTATGTGGTGTGCTGCTGTGCAGGCCTGGTGCAGGGACTCGGAGCTCTCAGCTGACCTGCTGATACACGCACCTCCCAACCAATGCGGGCCCCCTCTCTCTGCCCACCGGGTCCGGGGGCACACAAATGCCGGCGGGCATTCAGACAATTAGTGGAGGGTCAATCTGTGCGGTAGCCCAGGGCCCCCCCAGACCACTGGGCCCTGGGCTACCGCCCATATTGACCCTCTGATAATCCGCCCCTGTATAGACTTAGTGGCTATAACATTTGTTTAGCACTCAGGTTGGGCAGGGTGTGTGACTTCGTCCACTGGGTACTCAGGTGTTTGGTATATGATTAATTGACTTGTATTGCGAATGGTTGTAGCCTTTTGATAGGTGCCTTTATATATTGTGTTGTAATGTGTTTTTATTATGCTATGACTAAGGGCAGTACTGCCTGAAATGCGTCAGCTTGTTTTTATGATGCACTAATAAAGGACAAGATTTTTATTATTTTTTCATCTCCTCCATTCAATATTTGCATGAGCTGGACAAGTGAGTGCATTTTCACCTGGGAGTCGGCCGGCAGGAAGTTGGCGATGATCCGTGCTCTGCACATGTCTATTGATAATTGGATTCTAATACGTCTGGTTGGGTGAGCTGATAAAATCCTGGTATTTCCAAGTTTGGAATCAAGAGTGAGTGCCATTTCATATTTGAAGAGTCCCTGATGTGCCTAAAGAGTGGAAACCCCACTCAAATGACCCCATTTTGGAAGCTACACCCCTTGTCAGGACTCGAACCCAGCAACTCTAGTGCACTAGTCGGCAGTTATTCCCTCTGAGCTTTTCTGCTCGCTAGACAGCACCATGCTAACCCAGATAGTTGTACCTGTGATGTTTCTGATTGTCTCCATCTTGAGCACCTGATTTGCTCCACCCTGATTGAACATGCTATTTAAACATGGCATAGCATTCCCTTCCTTGCGAGATTATTGAGCTACCAGCCTCTACTCAAACTTCCTTTCACTTTCTCCTTCATTCTAAGATTACAATGCGGCTCCTGTGTACCGACTTCTTAGCTATCCCTGACTACTAGTGATGAGCGAGTATACTCGTTGCTCGAGATTTCCCGGGTGTCCTACAAGTATTTTTAGTGCTTGGAGATTTAGTTTTCTTCGCCACAGCTGAATGATTTACATCTGTTGACCAGCATAAGTAACAGATGTAAATCATTCAGCAGTAGCGAAGAAAACTAAATCTCCGAGCAGTCATAAATACTCGGGGGTCACTCGAGCGTGCTCGGGAAATCTCGAGCAACGAGTATATTCACTCATCACTACTGACTACGTTATATTCTGCTCCTTTAAACTACATTGCTGCTTCTGTGTGCCGACTTCTTGGCTATCCCTGACTATGCTATGTGCTGCTCCTTTAAACTACATTGCTGCTCATGTGTACCGACTTCTTGGATATCCCTGACTACGCTATGTGCTGCTCCTTTAAACTACATTGCTGCTCCTCTGTACCAACTTCTTGGCTATCCCTGATTATGCTACCTGCCAGTGCTGCCCCTAGTGGTTGCAATTAGTGATGAGCGAGTATACTTGTTGCTCTGGTTTTCCCAAACATGCTCAGGTGGTCTCCGAGTATTTCAGCATGCTCGGAGATTTAGTTTATGTCAAATTTGTAAAGCGCTGTGGAATATGTTGGCGCTATATAAATACAATTATTATTATTATTGTTATTAATGCAGCTGCATGATTTGCGGCTGCTAGACAGCTTGAATATATGTGGGGATTCCCTAACAAACAGGCAACCCCCACACGTATTCAAGCTGTATAGCAGCTGCAAATTATGCAGCTGCGTCAACATAAATTAAATCCCAAAATACTCAGAGACCACCCGAACATGCTCGGGAAAACCCAAGCAACGAGTATACTCGCTCATCACTAGTTGCAATACTACTACTTCATCCCAGGTCAGTCCATAGCACTCCTCAAGAATTTTATTTTATGCTCACTACATGTTAGGAGTCGAGTTTCCTCTGCTGCACAGGGGGAATCTCGATCCGTGTCTGCTGCGGTCTCCCATTCGGCATCGGCCGCAAGTGGGGTCTGCTCAGCGGAGACGTCGCTCCCAGCGTCTCGCTGAGGCTGATTCGGTGCATAGGGTCACTACTGCCTTTTCTGGCTTTCCTATGGTACCCTGCACTGATCTGCGGCGAACAGGCCTCTCTGGGACTAAGTCCTTATTTACACACACTGAGCATGCCCAGGGCAAGGTCTCCCATTGGAGGTCGAGGGTCACATGTTCGGTCACATGTTCAGGTACTGCAGCGCATCCCATTGGTCCTCCAGGAAGGTCCTGAAAGGGCAAAACTTCAGTAGCAGCTTCCTGTGCTGCAACTATATAAACTGCGCATGACCGCACGGCCATGCGCTAGTATCGTCTTTTGCTATATGCTTTGCTCCAATGTGGTCATGTGTTTCTATGTGTTCAGGGACCCGGCTGAAATAAGCCCCTAGAATGCTGGCTCCTCCGGCGAGGAGATTGAGTATGCATGCATGACCACTCACTGCTCACATCTGGGTAGTTGGCCTGTGCCTCTGTGAAAGTCTAACAGGGCACAGAGCTCACCTCTCGCGGTTACTCTGTGAAGCTAACAGAGTTAGTATATACCGCCATATAGAGCCGCCATTATTTAGCAGCAGGTACTTTCCTGCACGGTGGATCCCGGGTTGCGAACGCACCAATTCCATTTAATAAATATATTTGGTGCGTTCCGCCAACCCTAACAGTATACTAGCGCCAGGATCTGGCAAAGTAATGGCGGATGAACAGCGATTGCAGGGGTACATCCAGCTGCTGGAGGGCCGGTTGGCGTCTCTTGAGCGTGCAACCTCGGCGGTGGATGTTACCGCAATAGCTGTTCAGGCTGCTAGCGTGGCTGCAGCAGCTTTACCCACTGCCACCTCTGTTCCGACCCTATCTCACCTTCCTTTGCCTGAGAGATACTCTGGGGACAGTAAGTCCTGTAGGGGTTTCGTGAGCCAATGTGGTATACACCTCGAGCTCCTGGCTGCACGTTTCCCTACTGAGCGGGCAAAGGTGGGATTCATAATCTCCCTCTTGTCGGACAGAGCGTTGGAGTGGGCTACGCCGCTGTGGGAGCGCAACGATCATGTGGTGCGGAGTGTTCCTCGGTTTCTGGACTCTCTGAAACAGGTCTTTTTAGGACCTCAAGTCACCCATGATACAGCGCTCCAACTGCTGGCTTTGACTCAGGGTTCAACCATGGTCAGCCATTTTGCTGTTCTCTTCCGGACTTTAGCGTCTGAGTTGGAATGGCCAGATAAAACCCTCATTCCCGTATTTTGGAGGGGGCTGGCTGACCATGTGAAGGACGCTTTGGCCACTAGGGAGATTCCCGCCACACTGGAGGAGCTCATAGCCATATCTACTCGCATAGACCTTCGTTTTCACGAGCGAAGGTTGGAGCGAGCCCAGTGTAGGCAGAGGTTTCGGCTGGCTCCCACCTTCGCCAAACCTTTGGAATCTCCAATCCAGGCGTCCGAGTCACATGAGGCCTTAGAGGTGACACGAGCGGGATCCAAGTCTCAGTCCGCCCGTGCACATAAGGTCCGTCATGTTTGCCGGCAGTCAGGACATCTTGCCTCCAAGGGTCCTCAGTGGTCGGGGAAACGTCAGCGTCTAGTGGCAGTTGGAGGAGGTACACTAGACACGGCGACGTTTGCCTCAAAATTGTCCTTCAAGGGGACAATTACCATAGGCCCATCCACTCTTATGGTCGAGCTATGCGTGGATTCTGGGGCAGAGGGTAATTTTATGTCATCCTCTTTTGCCCAGCATCACGCAATACCCTTGGTGATGCTCGCCAAGCCTGTAACCGTTCGAGTGGTAAATGGGTCAACACTACCCTCACAGATTACCCACCAAACCATTCCTTTCACGCTTTCTGTGTCTCCATCACATCAGGAGATAATCTCCCTATTAGTCATTCCTGAGGGAATTGATGAGGTCCTGTTGGGGATACCATGGCTTCGCTACCATTCTCCTCATATTGAGTGGTCCTCTGGGAGAATTTTGGGATGGAGTAAATCCTGCGAGGGTAGATGTCAGAGGGAGTACGTTCAGGTTGCTACTACACAGGTACCCGCAGATCTTTCCTCTCTCCCCAAGCACTATTGGCCCTATGCACACGTGTTCTCCAAAAGAGCTGCGGAGACCCTTCCGCCTCACCGCCCCTATGACTGTCCTATTGACCTCTTGCCTGGTGCTGAGCCTCCCCGGGGTCGAGTCTATCCGTTATCTCTCCCGGAGACGGAGGCAATGTCTCAGTACATCCAAGAGAATCTGGCAAGGGGATTCATTAGGAAGTCAGTGTCACCGGAAGGGGCTGGGTTCTTCTTCATTCAGAAGAAGACTGGAGACTTACGTCCATGCATAGACTACAGGGGTCTTAACGCCATCACCGTTAAGAACAAGTACCCGTTACCCCTGATATCTGAGCTGTTTGATAGGCTACGGGGAGCGAGGGTATTTACGAAGTTAGATCTGCGGGGTGCTTACAACCTGATTCGCATCCGTGAGGGGGATGAATGGAAGACGGCTTTTAACACCAGGGATGGGCACTATGAATATCTGGTGATGCCCTTTGGGCTCTGTAATGCCCCAGCCGTTTTCCAAGACTTTGTGAATGACATCTTCCGGGATATGCTCACCACCTCGGTCGTAGTCTATCTGGATGATATTCTCATCTTCTCTCCAGATATTGACTCCCATCGGAGAGATGTTCGCAAAGTCTTCGACCTCTTTCGGGCAAACTCCCTCTACGCCAAGTTGGAGAAGTGTGTGTTTGAGCAGGAGTCCTTGCCTTTCCTTGGTTATATCATCACTGCCCAGGGTTTGGCTATGGATCCTGCCAAGCTACAGGCTGTAATGGACTGGCAGGAACCCCATTCTCTTAAAGCGGTGCAGCGCTATATGGGGTTCATTAATTACTATCGCCAGTTCATTCCACACTTCTCAACTTTGGTAGCTCCCTTGGTTGCCCTCACCAAGAAGGGAGCAAATCCCAAGTTGTGGTCAGAGGAGGTCTCCAAAGCCTTTCTCTCGATCAAGTCACACTTCGCTAGCGCTCCCATCCTACATCGCCCCGATGTTGATAAACCATTTATCTTGGAGGTGGATGCCTCATCCGTTGGTGCTGGAGCAGTCCTTTTCCAAAAGGATGCTCAAGGTCGGAAGCATCCTTGCTTCTTCTTCTCCAAGACCTTCACACCAGCGGAGAGGAATTATTCCATCGGGGACAGGGAGTTGCTAGCCATGAAGTTGGCTTTTTCAGAGTGGAGACATCTCTTGGAGGGAGCTCGCTTTCCCTTCCAAGTCTTCACTGACCACAAGAACTTGCTATATCTACAAACGGCCCAGCGGCTGAATTCTTGCCAGGCTAGATGGTCCCTGTTCTTCTCCCGCTTCCATTTTACTCTTCATTTCCTCTCCGGGGAGAAGAACGTTCGTGCTGACGCTCTCTCCCGCTCCGTAGTGTCATCGGAGGAGGAGGAGGAGCAGCCTCGGCTTATTGTCCCATCTGAGAGCCTGAGAACTGTAACTCCGGTTTCGCTAGAGTCTGTGCCCCCGGGCAAGACTTTCGTACCAGCTAACTTGCGACCGGAGGTTCTCTCTTGGGCTCACTCCTCCAGAGTGGGTGGGCATTTTGGGACCAGGAGGACATCTGAACTTTTGGCGAGAACATACTGGTGGCCGCATATGGCCCGAGATGTCAGGGACTATATTCAGGCGTACGTTTCTTGCGCCCAGAATCGGTCTCCTCGGCAACGGCCTGCTGGGTTGCTTTACCCTCTACCGGTGGCAGACAGGCCCTGGGAGATGGTCGGGATGGACTTTGTGGTGGGTCTACCCAAGTCGCGTGGCTGCTCCATTATTTGGGTTGTCACTGACCATTTCTCTAAGATGGTGCATTTGGTGCCGCTTCCTCGGTTACCCTCAGCACGGGCCTTGGCGGTGTTGTTCATTAAGCACGTTTTCCGATTGCATGGTATGCCTGATAAGATTGTCAGCGATCAGGGTCCCTAGTTCGCGTCTCGGTTTTGGAGAGAGCTCTGCCGTTTACTCAGCATAGAGTTAAACCTCTCTTCTGCATACCATCCCGAAACGAATGGGTTGGTGGAGAGAACCAACCAGACTCTGGTGACATATTTGCGGCATTTCGTCTCTGCTAGGCAGGATGACTGGGCATCTTTGCTACCTTGGGCGGAATTTGCCTTGAACAACGCCGTAGCCGATTCCACTGGTCAAACTCCTTTTCTCCTTAATTTCGGCCAGCATCCGCGTGTCCCTGTGCCCATGCCCGTGTCATCCACCGATTCTAGGGTGGCAGACTGGGCGGTGGAGGCACGTGACATCTGGGACTGCACACAGGATGTCATCCGGGCCTCCAAGGAGAGAATGAGGGTTTCGGCTGATACACACCGGCGCCCCGCTCCGGTATTTGCTCCTGGCGACTTAGTGTGGCTCTCCGCCCGTAACATCAGGCTGCGAGTTGAGTCCACTAAGTTTGCTCCTCGCTACATTGGCCCGTTTAAGGTTCTGGAACAGGTCAACCCTGTGGTCTACCGTTTGGCTATTCCTCCACGCCTTGGTATCACCGATACTTTTCACGTTTCCCTCTTA
Source organism: Ranitomeya imitator (assembly GCF_032444005.1). NCBI lineage: Eukaryota > Metazoa > Chordata > Amphibia > Anura > Dendrobatidae > Ranitomeya > Ranitomeya imitator. Next base: position 882,175,138 of record NC_091282.1, on the reverse strand, counting down.
AAGCCCGTTCATTTGTCCCGGTCATCTGCTGGGACATCGGGTTCATCCACGGATGAGTTTGAGGTGAATGCTATTGTGGGGTGCAAGGTGGTACGTGGCAAGAAATTTTATCTGGTGGACTGGAAGGGTCACGGCCCAGAGGATAGAACCTGGGAGCCTGTGGAGCACATTCGGGCTCCGCTGCTTATTGCAGCTTTTGAGCGTAGTGAGGCTCAAGGAGGGGGGGGCCCTAGGAGGGGGGTAATGTTAGGAGTCGAGTTTCCTCTGCTGCACAGGGGGAATCTCGATCCGTGTCTGCTGCGGTCTCCCATTCGGCATCGGCCGCAGTGGGGTCTGCTCAGCGGAGACGTCGCTCCCAGCATCTCGCTGAGGCTGATTCGGTGCATAGGGTCACTACTGCCTTTTCTGGCTTTCCTATGGTACCCTGCACTGATCTGCGGCGAACAGGCCTCTCTGGGACTAAGTCCTTATTTACACACACTGAGCATGCCCAGGGCAAGGTCTCCCATTGGAGGTCGAGGGTCACATGTTCGGTCACATGTTCAGGTACTGCAGCGCATCCCATTGGTCCTCCAGGAAGGTCCTGAAAGGGCAAAACTTCAGTAGCAGCTTCCTGTGCTGCAACTATATAAACTGCGCATGACCGCACGGCCATGCGCTAGTATCGTCTTTTGCTATATGCTTTGCGCCAATGTGGTCATGTGTTTGCATGTGTTCAGGGACCCGGCTGAAATAAGCCCCTAGAATGTTGGCACCTCCGGCGAGGAGATTGTGTATAAGTGTGTTCAGGGACCCGGCTGAAATAAGCCCCTAGAATGCTGGCTCCTCTGGCGAGGAGATTGAGTATGCATGCATGACCACTCACTGCTCACATCTGGGTAGTTGGCCTGTGCCTCTGTGAAAGTCTAACAGGGCACAGAGCTCACCTCTCGCGGTTACTCTGTGAAGCTAACAGAGTTAGTATATACCGCCATATAGAGCCGCCATTATTTAGCAGCAGGTACTTACCTGCACGGTGGATCCCGGGTTGCGAACGCACCAATTCCTTTTAATAAACAATATATTTGGTGCGTTCCGCCAACCCTAACACTACATTTAGAACAATATGCTAAGTTAATGAATAAAAGAAATCTAAATCAAATGTGTATTTGTAGTGATCCACCCTTTTGCTTTCAAAACAGCAAGGAGGTTGTTCCAAACATTTTGGACAACTTGGTTTGTGTAAATCCTTCTGTCTCTTCATGTAATCCCATTTAGAATTGATGTTAAAATAAGGGTTTTCTGGGGGCCATATCATGACTTCCAGGACTCTTTGTTCTATTTTACTGAAGAAAGTTCTTAATGGCATTGGCTGTATATATGGAGTCACTGCCTGCCACATACTAAATTTGGAGCTAATCAGATGTCTCCCTGATGATTTTGCATGGTTGAAAAGTATCTGTGATGCTGAGTTAATTCTCACGGACAAGTCGTGAGTCCGAGGTCAAAAGCCAGGAGGATACATCATAAACAGATAGAAGAGACAGTGGCATAGTCAGGTAATGGTCCATGGTCAAAATACCAGAAAGATGGTGAATCAGAACAAAGGGGATAAACAGATGGATGGTCAGAACAGGGTCCAAGGTCAGGCAACGAAAGATCCTCAAGAAAAACACTAAGCACAAAGAAAACCAACCACATTTAACTGAAGCAACGTCTGTCAGAGGTTTGGGATTAGCAGCCTAGCTATATAGCCAAGCAATCACATGCAACAACGAACATCTGGAGACAGCCAGCACCTTACAGTCTCAAATTATACTGCGCTTTTCAGAATATTCTCATTCTCTTCATGACCAATGCCAGGTTTTGGCAACAAGTTAGATCAAAAAAGGTTTGATCATTTGAGCTTGCTTTACCATTAGGGACATTTTGTGTCTAGATAAAACATTATTTTAAAGTTTTTGGGGTATTATTAACACTGACAAAAATAGTTAGATAATAATAAACTATCCTTTATTAAAATAATAGTATTACAAATTCATTTTTTTAATTCTACTATTAGCTTAATGAATATGAGGTAGGCCACCGTTAGTATAACCAATTACATTTCTAAATAAGGATTGATCTCCTAGCACATATTGCTTATTTGAAGAATGTCATGACTACAGTGATAAAAAAAATGACAATAAAACCCTTTGGCAATATTACTCATTTCACTCATATAAGAAGTAGAAAAATGCAAGGAAAAGGAAAGCCCCGAAGCTTCCTTATTTCCCTCTCACATCATTAAAGCTTCAATATCTCTTCAATTAGATTTCCCCTGGTTGATGCTATTGTTTGAGATTGATAGATGTCCTTGGTTCAACCTCAGTAGGACACCATGTTGATACCAAGGCACACTGTCAGAACCAATTAACTGTGTACTATAGCTGGTAATCTAACATGATCCCACTTATTGCTGAAAATAGTGTTTCATCCCCAATTCAGAATCTAATAGATGTGTACCTAACAAAAGAATCAGTGCATGCTTTAAAGATATCAGTGAATTAAAATACATATAATACTACTATCTTGACTGGGCAAAATCAGGCATTTCTGAATTTATAAAATTAACACATGTCTAGAGATGAACAAGCAAACAAATGCAGTGGACCCATATGGTTAAGATGGCAGCACAGGTGCATTTGTTTGGAGGTCTAGGCAGGTAAGGATCTCCTGCCCTTTTTGCTATTTTTCTGAATTGTTGGAGGATCTTTGAATCCTGTTTTTTGTGCTAGCATTGGTTAGAGTAGGACTCGTAAGCGTGGGGACCCGTGACGTTGGGTTACGAGCTTACATATTTCGGCCAGAATATAAACTAATACCTCACATATTTTTTTTAGATATATGTTTTTTGCATTTTTTGGGGGTCAGTTGGGCCCATTCTGTCTTGTAAACTGTGGTGTCTGTTCACATGGGATGCATCTTAATAGCGCTGGGCAGCCCGCCTGAGCTAATAGAAGGGCGTCACTAATAGGCTGTTAACCTGGATGCTGTGCATTCCCATTGTGTGAACAGCGCCACATACAAGTCTCTAATGTGCAGTCATATGCCAAGCAGCCACCCCCTCCATTAATTTGGTGGGTTGTGAGTGGCTGCTTCATTGATATTTCTGCACCTGTGTTGCCATCTTAACCATATGGGTCCACTGTATCAATTCGCAGACACGGTGTTTTGGGCTGTTGGCCCTCGTCAGTGCGAAGCATGAGAACTGATTTGGCTAGGTGAGAAGCTCTGGAGTGGGGTCTAAGGGGTAACGTTTCTCCTTATGAAGAGTGACATACCAGCTCTGGCTTGTCAAGGTAAGGAGGCTTATTCGCCGTGCAATGCTCCTCTGAGAAATATAATATGCAAATATGCTTCGCACTGACGAGGGCCAACAGCCCAAAACACCGTGTCTGCGAATTGAGATACTGATTTGGCTCTTATCCTATGTCATATTGCACGACTCGTTAAAGAGTTGATTGTGACTTGTAGGATCGCTACTTCCAACAGGTGGTGCTATAGAGTTAAAGTCCTCTTTTTCTCTGAAGAGGCAATTTGCATATTATATTTCCCAGAGGAGCATTGCACGGCGAATAAGCCTCCTTACCTTGACAAGCCAGAGCTGGTATGTCACTCTCCATAAGGAGAAACGTTACCCCTTAGACCCCACTCCAGAGCCTCTCACCTAGCCAAATCAGTTCTCATGCTTCGCACTGATGAGGGCCAACAGCCCGAAACACCGTGTCTGCGAATTGAGATACTGATTTGGCTCTTATCCTAAGTCATATTGCACGACTCGTTAAAGAGTTGATTGTGACTTGTAGGATCGCTACTTCCAACAGGTAGCGCTATAGAGTTTAAGTCCTCTTTTCTCTGAAAAGGCAATTTGCACATCACTACAATGACACTCTTAGAAGCACCCTTGATCAAGTAGCTCCCCTCACCCTCAGAACCTCCAAACACAGAGTGAAACAGCCCTGGCTCACTCTCCACATTCGATCCCATCACAGAAGAAGAAGTCTCCAAGCTCCTCTCCTCTTCTCGTCCGACTACATGCACCACCGACCCCATTCCCTTACACCTCCTCCAGTCTCTCTCTCCAGTCGTCACAACTCACCTAACTACAGTTTTTAATTTCTCCCTCTCCTCTGGCATTTTCCCCTTATTCAAACACTCTATCATTACTCCATTACTAAAAAAAAACCTACCCTCGACCCATCCTGCACAAACAACTACAGACCGGTCTCCAATTTCCCCTTCATCTCAAAACTCTTGGAGCGCCTGATCTACTCCCGTCTTACCCGCTACCTCTCCACTCATTCCCTCCTAGACCATTCACAGTCCAGTTTCCGCCCCCTACATTCGACAGAAACTGCACTCATCAAGGTGACCAATGACCTTCTGACAGCAAAATGTAACGGTGACCACTCTCTGCTCATTCTCCTTGACCTTTCTGCAGCTTTCAACACTGTTGACCACCCTCTCCTACTCTCTAGGCTCCAGTCACTAGGCATTAAGGACACTGCTCTCTCCTGGTTCTCCTCCTACCTTTCTGACCGCTCCTTCAGTGTTCTGTTCTCTGGCTCCACTTCATCTCCTCTTCCTCTCACTATTGGGTTACCTCAGGGCTCAGTCCTTGGCCCCCTTCTCGTCTCCCTCTACACAGCCCCAATTGGACAGACCATCAGCAGATTTGGCTTTCAGTACTATTTTTATGCTGATGACACACAACTATACACGTCATCCCCTGACCTTACCCCAGCTGTACTACAGAACGCCACTGACTGTCTGTCTGCAGTCTCCCACATCATGTCTGCTCTCTATCTGAAACTCAACCTCTCCAAAACTGAACTTCTTCTGCTCCTGCCTTCTATTAACCTCCCTAAATCTGACATTTCCCTCTCCGTGGGTGACATAGTAACATAGTAACATAGTTAGTAAGGCCGAAAAAGACATTTGTCCATCCAGTTCAGCCTATATTCCATCATAATAAATCCCCAGATCTACGTCCTTCTACAGAACCTAATTGTATGATACAATATTGTTCTGCTCCACGAAGACATCCAGGCCTCTCTTGAACCCCTCGACTGAGTTTGCCATCACCACCTCCTCAGGCAAGCAATTCCAGATTCTCACTGCCCTAACAGTAAAGAATCCTCTTCTATGTTGGTGGAAAAACCTTCTCTCCTCCAGACACAAAGAATGCCCCCTTGTGCCCGTCACCTTCCTTGGTATAAACAGATCCTCAGCAAGATATTTGTATTGTCCCCTTATATACTTATACATGGTCATTAGATCGCCCCTCAGTCGTCTTTTTTCTATTATAATAAATAATAAATAATAATAAATAATCCTAATTTCGCTAATCTATCTGGGTATTGTAGTTCTCCCATCCCCTTTATTAATTTTGTTGCCCTCCTTTGTACTCTCTCTAGTTCCATTATATCCTTCCTGAGCACCGGTGCCCAAAACTGGACACAGTACTCCATGTGCGGTCTAACTAGGGATTTGTACAGAGGCAGTATAATGCTCTCATCATGTGTATCCAGACCTCTTTTAATGCACCCCATGATCCTGTTTGCCTTGGCAGCTGCTGCCTGGCACTGGCTGCTCCAGGTAAGTTTATCATTAACTAGGATCCCCAAGTCCTCCCTGTCAGATTTACCCAGTGGTTTCCCATTCAGTGTGTAATGGTGATATTGATTCCTTCTTCCCATGTGAATAACCTTACATTTAGCATTGTTAAACCTCATCTGCCACCTTTCAGCCCAAGTTTCCAACTTATCCAGATCCATCTGTAGCAGAATACTATCTTCTCTTGTATTAACTGCTTTACATAGTTTTGTATCATCTGCAAATATCGATATTTTACTGTGTAAACCTTCTACCAGATCATTAATGAATATGTTGAAGAGAACAGGTCCCAATACTGACCCCTGCGGTACCCCACTGGTCACAGCGACCCAGTTAGAGACTATACCATTTATAACCACCCTCTGCTTTCTATCACTAAGCCAGTTACTAACCCATTTACACACATTTTCCCCCAGACCAAGCATTCTCATTTTGTGTACCAACCTCTTGTGCGGCACGGTATCAAACGCTTTGGAAAAATCGAGATATACCACGTCCAATGACTCACCGTGGTCCAGCCTATAGCTTACCTCTTCATAAAAACTGATTAGATTGGTTTGACAGGAGCGATTTCTCATAAACCCATGCTGATATGGAGTTAAACAGTTATTCTCATTGAGATAATCCAGAATAACATCCCTCAGAAACCCTTCAAATATTTTACCAACTATAGAGGTTAGACTTACTGGCCTATAATTTCCAGGTTCACTTTTAGAGCCCATTTTGAATATTGGCACCACATTTGCTATGCGCCAATCCTGCGGAACAGACCCTGTTGCTATAGAGTCCCTAAAAATAAGAAATAATGGTTTATCTATTACATTACTTAGTTCTCTTAGTACTCGTGGGTGTATGCCATCCGGACCCGGAGATTTATCTATTTTAATCTTATTTAGCCGGTTTCGCACCTCTTCTTGGGTTAGATTGGTGACCCTTAATATAGGGTTTTCATTGTTTCTTGGGATTTCACCTAGCATTTCATTTTCCACCGTGAATACCGTGGAGAAGAAGGTGTTTAATATGTTAGCTTTTTCCTCGTCATCTACAACCATTCTTTCCTCACTATTTTTTAAGGGGCCTACATTTTCAGTTTTTATTCTTTTACTATTGATATAGTTGAAGAACAGTTTGGGATTAGTTTTACTCTCCTTAGCAATGTGCTTCTCTGTTTCCTTTTTGGCAGCTTTAATTAGTTTTTTAGATAAAGTATTTTTCTCCCTATAGTTTTTTAGAGCTTCAATGGTGCCATCCTGCTTTAGTAGTGCAAATGCTTTCTTTTTACTGTTAATTGCCTGTCTTACTTCTTTGTTTAGCCACATTGGGTTTTTCCTATTTCTAGTCCTTTTATTCCCACAAGGTATAAACCGCTTACACTGCCTATTTAGGATGTTCTTAAACATTTCCCATTTATTATCTGTATTCTTATTTCTGAGTATATTGTCCCAGTCTACCAGATTAAGGGCATCTCTAAGCTGGTCAAACTTTGCCTTCCTAAAGTTCAGTGTTTTTGTGACTCCCTGACAAGTCCCCCTAGTGAAAAACAGGTGAAACTGTACAATATTGTGGTCGCTATTTCCTAGATGCCCGACCACCTGCAGATTTGTTATTCTGTCAGGTCTATTAGATAGTATTAGGTCTAAAAGTGCTGCTCCTCTGGTTGGATTTTGCACCAATTGTGAAAGATAATTTTTCTTGGTTATTAGCAGAAACCTGTTGCCTTTATGGGTTTCACAGGTTTCTGTTTCCCAGTTAATATCCGGGTAGTTAAAGTCCCCCATAACCAGGACCTCATTATGGGTTGCAGCTTCATCTATCTGCTTTAGAAGTAGACTTTCCATGGTTTCTGTTATATTTGGGGGTTTGTAACAGACCCCAATGAGAATTTTGTTACCATTTTTCCCTCCATGAATTTCGACCCATATGGACTCGACATCCTCATTTCCTTCGCTAATATCATTATGGTAGCACCATAATAACACCCCGTCAGCAGGCACACTGTCTGGGTGTTATGTTTGACTCTGATCTCTCCTTCACCTCCCACATACAATCTCTTCCCCGCAAGCCTTGCCATCATACAGTGTGAAGAAGGGTACTGTGGGGGAGACTACTGGGGGCCATTATACAGTGTGGGAGGCTACTGGGGCAATGGATAGAATACTGGGGGCTATCGTCATACATGTGGAGGCCACTGGGGGCCATCATTCTGAGTGAGGGAAGCTAAAGGGGGACATTGTACAGTGTGGGGAAGGCTACTTAGGGCCATCATACAGTAAGGGAGAACACTGGGGGCCATCATACATCATAGGGGATGTTACTGTGGGCAATAAGGAGAGTACTGATGGCGATCATACCCTGTGTGGGGGGCTACTTGGGGCCATCATACTTGAGGGGGAGGCTACTAAGGGCCATTGTACATTCTGGAGGAGGATACTGGTGACCATTGTACAGAGTGGGAGAAACTACTAGGGGCCATCGTACATTGTGGGAGAGACTACTGGGGTCCATCATACAGCATTCAGGAGGCTACTTGGGACAATCATACAGTGTGGGCAACAATGGGGGGCATCATACATTGTGTGGGGAGCTACTAGGGCAATGGAGAATACTAGAGCAATCATACAGTGTGGATCCTGCTACTGGGAGCCATCATACAGTGTGGGGGGAGGTTACAGGGGTCATTATTGAGTGTAGGGGAGGCTACTGGGGCCATCGTACAGTGTGGGGAAGGCTACTTAGGGCCATCGTACAGGGTAGAGGAGGATACTGGTGGCAATTATACAGCATGGGAGATACTACTATGGGCCATCGTACATTGTGGGGGAGACTACTGAGGCCATCGTACAGTGTGGGAGAGACTACTTGGGGCCATCATACAGTGTGCAGGAGTCTACTTGGGGCCATCATACAGTGTGCAGGAGTCTACTTGGGGCCATCATACAATGTGGGGGGAACACTGGGGCCATCAAACATTGTGGAGGAGAGGCTATTGAGGGGCACCATACAGTGTGATGGAGGCTACTGGAGGAAATGATTTACTGTAGGTAGACTACTGAGGGCCATCATACAGTGAGGGCAGAATACTGAGGGCGATCATACAGTGTGTGCGGAATACTGGGGGTTACCATGCAGTTTAGAGTAAAATACTGAAGTTCACAGTATATTGTGGGGGAGGCTACTAATGGCCACAGTGTGGGGGGAATACTGGGAGCCATTGAACAGTGTGAGGGAGACTACTGGGGCATTGCACAGTATGGGGAGACTACTGGGGGCTATTGTACAGTGTGGGGAAGACTACTGGAGGCCATCCTACAATGGGGAGACAACTGGGGGCCATCGTATAGTGTAGAGGAGATTACAAAAAGGCCATCATACAATGTATGGGTGGCTACTGGGGGCCATTGTTCTGTATGTGTGGAAGGGGGCTACTGTAGGCCTTCACAAAATGTGGAGGGAGGCTACTGAGTGTATGGGGCTACTAAAGACCATCATACATTGTGGGCTACTGAAGATCATCATGGTGTGTATAGAAAGCTGTGGATCAGTCATGCTGTGTATATAAGAGCTGTGGGCCCAATTTTCTGTGTATGTGGGAGCCGTGGGACATCATGCTATGTAGAGGGGAACTATTTATGTGGGATTTCAGAGGACATTATTACCTGTTCAGTGGGAAACAAGAACCATAATTGTTATTGGGGAACTCAGGGTATTGTGTCTGTCAAATGGGCATACACCAGTCATTATTTCTTTCTAGGGGGTCCAAATGTGGGCACAGTTTTCTAGGGTACTTTCACAGGGTATTAATATTTTCAAGAATGCAATTTTATCATCTAGGGGGATGAAAAGAGGTATTTTACTTTGTAAGAGGCACAGTGTTGGGCATAATTATGTGGGATACTAAGAGGATCAGTAACAGTGACACGTATGACTGCAACGACTCAGCAGTGTGGTATATCAGCATTATGAGGAGTTTATGCAGGTTGGGAATACATGGGGAAGGTGTGGAAATGTGAGAAATCAAATATGTATTTGTTGTAATCTCTGCATGCGAGTCCTCGCTGGAGAAGTTGTGATATTGGCTTTGACCAAATGTAAAAGAAGGGAAACGTACACTACTCCATCAGAAAGAGCATCAGCTGTAAATCACTATATAGAACTGTACAGTAACTACTTGTAGGCTCTGCAGCACTGTTATCTACCTCTATTTGGTCACCATATAGCAGTAATATCAGTGTTGGTCTTTGTATAGAGATATTCAGCAACATCATGGTCATCTGCTAAGGTTCCCCTATATCTATTATTAGGCTACGCCACTGTTGCTGTAATCAGGGTTACCTGGTTAGGAGCCCACTCAGATGTTTCGTTCCTTCCCTCCTTCCCCCAGAGCTGAACTCCTAGCTATGTCTCTGGGATCCCATCATCCTGATTTTCATACAAGTGGTAAGCAGCAGTCTGCTGTAATATGCAATGGACAGCAAAAAAAGGAACTTACAATTTTATTTGCTGCAGGGTATTTTCTATGAAAGCTGTAACAGGGACACACACCTGCTATATAAGGTCAATCATCCAACAAAAGGATATCCTCCTCTGAAAAATGTCCCAAAGCTTGTACATGTAAGGATACCCCTTATTCAGCTACACTCTTCTGAATGCCTATGAGTAGGTACGGACTTTAAGACCAGGGACAACACCTTGGTACTAAAAACTGAAACAGACACCGGCACAACTGGAAGGACATCCCCTTCCATGGAGCCAAAGAGGTATGTCTTCTCATAAAAAGAAACTGTCTTATATAAACCAGAGACACATTGGTAAGAATGCCTTGTTAATAACCATAGAGACACCACTCTCTGCCAAAAATTATATACAGCTCTGGTAAAAATTAAGAAACCACATCATCAAAACCCTGTCATGGGCAGCCCAATCTCCAGATCTGAACCCCATTGAAAACCTCTGGAATGTAATCAAGAGGATGATGTATATCCACAAGCCATCAAACAAAGAAGAACTGCTTACATTTTTCCGCCAGGAGCAGTGTGAAAGACTGGTGGAAAGCATGCCAAGACGCATGAAAGCTGTGATAAAAATCATGGTTATTCCACAAAATATTGATTTCTGAACTCTTCCTGAGTTAAAACATTAGTATTGTTGTTTCTTAATGATTATGAACTTGTTTTCTTTGCATTATTTGAGGTAAAAAAAAAATAACAACCTAAAATCAGCTAATGCCAAATGAAATTTAACCAATTTAAAGAAAGAAATCCCATTCTATAAAAAAAAATCCGAAAAATTGCTTATGCACACCAATAAATGTAATGAATATCCAATTACGTGATTTTATTACTGTATACATATAATTAGAAACCCAACAGACAAGGGACAACGTTAAAATTAAGAGTGAGGGGAAAAATGACACTCAGAAAAGTCAAAGATTTTTTTGTATGTATGAAGCCACTATGCAAAACAACAAATTGTCATGAGTTTCAGATAGCAGATATATAAATTCAGTTGTGAGGACCAAAAAACAGATGCATAATATGTATAATATGATATCTGATGGGCAAATATAATGAATTCAGTGAAGATACATATCATAATTAGAGATGAGCAAACCCAAACGTAAAAGGAGGAAGTCCTTTGCAGAAAGAGAGGAAGATTTTTTTTTCCTAGATCCAAAGTTCGAGTCTCCATTGTTTTCAATGGGGTTTAGGATCGGGTACAGTGCTGGTACGTAAACTAAACTTTGGTCTAAAGTTCGGGTTGGGTACCAGAGCCCGACCTTCAATGGGTCCGCTCAACCCTAATCTTAATCATCAATTTTTTATGAGGAGTCACCAACCATTCGAATAGAACCAAAACTATAGGCTGGGACTCCAAGTATAGATGGCTGTGATCGTCCATATGGATGCAGTAAAAATAATTGCTCACTAAATATCTCCCAGAAAAGGATTTCCCAAAAAAATGTGATGAAAAGTTTGGACATGCCAGGAAGAAGCTAGTTATAACATGCTCCATAACATGCTATTGCTACGCGCCCCTTTATAATGATGACCAGTAAGATCCACCAAAAAGATAAAAGATTAGTTATCTACTTTTTGAAGACAGTTTGATTCATCTTTTTTTTTCATTTACTTTCTAGTGCAAATGAATTTTTTCATGCTACGTAGATTTCTTCTAATATTTCTAAAAATGGTAAATTAATATGCATGCATTCATACAGTACATATGGATATGCAGTATATCCTTGTGCACATGTAAAATAACCTCTAGGTTAACATCTGCCACATGCATTTTTTAAAAGAAATGTGATTGCCATTAAGGAAAACTCAACTGTTTATCTGTATTTTGCAAAACAAATTACTTTCAGATGCTGTGTTAAAGCACGGAATCGAATTGCTCTACGTCCGAGAACAGCTCATAAAATTGTAACTAGATGTCTGTACTGGAGCAGTGACTTGAAGGACACCTGAAGCCGACTGGGTTCATCTGCATAAAATTCACCCTAGAAGCAACACAACTTTTTGGTTTCAAAATATTAGGCACCTTAATTGAAATCAAGCCTTGCATAACAAAATAGGGCCTCTTGAATACACTATTCATTAATTCCCTTCCTCATCCCTGAGTTGCATGCAACTGATCTGTTTTCTGTGGCAAGAAGAATATTTTTAAATATTTATAAAGGCAGAGCTTACTGGTTTTTGCCCTATTAGATTTTTGGTTTCCATAATTGTATTGCTAAGTATTTACAAGGTCATGTTGTCAAAAGTAGCTGTAAGCCATGTCACCATAAAACTTAAATTCCAGAATAACACAGACAAAAATAAATTTATATGGGCAGAATGAAAGGAGATTTTAGATTAGATTAGGATGGTAATTGTATGAGACTTTTCATTGACTGAGTAGATTACTCATGCAATTCCCAGATTCAGTCACTTTCTCAGACATTGTGTATTAATACTTTCGACTACCAGATGTAAAATAAAAATGTATTTATCCTGAGAAATTACTACTTTGTTCACACTTATACATTGCATTGTATGTCTATATTGTTTGCTGAAAGGATGATATATTACTTACATTAGTTCATGGTTTCGATGATCTAAAAAATTACGGGAACATTTGTACATAACAGTATAATGCCAAATTTGTTAATTTTCAGGCATATCAATCTGTCCAGTTAGGAAGCATAAGTGGTTGCGAATCAATTTCACCTGCTTTGCAAATGAAAGTTGCAACCAATGTACTGGAAAGGCAAACGCAAGACAGCTCCATAAATGCAATGGTTTTGGAAGTGGTGGCCAAAGACAGTTACCCTCTCCTCGTCCTTCCTGATGAATTCTTCTCTAGTTTTGTATTTTGTTGGTGTCCTTTTCATAGATAGCCCAGGTTCTTCTGAATTGCACATCCCTGTGTGTCATTGCAAGAAGGTTTATTGTTTCTCCCAGCATAGTTGCAACAGAATGGACCAGATAGTAAGATACGTGCAGTTACACTAGAAGATCTTGACAAGGGTATAGATGAGCATCAACCCAGCAGCAGGACCGGAAACTGCTCCTATGAGTAAGGAGAGACAGACGAAGCACTGCCTGAGCCCTACAAGATACCCTTCAGTGGGCTACTGGTATGCATGTTTCTGACCTAAATGTATGAAACAATCTCCATGATGGTGGCATGAGGGTCCAATGTCTTGTAGTGGAACTGTGCTCACAACCCAAAAATTCAGCTTGATTAGTCAAAAGACATCAGAAGTAGATGGTCCACCATTTGCACTTCATTTGCTTCACAGATGAGAGCACATTTACAATGAGCACATGGTGAGAGGAGTGAAAGCTCATGGAAACACCATTATAAACAATATACTGCTTGCAACTTTTTTCAACATGACTAGTTTGGTGGTGGATCAGTTATGGTTTCCAATGGCATACCCTTGGGGAGTCACACAAAACTCCAGGTAATAATTCATGGTACCCTGACTGCTATTAGGTACAGGGATGAATTAAAGCCATTATCAGACTTTATAGTGATTCAGTGTCATGGTCTGCTGAGTTTCTGGGATTAGGTGGTTTTAGGGTTAACTTGGATGGCTTCACTCTGGGATTCTGGGAGGCTTTTTATAGCCTCATTGTGGAGCCATCCTCTGTCGCTTATACTCTGACCCTTGGCCGAGTGTGTGTGACCCTGTTGTGTCTGTGTTTTGTCCCTGTGCTTTGTGCCTGTGCTACTTTATGCTTGTCTGGTTCTGATCTGGTTCTGTCCCCGTTTAGAGTTCTGTCTGTCCCTTTTGTGATGCACTGCTATCTCTGTGTATGACTGCTTGCTTAAGTTCTGACTATTCTCTGCTCGCCCCTTCTGTACCGCGCCACCCTCTCCGTGTTTGACCCCCATTTGTACGACTTGAGTTTTCCTTTCCTCTATTTCAGGGTGCCTGTAGAATCCTGCATCTATCTCCAGTAGCAGGACGCTAAGCCCCACCCCCTGTGGTCACATGATCATAGGTCCTTCTGTTTTCTGCTACCTCCAGCACGCTGCGCAGGTCCCGTCTGCCTGAGCTTTCCCTGTGCCATCTGACCCCGGGCTCTCCCGCAGTGTGGGTGAGTCACCCTGCTCAGCCGTGGCAGCGCGCCCGTGCTCACAGGGTCCTGATATTCAGTGGACAATAATAATAATAATCTTTATTTATATAGCGCCAACATATTCCGTAGTGGATCCTTAGCTCCGTTTGGTGCTGGTCAATGCATGGCTTCATGTGGCCAAAAGTGTAGAGGATTTTTAAAGATGATATCATGCACTGGGCTTCACTATCCCCTGACGTAAATTCAAGTGAATACTTTTAGAACATTATAAACCAGTGCATTTGACGCTGCCAATATTGTCACAGAATGTCCGCAAACTAAGGTCTGAAAAGAGTTCAATTAGGACCTCATCCACCATTTCATCATGCTCATGGCCAGACATTGTCAAAAGTGCACCTAGGCCTACAGGGACCATAAACACTATTGAGACTGAGTCCTATTATAAGTTGCTATGATGAAATTCAAATTAGATCTGATCTATGATTTTAATTTTTAATTTTCATTTTGCAAACCTTTGCACTGTTTCAACACCCAAATGCATTGAGCTCCTTTTACTTTTTTTCTATGCTCCACTCTCTAAAAACAACTTTTGCTCTGTAACAGTTCTAAAGTACAATGGTTTTGCTAGGTATTACCTCAATTTGCAATCACTCTCTAAGCCCCTTCTCCCTCTTACAGACATAGCTTCCCTTCATGACAAAGATGCTGCTGCCACTTTTTATAACACAATAATAACAGCAACACTTGATTCGGCCGCCCCCCTCATGCATAGCAAAACTCCTACAATCAACAGACAGCCCTGGCTGACCAGCCAGACAAAAGAACTGAGATAGGCTTCCAGGGTTGCTGAGCGGAGACGGAAGCAATCCCGCTCTGCCGAGCACTTCATCGCATACAAGCAGTCCCTCGCCAGCTTCAAGTCCACACTCACTGCCGCAAAACAAACATATTTCTCATCTCTCATATCCTCCCTGTCTCACAACCCTAAACAGCTTTTCAACACTTTCAATTCTCTACTCTGTCCCCAGTACCTCCTCCCTCCCCTTTCATTTCTGCTGAAGACTTTGCCTCTTCTTTAAACAGATCAATATGATCAGATAAAGCTTTGGCCCGCAGCACCCGATGCCCTTCTTAGCTGCTCAACCCTGTTCTTCCAAAACCAGCTTCTCCACCATGACAGATCAGCTCTCCACCCTCCTATCTAGATCACATCTCACCTCTTGCACGCTTGATCCGCTCCCATCCCATCTCTTCCCTAACCTCACCACAGTCTTCATCCCAACCCTAACACACCTTTTCAACCTCTCACTCACAACTGGTGTCTTCCACTCATCCTTCAAACATGCCAAGATCACACCCATCCTCAAAAAGCCCTCCCACGACCCACCCTCTGTGTCTAGCTATCGCCGATATCTCTTCTCCCTTATGCCTCAAAACTACTGGAACAGCATGTCCATCTTGAACTGAACTCCCACCTCTCCTCCTGCTCCCTCTTTGACTGGTTACAATCTGGCTTCCGACCCCATCACTCAACTGAAACTGCCCTATCCAAAGTCACCTACTAACCGTCAAGAGCAAGCAACACTACTCTGTGTCCTCCTTCTCTGGACCTGTCTTCTGCCTTTGACACTGTGGACCATTCACTCCTGCTACAGATTCTATTATCTCTTGGCATCACAGACTTGGCCCTATCCTGGATCTTGTCATATCTAACATACTGAACTTTCAGTGTCTCCCTCTCCCACACCACCTTCTCACCTCACCCCTTGTCTGTCGGTGTCCCTCAAGGCTCAGTTCTAGGACCCCTATTCTTCTCCATCTACACTTTCGTCCTTGGACAGCTCATAGAATTCCACGGTATGCAGTATCATCTCTATGCCGACAACACGCAGATCTACCTATCTGGACCTGACCTCACCTCCTTACTCACCAAAATCCCACACTGTCTGTCTGCTATCTCGGCCTTGTTTTCTGCTTGCTTTCTAAAACTGAACCTGGACAAAACAGAATTCATCATCTTTCCCCATCTCACTCTACTCCTCCACCAGACCTATCCATCAAGGTCAATGGCTGCTCACTTTCCCCAGTCCCACATGCTCGGTGCCTCAGGGTTATCCTCGACTCTGCCCTCTCTTTCAAGCCACATATCCAAGCCCTTTCCTCTTCCTGCTGTCTCAAACTCAAAAATATTTCCCGGATCCGCGCATTCCTTGACCACGAAACCACAAAAACACTAGTGCACGCCCTTATCATCTCCCGCCTTGACTACTGCAACCTCCTACTCTCTTGCCTCCCCTCTAGCACTCTGGCACCACTCCAATCCATCCTACACTCTGCTGCCCGACTAATCTACCTGTCTCCCCACTACTCCCCAGCCTCTCCCATATGCCAAGCCCTTCACTGGCTTCCTATTGTCCAGAGACTCCAGTTCAAAACCCTTACTATGACATTCAAAGCCATCCACAACTAGTCTCCTCCATACATCTGTGACATGGTCTCCCGGTACTTACCTACACGCAACTTTCGATCCTCACAAGATCTCCTTCTCTACTCCCTTTTTATCTTTTCTTCCCACAACCGCATCCAAGACTTCTCCCGTGCTTCCCCCATACTCTGGAACTCTCTACCCCAACACATCAGACTCTCGCCTACCATAGAAACATTAAAAAAACTGAAGACTCACCTCTTCCGACAAGCCTACAGCCTGCAGTGATCCTCAACCTACTGAACCACCGCACAACCAGCTCTACCCTCTCCTAGTGTATCTTCATCCATCCCCAGCAGACTGTGAGCCCTCGTGGGCAGGGTCTTCCCTCCTTCTGTACCTGTTAGTGCCTTGTTTTTTGCTCATGTTTATTGTATTTGTCTATATTTGCCCCTTTTCACATGTAAAGCACCATGGGCTAAATGGCGCTATAAAAAAGTATAATAATCATATTTCATGAGAAGATTTATCCAGTGGAACATTCCACAGTGTATGCCCTCAAACATCTCTGTGTTGAATCAAATTTCAAAAAACACGTATACGTAAATTGGCCAATTTATGCGCTAAACGCTCTCATTTTTTCATATTTCTAGTGCAATAATGCAGTCTAACTTTCATATTTTATGTTTGCATGTTTTGGCGCTACAGTGTGCTGCCTTGTTTGTTTGACTGTGTACGAGTTGGTGACTCTAGGTTCAGCACCTGTTCACACTTGATCTATGTTTGGATGTGACGGTCAGTTTTCTGAAATTTGTATTTACTAGCCTTCTGACCGAGCACTCCGCCTCTTAGCCACAGGTGTTCTAATCGCAGCAGGTCCATTACCCCTCCACAGAGAGAGAGAGAAATTTAGTCTAAGAAGAGGTTTCACAGGTACCCATTCAGATGAAGATGTTTGCTCTCAGCAGGGAAAGCGTAGGACCTGGTATACGAGAGATGCCGTAAAGTGGCTACCAGGTACACGTAAATTGGCCAATTTATGCGCTAAACGCTCTCATTTTTTCATATTTCTAGTGCAGTAATGCAGTCTAACTTTCATATTTTATGTTTGCATGTTTTGGCGCTACAGTGTGCTGCCTAGTTTTTTTGACTGTGTTGAATCAAAGGCATACAGAACTATAGTGGTGCCTTAATAACTTTTCTTGACCCTCCAATTACAAAATGTATATTTCTATTTAGTTATTGCATTGAAGCCTAACTATGAATAAGGTCTAGTTGGGTCCAAAACCCGTAAGTATAGTCTATTGAAAGCTGTAACGGGGTCTACCAAGCTGGGGTACCTCTTTCAGTGCCACCCCGTGTTTCAGGAGGTCCACTCTGCTTTGGCTGGAGTCTGAATGAAGGACGCTGGCTGGAATTGCTTGGTTACATGGGCGCATATAAAAGATCACTGCTTCTCCACGTATTTCCAGTCTGACAACACTTTACTCACAGGACACAGAATATATCACACAGATACAGAGGGCAGGCCAATAGAAAAGCGGCAGGCCAGACATACATTACAATAGCCGCAGGTGGCCGGAGCCTGCTGATATTTACTGTGGGAATTACAAAGGTGGGGGGCGGACAAAAGGGGAATATTGTGTCCCCTCTGCCCAGGGGCGCAGCCTGTGGGCTGATGCATTAGGGACATGCATCTCACATGGAACCTATACATATATGTAACTGCACAACATATTCTGGGTGCTGAGTGGTTCTATAACACGTAACAAAAGCCATGTGCGTTGCAGAGTGCAAATTGCAAGGCTATGTTCCCACTATGAGATTTGGTGCATTTTTTGATGTAGCAGAATTTCTGCACCCATTATTTAAATTAGGCTACTTGCGTCTTTTCATAGTGTTTGATGTGCGTTTTTTTAACGTATTTTTAAGCGTTTTTGATGTGGTGCTTGTCCCTGCATTTTTGTCTCTGGTGTGTCATGCTGTAAACAAAGCAGTTTTATTTTTATACTTCCTGGTTTTTTGCTTTGACAAAACTTTATTGATATACTTAGGTGCAGATTACATATGTTTTTGATGTGTTTCCACCATGGAAATGCACTTAAAATGTGTGTGCGTTTTTTTTACCTGCGGAATTTCCAAATCTAATGCAAGTCTATAGGGTAATTCCTCACAGAAAACTCAGCGCACCCACAAGAGAAAAATGCACTGCAGGTGAGTTTATGCAGTGTTGAAAAGAAGCATAGTGGGCATGAGATATCTATAAATCTCATCCACTTTTCTAAAACTGTAAGACGCTGCATTTTTGACCCAGCATAAACACACAGCATAAATAAACTTACCAAAAGCTCATTGTTGGAACATAACCTAAATGATGCTGAAGGTAAACATTGTTAATAATTAATGAAAATCCAAAGATCAGACCTAGTTCAAATTTTTTTATCTGATTGTTGTGCAGGAATATATTCTAAAGTACCCTACATATCTTTATAATAGTATCAAACCATGCAATTCTATGTTGCCAAATTATTCTACATATTATATAGTGTGTTATAAAATCTCCTTCATTGTGAATAACGTTATAACTATACTAAAAACAACACAAAAAACTGAAGGTTTATTAAATAGAGTAAAAACTATTTGAAGTGCGTAAAGTGTTAAACCAATGGTAGGTGTATTATAATATATAAGAATATGAAGGGGTTTTAATGCGGCAGCAGGCCTGTCTACTTGATGTGATGTTGTACAGAACCATTGAAAATGCATATGGCATTCTCGACTTGTCTATGAAAAGATGTTGGCACCATATGTTGTAGCTGACAGTAGAGAATAATATGATGGGCTAATTACAATGGAGACATTAATGAAAACAGTAACTTTATACTTGTCACAAGCTTGTGCATTATGGTAAAGTCAGAACATATGGTGATTAGATTTTTTTTTTAAAAAGCACAGAACTGAAAGCTACTTTTTATGTTCAAAAGGCGTGAAAGGGGATAATTTGCACTTGCTAGATGACTAGGAAAGTACACAGTTGCTGAAATTTATAACGTATTACATAATATTCAATGAAACACAATTTTCTTAATTTAAGATTTTTAAATATATCTGTACTGACACATTTGCAAATTAATTTTGTAAATGGAATTATGAATTCTATCAAGTGTACTACCTTGGTTTAAAAATGAAGACAAAATTCTTTCAATATGTTATTAAAGGGAACCTGCTGCCTTCAATAATGCTATTTACCTGCAGATGTAAGGTTATTCTGTAGGTAAATAGTGTTACAATACTTACTGGTTGCTTTACTGAAAGTGTAGCTACTGGAAGAAAATGAACTAATTCCTCCAAGGTGCCGCCGGTGTTTAGTCATGGAGGTTCGGGCGGAGCAATTACGATCATCACTCATGGTACTGCTAGGGGTGACTATAAACATGACCTGGCACTTTGACAGCTTGCACTGCACACATGCACTGCAATGAAGGTTGACAATGAAAGTATAACTCCGTGTACACCCCCATGACTGTAAGCCAACGGCTCCCAGGTGGAAATAAATTCTTTTCTCCCAGGAGCTGCACTTTAAATAAGGCAGTCAAGCAACATTGTAATGCTATTTACTTGCAGATTAACTCTACATCTTCAGGTAAATGGTGTTTTCTGAGGTGACAGATTCCCCTCATTGTGAAGCTCTAGTAAGCTAATTTTAAGGATTACATAGATAGATATTCTGTATGGCTGTATCAGGATCACATTCTTTACAAACTGTTGATATTGAAACTCTCATAAATACTAAAATACTAAGTCAATTTCTAATTTTACCCATTTTATAAAATACAAATGGAGCCTTGGGCACATATTTGCTGTTTTTAGACAATTTCTCATCTTTTCATCCAACATATTACTATATTACTATAAGGGTTTATGCACATGACGAGAGGTATGTGTGGAGTTCACTGATAGCACTTGTACATAGGATATTTTATGGGGCTGTGCATCTGTCAGATTTTTTTTCTCAGAATGAGTGGTCTGAGGAAAAAATCGAAGACATGTTTGATTTTGATTAGAGTGCCAAATCAAAATCAGTGCAAGTCTATGGGTTAGTGAAAAATAAGATCAATTTTAACAGACTGACATAATAGAGAAGGTGGAGACCCTTTTTTTCTCTCCACATCCAAGCAAAACTAATCTTACTGTGATCAAATGCTAATCAAAATCTGATCAGAATAATTGGAACTTTTTTCAAATATGAAGAAAACAGTTGTGTTTCCCTACCCTAAAAATGTGTCTAGATATTACTTGAATATACTGTATATCCCATAAATAACTATATATAACAAAATGCACAAATAATACACAGTACCTAAATAATACTTCTATAAAATACCTTGAATATACTGCTTTATATATTAAACATAATCATCCAGTTGATTTTCCTAATAATACCACAATACCCAGCTAAATAATACTTTGTGGTTTTAGTTTATTCCTAGGGATTCTAGTGGCCAGGCTTGGGCTAGCACACAGGAGAACAGGAGAATCCCCCTGTGGGCCCATGTGCAAGAATGGGCCACCACCCTCTTATATGAGCAGTACACTATATACTTGAATCACTTGGTAAAGCAAAGGGCAACATCTTATTTGTTTCTATCCAGTTCGTTGTTATGTAAATTTGTAATGGATGATAATGTCACATTTGCATGTAGCTGAAAAGTGGAGCTCTGGAGTTGGTTACTGGTGGGTACTTCACTTCTCAGTCCAACACTGTCTAGGGACTAGTGATAAGCGAGTATACTCGTTGCTCTGGTTTTCCCGAGCACGCTCGGGTGATCTCCAAGTATTTGTTAGTGTTCGTAGATTAAGTTTTCATCGCCTCAGCTGCATGATTTACAGCTACTACCCAGCCTGAGTACATGTGGGGGTTGCCTGGTTGCTAGGGAATCCTCACATGTAATCAAGCTGTCTAGCAGCTGTAAATCATTCAGCTGCGGCGATGAAAACTTAATCTTCGAACACTAACAAATACTCGGGGATCACCCGAGCAACGAGTACACTCGCTCATGACTACTAGGGACCTTAGGAAACATTGCCTCAGGAAATTGCTCAATTAATCAACCCCCTTAAACTAGGGGCATATATATTTTCGAAGGTTCATTAGTGCCCAATTGTAAGTGCTCATGTATGACAGTTTGGAAGAATACTAGTGTACTAGAATCTCCAATACTGGTCCCTTGAAATAGTGGACAACAGATTACTTTATATTAATTACAATAGAAATGTGCTACAAATGTTTCTACAAATCATGAGTAATTCAAGAAGTATTTTAGAGGTTACAACATCTCCTTTTATACTTTTAAGTACAAAGGTATGGTCTTTATATATAATGATGATTCGGGCTTCTTATAGAAAAAGTCTTTTGAGGAAACAAGTTGACAAATTACTCAGGTTTCATGAAATATGGAGGTTCTGCAAAATAATAACACAATATTATTTAATCAAACATTCTAAATTAGAATTATTGAGAAATGCAATTACAGTTAACTAATGGACTTTCAATGAAATCTTATTAATCTCTACATAACATCATTTTTCAGTGTTAGCTAAAAAAAAAAGTAAATGAATTTCACAATGGAACTGGATCTGGGAATTCTAATAGGCATTCATTACTAAACTATCAAATAACAGCAAAAGAAAGTAGATTATTGAGGCGTGTAATTTGTAACATGCATTGAAATCAAGTAACTCTTATTCTTCTTTGTATAAATGAAAATAAGATTGAGTTGATCAACTATTACAAATTAATAATTATTCATCTTTAGGCTTATCACTATGGATGTAGGAAAAGTCTAGTTTATTTTCTGTTCTGTTTTATTCCTACATCATTGAGACCATTGATGTCAGTACTGTACATAGTAACCTGGGAAGTAAGGTTGAAAAAAAGACATTTCCATCAGTTTATTTTCCTGTTGATCCTGATTTTTCTCGTTATACTAAAACAGACAAAAGATAGTATCAATAAATCCTTAGATTAACATGTACAGAAATATAGAACCCACAGAACAAGTAATGAGCGAGCACTAAAATGCTCGGGTACTCGTTACTCAAGTCGAGCAATGCTCGGATGCTTGAACCGAGTAACAAGTATAATGGAAGTCAATGGGAAACTAAAGCATTTTTCAAGCTGAAATCTATGTAAACAGTTGTCAAATGGCAAGGGAATAGCATGGAAAAGATCCCTGGAAGCATCTCTAAAGTCTAGGTCAGTGCTGAGAACAATGAACAATGTTGTCAGAGTATTACACCACTTTTATTGTCTGACAATAAAAAAAAAAAAAAACGCACATATAATGGATTTGACTGGAAAAATATTAAGAAACATTCTTTCCAGGATAATGTAAGGCAAAGTAAATAAGAGGAAAAAAATGACCCTCCATACCTTGGGCTAAGTTCACTCACAGTGTTATTGCTGCGTTTTTTCACGTTTGCATTGCTTTCAATGGTGAAAAAAGCAATCAACAAGAAATGTAATTTTATAATTTTAATACCTTATCTGGCCATATGTAAGACATGATCAGACACACTGAAAGACTTCAATGTGTCCATCACTATTTGTAGAGGGCCATCAGGCAGCCCTTTCTATAGTTAGAGGGCCAGCAGGTGTGTTGTGGATAGACGAGACCAAGATAGTTTTTTGGTAAAGCACATAATTCTACTGTTTAGTGTAACTGGAATGATGCCTACAAATAAAAGAACACAGCACATACAGTGAAATATGGTGGATTTTCAAAGATATTTTGGAGTTGCTTTGCTGGGTGCATTGAAAAGTGAAGATTCCCAAATGATTTTGAACCCCAATATAGTGCCCTGTATCAGAAAGCTGGATTTGCATACAATACGTCATCGGTCTTCCAGCAGGACAATGACCACAAACATACTTCAAGAACCAACCAGAAATAGATGGAAACAAAGCACTGGAGAGTTCAGAAGTAGTAATTCCAGCTCCGGTAGCGTAAAGTCTCCCAACACTACCTCTTACATTCAGATACTAGAGAGAAACTGTGAATGGACACATGAAATCAGTTAATTTTGCCTGTTCTGATGAATTTCTGAGTACATAACACCATAAAAAACATGAATCGGTCAATGAGTGCATGGAAAAAACAGCAGTAAGGCTTACAATTTATAAGGCTGGAATTCCTGACTAGATGCTTGTCATATGCTATTCCAGCTGCCACACATGACTATTTATGAATTGCAGATTAGAGTGGTATTATTGTAGACTATAGAAGGGATTTGAATTGGTCCTAAAAAAATTTCTTCTTGTATGTGGTAGCAACAAACTCTAGAGGAACGCGTTGTAACACTGCCAGCTTTGATGAATTTCTGATTGTAAAAGCTGAGTATAGATGAATATAAAAAACATTCAAAATTGTCAATGAGTGATTGGAAAAAACAGCATAAAGGTTTACAATTTATAAGGCAACAATCCCTAACTAGATGTCTGTCATACTCTATAAATGCTGCAACACCTAAAGGTACCGTCACACTAAGCGACGCTGCAGCGATACCGACAACGATCCGGATCGCTGCAGCGTCGCTGTTTGGTCGCTGGAGAGCTGTCACACAGACAGCTCTCCAGCGACCAACGATCCCGAGGTCCCCGGTAACCAGGGTAAACATCGGGTTACTAAGCGCAGGGCCGCGCTTAGTAACCCGATGTTTACCCTGGTTACCATCCTAAAAGTAAAAAAGCAAACGCTACATACTTACCTACCGCTGTCTGTCCTCGGCGCTCTGCTTCTCTGGTCTGGCTGTGAGCGCCGGGCAGCCGGAAAGCAGAGTGGTGACGTCACCGCTCTGCTTTCCGGCTGCTGTGCTCACAGCCAGACCAGAGAAGCAGAGCGCCGAGGACAGACAGCGGTAGGTAAGTATGTAGCGGTTGTTTTTTTTACTTTAACGATGGTAACCAGGGTAAACATCGGGTTACTAAGCGCGGCCCTGTGCTTAGTAACCCGATGTTTACCCTGGTTACCAGCGAAGACATCGCTGAATCGGTGTCACACACGCCGATTCAGCGATGTCTACAGGGAGTCCAGCGACGAAACAAAGTTCTGGACTTTCTTCCCCGACCAGCGACAGCACAGCAGGGGCCTGATCGCTGCTGCCTGTCACACTGGACGATATCGCTAGCGAGGACGCTGCAACGTCACGGATCGCTAGTGATATCGTCTAGTGTGACGGTACCTTTACTGTAGAAGAATCACAGATAAGAGCTGTCCCGGCTGTGAAATCCTGTATACAGTGTGAGAACTCCCTTTGTGTTGACCACCTGACAGCCTACAACAAGGCACTGAATCATATTCTAATAGAACTTATCAGCTCTTATGGTTTCAAAAATGTTTCCCTCAACTAGAAGGTTTCATAGAAAAGCATTTTTCCTATTATTAAGGAGTGGGTCACCTATACTGGTGAAGCATATGCACTAAGTGAAAGGGATGACAAAAATTAGAAGGAGGCACTTCAATACTTCTTTGAAGAGATGTAGTGGAGGGCTTCAGAAGAAAATAATTCCCTTCATTAAGAAGTGGGTATCCTAGACTGGAAATGCCCATGCACTTAGTGTTCCTCCTCCTCATTATCACCCAAAACACATTGAGAATATGAGATGAGGCTGGGCTGTGTAGTACCACCCAGTATAGTTTCTTGCTCCATCTCAACTTGCTTCATCTGCAAAGCTTCCTCTTTAGTTGTGAGCTGCAAAAGTTTCAGTAGACAGAGAAGCAGGATGGTGACACTGATTATGGCATCATCACCACTCACAATCTTGGTCAAGTCTTCAAAGTTTTGGAGAACCACAGAGATGTCAGACATCCATGCCCACTCATCAGGACTTATGTGCAGAGGCTGACCAGAATACCGACATGCATGGTGTAATCGGTATTCAACTACTGCCCTCTGCTGCTCACAAAACCTTGCCAAAATACGTAACATTGAGTTACAACACTTGGTGACATTGCACACCAGTCGGTGAGCTGTAAGTTGCAATCACTGCTGAAGCAAAGCCAGAGTGGTGGCAGCTGTAATTGACTTGTGGTAATGGGCACACACGAGGTGTACTTTCACAAGTAGATCAGGCAGGTCTCGGTAGGTTTTCAGAAACCACTGATCCAGTAAGTCCACACGTGGACCAGGCATGGTACATGTTTAAGGCTGCCAATCATCAGTGCCTGCATCAGGTTACGGCCAATGTCACACAATGCAGTGCTGCAGTACTTTCAGCTTGCGACTGATATTGACGTTAGTGAGATGAAGGGTGAGGAGGAGGTGCAGGAACTGCTGTAGAAGGTGGGGATAACCCTGATTGAACCCGGGCCCACAATCCTCATTGTCGGTAGCACACAGGGATGACACACCAGGAGAAATAGTGGCGGCTGGGGACCCAGTACCGAGGGATGGCTGGTGCCATGAAGTTTTTCAAAGGTTCAGTCTCCACAAGCCTAAATGGCAACTTTTTCAGGTCAAGCAGTCTGGAAATATGGCCATTTACCACTGTAGCCTGTGGGTGGTGGCTGCATATTTATACGCTGGTGTTCCAAGGAATTGGGTAGTGACAACTGAATGCTGTGCTTGGACAAGGACATGGATGTGTTTGCTGACGGTGGTTGTAATTGTGCAACAACAGGTGCAGGCTGGGAGACATCTTTGCCTACGTCATGGACAGGGGACTGGCATGACTCGGCAATGCCTATCCCTTGGCTTGGCAACTTCACCCGTGTTGGAGCTCTGAGGATTACATTTGCTGATGACACAAAGCTAGGAGGGATAGCTAATACTAGAGAAGAGAGAGAGAGAGAGAGGATTCAAAAAGATATAAATAAACTGGAGCAGTTGGCAGCAACTAACAGAATGATTTTTAACAGGGAAAAATGCAAAGTACTACATTTGGGCAATAAAAATGAGAAAAGCATATACAGAATGGGAGGAATAGGGCTAAGCAACAGCACATATGAAAAAGACTTGGGTATGATAATAGATTACAGACTGAACATGAGTCAACAGTGTGATGCAGCAGCAAAAAGGGCAAATACAATTCTGGGATGTATTAACAGGATACAGTCTAGATCACGTGAAGTAATTATTGCCCTCTACTCCTCTTTGGTCAGACCTCATCTGGAATACCGTGTCCAGTTTTGGGCACCACATTTAAAAAAAAAACATTAACAAACTCGAGCAAGTTCAGAGAAGAGCAACCAGAATGGTGACTGGTCTGCAAACCATGTCCTATAAGGAACATTTACAGGATTTGAGAATGTTTAGCTTGCAAAAATGAAGACTGAGAGGAGACTTAATAGCTGTCTACAAATATTTCAAGGGCTGTCACATTGTAGAAGGATCAAATTTATTCTCATTTGCACAAGGAAAAATTGGAAGCAATGGGATAAAACTGAGAGGGAGGAGACACAGATTACATATTAGAAAAAACTTTTTGACAGTTAGGGTAATCAATGAGTGGAACAGGCTGCCACGAGAGGAGGTGAGTTCTCCCTGAATGGAAGTCTTCAGACAGAGGCTGGACAGACATCTGTCTGGGATGATTTAGAGAATCCTGCTTTGAGCAGGGGGTTGGACCAGATGACCCAGGAGGTCCCTTCCAAATCTAACATTCTATGATTCTATGATCAGTTGCCCACTTGTGTCTCTGGCCACCCAACTTCCTCTTCCTGCATCTTGTGGTGCTGCACATACCGCCCCGCCCCTATGCGCTGCTGTCCTTGCTCCAGGTTGGGTCAGTGACTTCATCGTCCACCACCTCATCTTCCACTTCTGCACACTGTTCCTCCTCCTGACTTGCTGATGTAACAACACCGCTTTCTGGCAATTGTGTCTCATTATCATCCAGCTCTTGGGACGGTAATTGCATTTTCCCACCGTCGCCTTCTTGTGAGCATGGCTGCTCAAATATTTGAGCATCACTACATGCGATCTCTTCAGGTCCCGGTTGGTACAGGCAGAGTAAGATGCCAGAATCTATAAATGGAAATGTGAACAGTTCTTCGGAGTGTCCAAGTTTGGGATCACTTATCTCTGGGCACGGTGTATGGTGGGAGGAAGGAGGATCAGGGTGAGGATTATGTGGTCCAAAATCACAGCTACTGAGAATGGGCCGTGTAGTAGACAGGGTGGTGCTGGCAAACTGACTGGTACCATTATCTGCTATCCATCCAACAACCTTTTCACACTGGTCTGGCTTCAAGAGTGGTGTTCCAGGCCCCCCTACAAAGTAGAACAGGAAGCTAGATTTACATGATGTGTGTGTATGCTCTTGCAGCAAGCACAGTTTTACCTTGCTCACTTCCTCGATCTCTGTGCTCACCACCAGCATCATGTCCACTTCCCAGTCCTTTAATACACACCTTGCTCATTTTAAATTGAGTATGATATATCCATGTTGAGAAAAAATTGCAGACAGCATTACAATGCCAGCAAAATTTGCCCATTACAGATGGGTGTATAAGACTGTAGTATCAATTAGCAATGCTATTTGTAACCAAAGGATTTTGTGTGTTTTGTGGCTCAACTCTAGCACAACAAATGCTGAATTAAATGTCACTGCTAGAAAATATTACAGTACAACAATGCCAGCAAAATTTGGCCATCTTCAGATGGACATATAATTATGCAGTATCAATATAGCAATGCATATTTTTTTGAGGTTTTGAGGCCCAAATGTAGCATGCTAAATGCGGTATAAAATTTCACAGCTCAAAAAAAAGTCTGTATTTCAATGCCAGGCAAATTTGC
Source organism: Ranitomeya imitator (assembly GCF_032444005.1). Taxonomy (NCBI): domain Eukaryota; kingdom Metazoa; phylum Chordata; class Amphibia; order Anura; family Dendrobatidae; genus Ranitomeya; species Ranitomeya imitator. Next base: position 882,146,707 of record NC_091282.1, on the reverse strand, counting down.
ACACCTCAGACGGACGTATCAGACTGCAGTATAAATATAGCAATGCAGTTTTTTTTAACAATTTCTTTTTTGTGGGGTTTTAAAGCCCAACTGTAGCATGCCAAGTGCTGTATAAAATTTCACAGCTCAAAAAAAAGTCTGTATTGGGCCACCATCACACTTGCGAGTTTTACGGATGTAAGAGCGCAGAAAATACATCCGTAAAACTCGCAAAACAAATGTCCCAATTATTCTCTATGCCCCAGCTCCTATCTGCCGTATTTTACTGATCCGTATTATACGGCTTTCTACGGCCGTAGAAAATCGCAGCATGCTGCGTTTGTCACCGTATTGCGCAAAAAAAAAGCCAATGAAAGTCTATGGAAGCCCCCAAAATACGGATTACACATGGACCAGCAGTGTGACTTGCGAGAAATACGCAGCGCTGTTAGAGAGAAAAGCCGGCAATTCAGTGCAGTGTACAGTAAAATCACATTGACAGCTTACAATAGAATAGGTAGAATAAATGTGTACACATAGAATAGGTATATATATATATATATATATATATATATATACATATATATATGTCAGTGAGACACATATATGTATATATATTATTACTTCATACAGTGCTAGATAGCTTTAAAGCCGGTAATTCAATTGCCGGCTTTTGCTATCTCCTTCCTAAACCCGATATGATATGAGACATGGTTTACATAAAGTAAACCATGTCATATCACCTTTTTTTTTGCATATTCCACACTACTAATGTTAGTAGTGTGTATATGCAAAATTTGGCCGTTCTATCTACTAAATTAAAGGGTTAAATGGCGGAAAAAATTGGCGTGGGCTCCCGCGCAATTTTCTCCGCCAGAGTAGTAAAGCCAGTGACTGAGGGCAGATATTAATAGCCTGGAGAGGGTCCATGGTTATTGCCCCCCCCGGCTAATTTTTAATAATGTGTGTGTGTTTTTTTAACCCTTTACTACTATTGGATTAATAATGGATAGGTGTCATAATTGACGCCTCTCCAGTATTAATCTGGCTTAATGTCACCTTACAATAGCAAGGTGGCATTAACCCTTCATTACCCCATATCCCACCGCTACACGGGAATGGGAAGAGAGTGGCCAAGTGCCAGAATAGGCGCATCTTCCAGATGTGCCTTTTCTGGGGTGGCTGGGGGCAGGTGTTTTTAGCCAGGGGGGGGCAATAACCATGGACCCTCTCCAGGCTATTAATATCTGCCCTCAGTCACTGGCTTTACTACTCTGGCGGAGAAAATTGCGCGGGAGCCCACGCCAATTTTTTCCGCCATTTAACCCTTTAATTTAGTAGATAGAACGGCCAAATTTTGTAGTAGTGTGGAATATGCAAAAAAAACCATGTCACAAATCATGTCGGGTTTAGGAAGGAGATGGCAAAAGCCGGTAATTGAATTACCGGCTTTAAAGCTATCTAGCGCTGTATGAAGTAATAATATATATACATATATGTGTCTACTGACATATATATATATATATATATATATATATATAGACAGTATATATATATATATATATTTTTAACACATGGATCCCTTGTATAGCCGTGTGTCGGTTTTGCAAGCCTGCGAGAAAAACACGCAGTACGGATGCCATACGGATTACATACGGAGGATGCCATGCGCAAAATACGCTGACACACCCTGCCTACGGAGGAGCTACGGACCACTTTTTTGGGGACTTTTCAGCGTATTACGGCCGTATTGTCTTACGCCATATGTGACGCCGGCCTTACAATGCCAAGCAAATTTGCACACCTCAGACGGACATATCAGACTGCAATATAAATATAGCAATGTACTTTTTTTTAACAACAATTTATTTTTTTAGGTTTTGAGGAACAATTGTAGCACACTAAATGCCATATAAAATTTTACTGCTCAAAAATATTGCAGTATTACAATGCCAGGCACATTTGTACACCTCACATGCAGGGCTGGACTGGCCATCGGGCATTTCTGGCAAATGCCAGAATGGCCGATCCCTATAGTGGGCCGCTCGATCTGTTACCCCTTTCATGCTGTCAGCTTCTGCAGCCAGAAGTGATCTCGTTGCTCTGTTAAAAACACTGCCGCTGCACGGGATGAAGTTTGCAGCTGCCGTCTGATGATCACCAGCTGCAGTGAGGTAACATAGAGACTGGGAGGGGAAGAGGCGCGCTCTGCTCTTCTGTGCTGCTCCGACCCTGCCACTTACTGCAGCTGGTGATCAGGACATCAGACTGCCTACTTCCTCCTGTCCACCGAGTCGGCAGGGACAGAAAAGATTTAGGAGCTGCTGATAACCTTAACGTCCTCCTACGTAGAATCACAGAAAGCCCTGAAGTTGTACCTAGGAAAAAAAGAAGCTCCTAAAAGGCAAGCATTAATAGAATTAAAAGAAAAAAAAGCTATGCTGTAACATCTTTACGCTGCGGATTGGATGCTGTGGCTGTCACAGCGTCCAGTCCACAGCATTTACTGACCGTGTAAACATAGCCACTCCTGTGGTGAGCTAGAAGTCCCAGCATGCCATAGGAGCTTCTGTACATGCTGGGAGTTATAGTTCTCCTCAAAGGGATAAGGATAATAGTCAACCATGTGACATAAATGGCACCTATGGGATCTTAAAGGGAATCTGATGGCTGATACATGCTGCTCGTTCCGCAGGTCGCATGTATCAGACATTGGCTGTATGATTCCAGAAAGGTATGGCTGACTCTGAAATGCTGCTGCGTTACAGGGAAAACACACTTTAAAAGCCACCGAGGACCAAAGCCACACAGGTGACTAGTCAGACAGGCGGGTCCCTGGTGGCTTCTCCCCATCAACTCCCACTGAGGGACAAGTTTCTTCCTGTGTGCGAGTACAGAAACACACCAGTCATTGGCAGCCGGAGGAGAGAAGTCAGACATGTTTTTCTCTGTGATGCCGCAGCGTTTCAGAGACAATCATACCTGGCTTAGATTATACAGCCGGTGCCGGGCACGATATCAGCAGTCAGGTTCACTTTAAGGGTATGTGTAGACGTTCAGTATTAGGCTATGTGCACACGTTGCGGATCTGCAGCGGATTGGACGCTGCGGATTGGCAGCAGTTTTCCCATGCGGTTTACAGTACCATGTAAACCTATGTAAACCTATGCAAACCCAAATCCGCAGTGCCCATGGTGTGGAAAAAACGCGCGGAAACGCTGCGTTGTATTTTCTGCAGCATGTCAATTCTTTGTGTAGATTCTGCAGCGTTTTACCTGATCCTTTATAGAAATCAGCAGGTGGTAAAACACAGGTGAAATCCACACAAAAAATGCAGGAATTCTGCGGTAAATCCGCAGGTAAAACACAGTGCGTTTTACCTGCGTATTTTTCAAAAACTGAGCGGAAAAATCTGCACAGAAATCCACAACGTGTGCACATAGCTTTAGGCAGCACTTTGGATGCAGCATATGTCCGTTGTGTCCAAAACGCTCCCGCCTTCTCAGATTTTGGTGAGTTTTTGGTGATACATATTTTTCTTGCATCAAAAACGCAGCGTCTTACAGTTCATCAATGTGGATGGGATTTACCACATAAAAATCTCCTGCCCTCTGGGATTTTTTATGCAGTGTAAACTGACCTGCGGTGCGTGCTTCAAATTCACAACATGCCCATTTTTCTTGCAGATATGCTAAGTTTTCTGCACATTTTTCCCATAGAAGCAAAATATAGCTAAGGCTACGTTCACATTTGCGTTGTGCGATGTTGCATCGGCGACGCAACGCACAACGCAAACAAAAACGCACAAAAACGCATGCTAAAACGCATAGTTTTGCGACGCATGCGTCATTTTTTGCCGAATTTTGGACGCAAAAAAATGCATCTTGCTGCGTCTTCTGCGCCCTAACGCTTGCGGCAAAAAAACGCATGCATCGCAAAACGCATGCAAAGGCATGTCCATGCGCCCCCATGTTAAATATAGGGGCGCATGGCGCATGCGTTGCCGCGGCTGCGCCCGACGCAGCCCGGCAGAACGCAAATGTGAATGTAGCCTAATGTGGTCACTTTGGACCAGACCATAGCGCTATGAAGAGCACTAATTCATCTTCATTGTCTACGAGACCCCGCTCTGTGTGTAAAGTAGTAACTTTTCTTGGTATTGCAACTAAGGCTGGAATCACACAAGCGTATAACATCAGATGCGAGCGCAATGGATGCAATATGCCAATGACCCTCGGCTCCAGCTCTGATGTGTCACTGCTCTGTGTTCCGATCCTCTCACGTGGGAGAATCAGAGCACAGCTGTGGAGGAGACGGAGAAAGTAATTTCTCCATCTCCTCCATTACCTGTCTCATCGTAAATCGGACAGCACTGGAATGACATCCGAGTGCAGTCCGATGTTTCACATGCATCCATAGACTTGTGTGAGTGTGAGTGAGCCGAGTGTCGCTGCCTATCGCAGCATGCGGCAAATGTTCTCTCATGCGGAATCGACATGAGAAAATAATTGTAGATCTGAGCTGCACCAAAGGATAACACTGCGCATAGTGCTATACGATGTTTTATCACATAGCACTCAGCCGTGTTATATGCCTCCACCCTCTTCTCCAGCCGGGGAGTCAGTGTCTCACAAAGTCATAAATGCTGTGCAGCTCCTCCAGAATAAGTCTGTTCTAATGTTCTCCCTCATTGTTTATGTCCTTCATGATGTAACAGCCATTCTTTATCAAGTACAACCAAATCAATTCTGAATTCAATGTGCCCTTCTCATGCCTGATAACATCAGCATTCACCATTGCACTACTGTGAATCGAGCCACCTTGTTGCGTCTGGAGGGGGGTAGAAGTGGTAACATGGGTGACCCGCCAATTGAGCCTCAAAAGGAACATGACTGCTTACAACTAATATCCCACAGGGGGTTTCAGTCACGTTACCAATGTCCCACTAGATAACCCAGACCATGAGCTCTTTGTGGATGGATCACGGTATGGTGTGCATGGCCGGCTCTACACTGGATATGCTGTTGTTTCCCTCCATGAAACCATAAAAGCAGAACTGCTGCTTCCACACATGTCCACCCAGGAAACTAAACTCCGTTCCCATGAAAAAGCCTGCAGACATGCTAAAGACCAAACTGCCACCATTTATACAGTACAGACAGCCTGCAGACATGCAAAGGATGACTTAAATACAGCTAAAGGCAATCCCTTGGTCTACCAGACTGCAAAATCTGCAGCTTCCCAACCAAGAGACAACCCTGCCAGGGTGGCAGATGCACAATTGGCCCCCAAACCTTCCGTAGCACAAGGGATGAAAGAGAGCAGAGGTAGAAGCCTGCAAACTATAATGACTCTGTTACAACCAGAATACGTGTTCAAATATTATACAGTCCTGTCTAACTTCTACAGGTGCTTCTCACGAAATTAGAGTATCATCAAAAAGTTAATTTATTTCAGTTCTTCAATACAAAAAGTGAAATTTACATATTATATAGTCATTACAAGCAAAGTGATCTATTTCAAGTGTTTATTTATGTTAATGTTGATGATTATGGCTTACAGCCAATGAAAACCCAAAAGTCATTATCTCAGTAGATTAGAATACTTTATAACACCAGCTTGAAAAATAATTTTAAAATCCAAAATGTTGGCCTACTGAAATGTATGTTCAGTAAATGTGCTCAATACTTGGCCCGGGCTCCTTTTGCATCAATTACTGCATCAATGCAGCTTGGCATGGAGGCGATCAGCCTGTGACACTGCTGAGGTGTTATGGAAGCCCAGGTTGCTTTGATAGCAGCCTTCAGCTCATCTGCATTGTTGGGTCTGGTGTCTCTCATCTTCCTCTTGACAATATCCCATAGATTCTCTATGAGGTTAAGGTCAGGAGTGTTTGCTAGCCAATCAAGCACAGTGATACTGTTGTATATAAGCCAGGTATTGGTACTTTTGGCAATGTGGATAGATGTCAGGTCCTGCTGGAGAATGAAATTTCCATCTCCAAAAAGCTTGTTGGCAGAGGGAAGCATGAAGTGCTCTAAAATTTCCTGGTAGACGGCTGCGCTGGCTTTGGTCTTGATAAAACACAGTGAAACTGCACTAGGAGATGATATGGCTCCCAAGCCATAATTATGAACATTAACAGAAATAAACACTTGAAATAGATAACTCTGTTTGTAATGACTCTATATAACATATGAGTTTCACTTTTTGTATTGAAGAACTGAAGTAAATTATCTTTTTGATGATACAGTATTCAATTTTGTGAATAGCACTTGTAAGTCAGGTGACCGACTTCCTCTATACTTGATGATAGAGAATCCTTCTGTTACGGATGCAGTACTATATATATGTGATGGGCATGGACACTGACCAATTAGGACACTTTTTTCGATATCAGGGACTGACCTATCCTGAATGAGATTGACACCCTGCAACCTAATAAAACCAAAGACTCATTCCTGGTGTCACTAACCTCTAAGCAACCATACAAACCCCGTGGCTTTCTCCTGCTTAATTCAGCTATTTTCTGTTACAGAAGGAGAAAATACTTCATAGTGTAATCTGTGCCGACAGTTATATTTCTCCCCATAAACCCAAAACATGTAAAGGAATTATACTTGTTTCCAGAGTTTAACTGGTACAATTGACCTAAAGCATTTAGGTTCCTCACAATGCACTCTGACGACCATTACTAACTTGGTATGAGGCCATGTCCTCCTGAATCAGATGGAAGCTAGGGCTGACTTGTGGTGAATGTGTGGAAATGGTGGCTTTTATCCAGTATTGTCAGTGGGATGGCAGGGTTTATTTGTTATTGATAAATTCCTGATACTGCTTAAAGGGAACCTGTCACACCGAAAATCGCGGGTGAGGTAATCCCACTGGCATCAGGGGCTTATCTGCAGCATTCTGTAATGCTGTAGATAAGCCCCCGATGTTACCTGAAAAAGGAGAAAAAGACGTTAGATTATACTCACCCAGGGGCGGTCCCGCTGCTGGTCATCAGGTCGGATGGGCGTCTCCGGTCCGCTCCGGCGCTTCCTATCTTCTTTCCATGACGTCCTCTTCTGATCTTCAGCCACGGCTCCGGCGCAGGCGTACTTTGCTCTGCCCTGTTGAGGGCAGAGGATAGTACTGCAGTGCGCAGGCGCCGGAAAGGTCAGAGGCCCAGCGCCTGCGCACTGCAGTACTTTGTCTGCCCTCAACAGGGCAGAGCAAAGTACGCCTGCGCCGGAGCCGTGGCTGAAGATCAGAAGAGGACATCATGGAAAGAAGATAGGAGGCGCCGGAGCGGACCGGAGACGCCCATCCGACCTGACCAGCAGCGGGACCGCCCCTGGGTGAGTATATTCTAAGGTCTTTTTCTCCTTTTTCAGGGAACATCGGGGGCTTATCTACAGCATTACAGAATGCTGCAGATAAGCCCCTGATGCCGGTGGGATTACCTCACCAGCGATTTTCGGGGTGACAGGTTCCCTTTAAGACCAGCTCCACCAATATGCAATGGAAAACCAGAGACACCAGTATTACTACTCTTGTCGACCCTCACATGTACATTGACGCTAATTAAGTCCCAGGAGGAGTACCAGACAACTTCAAAGCCAGATATCGAGTAGTGGCAGGATTAGAATCGACAGACAGGCCGATCTGGAGACTCCGATGAAGTGGTGTAGGAAGACTGGCTTCTTCTATTATGGGAGGAGAATGTATCTGGGGGATTCTGCAGACATGCACTTCAGCTGGAACAGCCGTCCACTGCCACAAGAAAGGGGAATTGTGACAGCAGGATTTATATTTATCTATCCTGACTCCATTTTGGATATTCTACATACATCTTCTGCTTCCCAGAATGGAGTTTGAGTCTGTGTGCATATTTTGAGATAAGAAGTTTTTGGAGTGTCTATGTCTAAAGACTTAGAAATAATGGAGACATGAAACCAGAATGAAATATATACCTAAACTCTTTAGCTGGGTGTAGACAGTATTACCTTTAGCCAATGAGATGTTTGTATGCTAATACCAGTGCATACAGTGGGGAAAAAAGTATTTAGTCTGCGACCAATTGTGCACGTTCTTCCACTTAAAGGGAACCTGTCATCCCAAAAATCGAAGATGAGCTGCGACCACCGGCATCAGGGGCTTATCTACAGCATTACAGAATGCTGTAGATAAGCCCCTGATGCCGGTGGCCACAGCTCATCTTCGAATTTTGGGGTTACAGGTTCCCTTTAAAAAGTTGATAGGCCTGTAATTGACATCATAGGTAGACCACAACTATGAGAGTCAAAATGAGAAACCAAATCCAGAAAATCACTTTGTCTGATTTGGCAAGATTTATTTTGCAAATTATGGTGGAAAATAAGTATTTAATCATTAACAAAAGTTCATCTCAATATTTTGTTTTCTATGGGGTTGTGATCTGGAGACTGGCTAGGCCACTCTAGGACCTTCATATGCTTCTTACGAAGCCACTACTTTGCTGCCCTGGTGGTGTGCTTGGGATCATTATCATGCTGACAGATTCATCCTTGTTTCATCTTCAATGCCCTTGCTGATGGAAGGAGGTTTGCAGTCGTCATGGTTCCTTTGCAGAGAAACAGCACCAAACCATGATGTTGCCACCCCCGTACTTCACAGTAGGTATGGTGTTCTTTGGATGCAACTCAGCATTCTGTCTCCTCCAAACACGACGAGTTTTGTTTCTACCAAACAGTTCTACTTTGGTTTCATCAGACCATATGATATTCTCCTAATACTCTTCTGGATAATTCAAATACTATGTAGCAAACTTCAGACAGGCCCGAAGGCTTTTTCTGCCCAGGAGAGGTGACAAAACAGGACAGGGACCCAATTACGAAGGACGCCTTGACTGGCAATTGGGCTCACATACATTGGCCAATTTATGCTCAAAGTACCTTCCTTTTTTCATAGCAATTTTTGCAGATAAATATTTCATGTGTGCATTATATAGCGCTTTTTTCCTATTTTCTATGACAGTGATGCATTTTCAATATTCTAGAGTAATCATTATTGGTAAATAATGGTGTGTGTACTGCTGGCAACAGAAAAGCTCTGCTGTAGAGCAGTGTCTCTGTGTGCATGTGTGTATGCTATGTAATGAATCTGGTTATAAAATCGCTTCACTGCAGAGCTAGCTATATGTATGGGGATAGATTGGCTACATGTAAGGCCGGTTTCACACGTCAAGATAATTCCGGTACCGGAGAAATTGTACAGAAGTTATCCGTGTCCATGTGTCTGTGTGCTCACGTAGCACATCAGTGTGGCACACGTGCGGCAGCCATGTGCGGCCCTTGTGCCGACTGAGGACCACACGGACCGTGCAGGAGACAGCGCTACAGTTAAGCACTGTCCCCTGCTTTTGGTGCTGAAGCTGGCATTCATTCCTTCTCCCCAGCAGCGTTCGCTGGAGAGAAGGAATGAAAAATCAAGTTTTTTTTTGTTTATGTTAAAAATAAAGTTTGGGGGCCACCTCCCGCCTCCCATCCCCTGTGCGCCCGCCCGCTTGCCGAGAAATACTCACCCAGCTCCTGCGATGTATGCTCTCAGCGCCAGCAGCCTGTCTTGTGTGAGCGGTCACGTGGTACCGCTCTTTACAGTGATGAATATGCGCATATTCATCACTGTAATGAGCGGTACCACGTGACCGCTCACACAGGATCTGCTGCCAGCTCTGAGAGGAGACATCGCGGGAGCTGGGTGAGTATTTCTCTGCAAGCGGGCGGGCGCACAGGGGATGGGAGGCGGGAGGTGACCCCCAAACTTTATTTTTAAAACAAAAAAAACCCTTGATTTTTCATTCCTTCTCTCCAGCAAACGCTGCTGGGGAGAAGGAATGAATGCCGGCTTCAGCACCACATGCAGTGGGGACAGCGCTTACTGTTGCGCTGTCTCTCCTGCGGGCAGTACATGCACACAGAGGAGAGTGCACACTGTTCTCCGTGTGCACGTGTGCGGGACATATTGCGGTACGTGCTGCCGGAGAAAAGCGGACATGTCTCCTTGTTTTGCACACGGACACACGGTCCGTGAAAACACAGAGACATGTGCATAGACTCATTCATTTGAATGGGTCTACGTGTGTCAGTGTCTCCGGTACGTGAGAAAACTGTCAGTACATGTACCGGAGACACTGACATGTGAAAGAGGTCTTATACTGTATGAAAGCTCTGCTGCAGAGCAGTGTCTCTGTGTGTATATTTATTTCTATGCGGCCGAGTTCTAGATATACAGTATAACATGAATGCAGCCAATCACACACACCGCTCTGCAGCAGAGCTTTCCTGTACAGTATATATATCCAGCTTTGCAGTCGCTATTTTATATACACAAGGCTGAAGTTGGTTTCTTATTCGTCAGTTTCTTATTAGGCAATTTTTTCTTTTCTGTTTTTAAAGGTTTAACAGCAAATAATAAGCATCACAATAATAACATACAATGCAGCGAGGTGCCCTGATGTGAATACACTTAAACAGCTACAAAAACTATAAAACTGGCACAAAAATGGGCATAAAAGTGGTCACCAAAGGGCTTTAATGAAAGGGTTATATGACTTTGGGCCACTGATATCACACTGCAGACATATAGAACAGGGCACCCCACAACAAAACCAGGTCACTCCAGCCTGGCCCAAATGCGTTCTGGGCATCAGAACTGGCATCAAAGTGGGCAGACAGTCGATTTTGGCCATTTGAATAAGTAACTGGTGTTTTTAAGGGGTTAAATGACTTTGGGCCACTGATCTCAAACTAAGAATTCACAGATAGTGATGCCCAGCATTAAATCCAGGTCCTTCTAACCTGGCCTAAATGGGTTCTGGGAATCAGAATTGGCATCAAAGTGGGCAAACAGCCGATTTTCACAGATTTGAATAACTAACAGATGTTTTAAAAGGGTTCAATGACTTTGGGCCACTGATCTCACACTATGAATACTGTGTATTCATAGTGTGAGATCAGTGGCCCAAAGTCATTTAACCCTTTAAAAACATCAGTTACTTATTCAAATCTGTGAAAATCTCCTGTTTGCCCACTTTGATGCCAATTCTGATGCCCAGAACCCATCTAAGCCAGGCTGAAGAGACCTGGTTTTGATGTGGGGCTCCCTGTTCTATATGTCTGCAGTGTGATATCAGTGGCCCAAAGTCATATAACCCTTGGATTAAACGCCCTTCGGTGCCCACTTTGATGCCCATTTTTGTGCCAGTTTTATAATTTTTGTAGTGGTTTTCACATCAGGGCTCCTCCCCGCATTGAATGTTATTATTGTGATGCTTATTTTTCGTTGTTAAACCTATAAAAAACAGAAAAGAAAAAATTGCCGAATAAGAAATTGATGAATAAGAAACCAAATTCAGCATCGTCAGCTAATATATGTATGCTTGTGTGTAGCAGTCCCTGTGTAATGTGCATGCATACACATATGTATATAATATATATTACATATATATCACACACATATATTTATATGCATATAATGTGCATGCAGCCCTTTTACACATATATGTATACAATTGATCCTACGGAGAAAAATGGAGCAATAATGCTCTCAATAACTGTGGTGAGGCAAGTGTATTTATCAAGAGTCATGAGTAAGACTGCTTAGTGCAGGCGAAACACGTCGACTGGGTCATGTCGACTATGTACATTTTTCTTTTGTGACAAGCATCTTTAGTATAATTTACAAAAAGTTGCCCCAATGTAACAATACCCCTATATCAATTAGGTAATGTACCACTAAAGAGATATAGGTTTCTGTTGTGAATTCTGTGGCAGAGCTCCCTCCTGTGGTCACAAGTGGTACTTCGGCTGATTCTCTCTGTGAGCTTCCGTTGGTGGAGGAAAGTGGTACTGCGGCTTCTGAGTTTCCTTCCTCAGGTGATGTGGTGAAGTCGTTAGGTGCTGCTCTATTTAACTCCACCTAGTGCTTTGATCCTGGCCTCCAGTCAATGTTCTTGTATTGGACCTGTTTCCTCCTGGATCGTTCCTGTGGCCTGCTGCTCTGCATAGCTAAGTTCTGCTTTGCTATTTTGTTTGCTGTTTTTTTCTGTCCAGCTTGTCTATTTGTTTTTTCCTGCTTGCTGGAAGCTCTGGGACGCAGAGGGTGTACCTCCGTGCCGTTAGTTCGGTACGGAGGGTCTTTTTTCCCCCTTTGCGTGGTTTTTGTAGGGTTTTGTGTTGACCGCAAAGTTACCTTTCCTATCCTCGCTCTGTTCAGAAAGTCGGGCCTCACTTTGCTAAATCTATTTCATCTCTACGTTTGTCTTTTCATCTTAACTCACAGTCATTATATGTGGGGGCTGCCTTTTCCTTTGGGGTATTTCTCTGAGGCAAGGTAGGCTTATTTTCTATCTCATCTCCCCTGATTTGCGGCGGGTGCTGCAAAAATTTCAGGCTAATAAACCTGATCGTTGCCCATCGGAGAAACTGTTTGTCCCGGATAGGTGGACCAATAAAGTTATCTCTGAGGTTCATTGTTCGGTGTTGGCTGGTCATCCTGGAATCTTTGGTACCAGAGAGTTAGTGGCTAGATCCTTTTGGTGGCCATCTCTGTCGCGGGATGTGCGTACTTTTGTGCAGTCCTGTGGGATTTGTGCTCGGGCTAAGCCCTGCTGTTCTCGTGCCAGTGGGTTGCTTTTGCCCTTGCCGGTCCCGAAGAAGCCTTGGACACATATCTCTATGGATTTTATTTCAGATCTTCCCGTCTCTCAAAAGATGTCAGTCATTTGGGTGGTCTGTGATCGCTTCTCTAAGATGGTCCATTTGGTACCCTTGTCTAAATTACCTTCCTCCTCTGATTTGGTGCCATTGTTCTTCCAGCATGTGGTTCGTTTACATGGCATTCCAGAGAATATCGTGTCTGACAGAGGTTCCCAGTTTGTTTCGAGGTTTTGGCGAGCCTTTTGTGGTAGGATGGGCATTGACTTGTCTTTTTCCTCGGCTTTCCATCCTCAGACTAATGGCCAGACCGAACGAACCAATCAGACCTTGGAAACATATCTGAGATGCTTTGTTTCTGCTGATCAGGATGACTGGGTGTCCTTTTTGCCTTTGGCTGCGTTCGCCCTTAATAATCGGGCCAGCTCAGCTACCTTGGTTTCGCCGTTTTTCTGCAACTCTGGGTTCCATCCTCGTTTCTCTTAAGGGCAGGTTGAGTCTTCGGACTGTCCTGGTGTGGATACTGTGGTGGACAGGT